>NC_061514.1:86867690-86950241 GCF_022539505.1 Lolium rigidum | reverse complement strand
CATCAATAATGTGGCATGAAACATAAGAAATTATCGATACGTCGGAGACGTATCAGCATCCCCAAGCTTAGTCCTGCTCGTCCCGAGCAGGTAAACGATAACAAAGATAATTTCTGGAGTGACATGCCATCATAACCTTGATCATACTATTTTAAACATATGTAATGAATGCAGCGATCATAACAATGGTAATGACATGAGTAAACAACTGAATCATAAAGCAAAGACTTTTCATGAATAGTACTTCAAGACAAGCATCAATAAGTCTTGCATAAGAGTTAACTCATAAAGCAATAAATCAAAGTAAAGGTATTGAAGCAACACAAAAGAAGATTAAGTTTCAGCAGTTGCTTTCAACTTGTAACATGTGTATCTCATGGATAATTGTCAACATAGAGTAATATAACAAGTGCAATATGCAAGTATGTAGGAATCAATGCACAGTTCACACAAGTGTTTGCTTCTTGAGGTGGAGAGAAATAGGTGAACTGACTCAACATAAAAGTAAAAGAATGGTCCTTCAAAGAGAAAAGCATTGATTGCTATATTTGTGCTAGAGCTTTTATTTTGAAAACATGAAACAATTTTGTCAACGGTAGTAATAAAGCACATGTATTATGTAAATTATATCTTACAAGTTGCAAGCCTCATGCATAGTATACTAATAGTGCCCGCACCTTGTCCTAATTAGCTTGGACTACGGGATCATCGCAATACACATGTTTTAACCAAGTGTCACAAAGGGGTACCTCCATGCTCGCTCTGTACAAAGGTCTAAGGAGAAAGCTCGCATTTTGGATTTCTCGCTTTTGATTATTCTCAACTTAGACATCCATACCGGGACAACATGGACAACAAATAATGGACTCCTCTTTAATGCATAAGCATGTAGCAACAATTAGTGTTCTCATATGAGATTGAGGATATATGTCCAAAACTGAAACTTCCACCATGATTCATGGCTTTAGTTAGCGGCCCAATGTTCTTCTCTAACAATATGCATGCTCTAACCAATAAAGTGGTAGATCTCTCTTACTTCAGACAAGACGGACATGCATAGCAACTCACATGATATTCAACAAAGAGTT
This sequence comes from Lolium rigidum, assembly GCF_022539505.1. Classification (NCBI taxonomy): domain Eukaryota; kingdom Viridiplantae; phylum Streptophyta; class Magnoliopsida; order Poales; family Poaceae; genus Lolium; species Lolium rigidum. Next base: position 86,949,153 of record NC_061514.1, on the reverse strand, counting down.
GTTGATGGCGTCCCCAGGAACATGGTTATCGCACAACAAGCAACTTAATAAGAGATAAAGTGCATAAGTACATATTCAATACCACAATAGTTTTTAAGCTATTTGTCCCATGAGCTATATATTGTAAAGGCGAATGATGGAAATTTTAAAGGTAGCACTCAAGCAATTTACTTTGGAATGGCGGAGAAATACCATGTAGTAGGTAGGTATGGTGGACACAAATGGCATAGTGATTGGCTCAAGGATTTTGGATGCATGAGAAGTAATCCCTCTCGATACAAGGTTTAGGCTAGCAAAGTTATTTGAAACAAACACAAGGATGAACCGGTGCAGCAAAACTCACATAAAAGACATATTGTAAACATTATAATACTCTACACCGTCTTCCTTGTTGTTCAAAACTCAATACTAGAAATTATCTAGACTTTAGAGAGACCAAATATGCAAACTAAATTTTAGCAAGCTTTTCGTATTTCTTCATTAATGGGTGCAAAGTATATGATGCAAGAGCTTAAACATGAGCACAACAATTGCCAAGTATCAAATTATTCAAGACATTTTAGAATTACTACATGTAGCATTTCCCGATTCCAACCATATAACAATTTAACGAAGAAGATTCAACCTTCGCCATGAATACTATGAGTAAAGCCTAAGGACATATTTGTCCATATGCAACAGCGGAGCGTGTCTCTCTCCCACACAATGAATGCTAGGATCCATTTTATTCAAACAAAAACAAAACAAACCGACGCTCCAAGCAAAGTACATAAGATGTGATGGAATAAAAATATAGTTTCGGGGGAGGAACCTCGATAATGTTGTCGATGAAGAAGGGGATGCCCAAGGCATCCCCAAGCTTAGACGCTTGAGTCTTCTTAATATATGCAGGGGTGAACCACCGGGGCATCCCCAAGCTTAGAGCTTTCACTCTCCTTGATCATATTGCATCATTTCCCTCTCTTGATCCTTGAAAACTTCCTCCACACCAAATTCGAAACAACTCATTAGAGGGTTAGTGCACAATAAAAATTTATATGTTCAGAGGTGACATAATCATTCTTAACACTTCTGGACATTTCATAAATCTACTGGACATTAATGGATCAAAGAAATTCATCCAACATAGCAAAAGAGGCAATGCGAAATAAAAGGCAGAATCTGTCAAAACAGAACACTTCGTAAAGACGAATTTTAAAATGGCACCAGACTTGCTCAAATGAAAATGCCCAAATTGAATGAAAGTTGCGTACATATCTGAGGATCACGCACGTCAATTGGCATAATTTTCTGAGTTACCTACAGAGAATTAGGCCCAGATTCGTGACAGCAAAGAAATCTATTTCTGCGCAAGTAATCCAAATCTAGTATGAACCTTACTATCAAAGACTTTACTTGGCACAACAAAACACAAAACTAAGATAAGGAGAGGTTGCTACAGTAGTAAACAACTTCCAAGACTCAAATATAAAACAAAAATACTGTAGTAAAAACTTGGGTTGTCTCCCATAAGCGCTTTTCTTTAACGCCTTTCAGCTAGGCGCAGAAAGTGTATATCAGGTGTTATCAAAAGATGATGCATCTTCAGCGGGGTTTGGAGTTTTCTCGACCATGCATAGTATATTGGATACATAAGTTTCAGCGGCTCCCTTTTCATTAGTCTTGGGCTTGCTACTCTCATCAAACAAATTTTCAGGAACAAGCCAAGCATAGTTATTTTCTAGCGCTTCATTCATCGCTAGGAGCTTACATGGTATTGGTGCTTTGATCTCCCTACCATCATTAATATTATTAGTGTACCTTACTCTCTCCATGTCCATCTTTTCAAGGATACTAACAAAATTGGTATAAGAACCAAGCATCTTATATTTAATAAAGACCTTTCTAGCCTCTCTTGCTATACTACCAAATTCTCTAAGAAGGGTTTCTAAAATAAAATCTTTCTTTTCCCCTTCTTCCATATCACCGAGTGTAAGAAACATGTGTTGGATTATAGGATTGAGATTAACAAATTTAGTTTCCAACATGCGAACTAAAGCAGACAGCAACAATTTCATAAGTAGGAGCAAGTTCTACCAAATGTCTATCTTCAAAATCTTCAACGGTACTAACATGATTGAAAAATTCTTCTATATTATTTCTCCCAACTATAGACCCACGTCCTACCGGTATGTCTTTTACGGTAAAATTAAAAGGAAACATGTTGAAATAAGTAAAGCAAATATAAGTAACTAATTTTTTTTTGTTTTTGATATAGAGTGCAAGACAGTAAATAAAGTAAAGCTAGCAACTAATTTTTTTGTGTTTTGATATAAGTGCAGCAAACAAATAGTAAATAAAATAAAGCAAGACAAAAACAAAGTAAAGAGGTTGGATTGTGGAGACTCCCCTTGCAGCGTGTCTTGATCTCCCCGGCAACGGCGCCAGAAAATATGCTTGATGGCGTGTAACTCACACGTTCGTTGGGAACCCCAAGAGGAAGGTATGATGCGCACAGCAGCAAGTTTTCCCTCGAAAGAAACCAAGGTTTATCGAACCAGGAGGAGCCAAGAAGCACGTTGAAGGTTGATGGCGGCGGGATGTAGTGCGGCGCAACACCGGAGATTCCGGCGCCAACGTGGAACCTGCACAACACAACCAAAGTACTTTGCCCCAACGAAACGGTGAGGTTGTCAATCTCACCGGCTTGCTGTAACAAAGGATTAGATGTATAGTGTGGATGATGATTGTTTGCGAGAAAACGAGTAAAACAAGTATTGCGGTAGAGCTGTATTCGATGTAAAAGAATGGACCGGGGTCCACAGTTCACTAGAGGTGTCTCTCCCATAAGATAAATAGCATGTTGGGTGAACAAATTACAGTCGGGCAATTGACAAATAAAGAGAGCATAACAATGCACATACATGATATGATGAATATTGTGAGATTTAATTGGGCATTACGACAAAGTACATAGACCGCTATCCAGCATGCATCTATGCCTAAAAAGTCCACCTTCGGGTTATCATCCGAACCCCTTCCAGTATTAAGTTGCAAAACAACGAGACAATTGCATTAAGTATGGTGCGTAATGTAATCAATAACTACATCCTCGGACATAGCATCAATGTTTTATCCCTAGTGGCAACAACACATCCACAACCTTAGAACTTTACGTCACTTGTCCCAGATTTAATGGAGGCATGAACCCACTATCGAGCATAAATACTCCCTCTTGGAGTTAAGAGCAAAAACTTGGCCGAGCCTCTACTAATAACGGAGAGCATGCAAGATCATAAACAACACATAGGTAATAGATTGATAATCAACATAACATAGTATTCTCTATCCATCGGATCCCGACAAACACAACATATAGAATTACGGATAGATGATCTTGATCATGTTAGGCAGCTCACAAGATCCAGACAATGAAGCACATGAGGAGAAGACGACCATCTAGCTACTGCTATGGACCCATAGTCCAGGGGTGAACTACTCACTCATCACTCCGGAGGCGACCATGGCGGTGAAGAGTCCTCCGGGAGATGAATCCCCTCTCCGGCAGGGTGCCGGAGGTGATCTCCAGAATCCCCCGAGATGGGATTGGCGGCGGCGGCGTCTCAGTAAGGTTTTTCGTATCGTGGCTCTCGGTACTGGGGGTTTCGCGACGAAGACTTTAAGTAGGCGGAAGGGCAACGTGGGGGGCCACACGAGGGCCCCACACGACAGGCCGGCGCGGCCAGGGCTTGGGCCGCGCCGCCCTGTTGTGTCGGCGCCTCGTGGCCCCACTTCCTTTCCCCTTCGGTCTTCTGGAAGCTTCGTGCAAAAATAGGACCACAGGCGTTGATTTCTTCCAATTCCGAGAATATTTCTTTACTAGGATTTCTGAAACCAAAAACAGCGAGAAAACAACAAGCGGCTCTTCGGCATCTCGTTAATAGGTTAGTGCCGGAAAATGCATAAATACGACATATAATGTGTATAAAACATGTAGATATCATCAATAATGTGGCATGGAACATAAGAAATTATCGATACGTCGGAGACGTATCAGTCCTTTCGACCATGAGATCATGTAAATCACTTATACTGGAAAGGTACTTTGATTACATCAAACGCCACTGCGTAAATGGGTGGTTATAAAGGTGGGATTAAGTATCTGGAAAGTATGAGTTGAGGCATATGGATCAATAGTGGGATTTGTCCATCCCGATGGATAGATATACTCTGGGCCCTCTCTGTGGAATATCGTCTAATTAGCTTGCAAGCATATGAATAAGTTCATAAGAGACCACATACCACGATACGAGTAAAGAGTACTTGTCAGGAGACGAGGTTGAACAAGGTATAGAGAGATACCGATGATCAAACCTTGGACAAGTAAAATATCGCGTGACAAAGGGAATTGGTATCGTATGTGAATGGTTCATTCGATCACTAAGTCATCGTTGAATATGTGGGAGCCATTATGGATCTCCAGATCCCGCTAGTGGTTATTGGTCGGAGAGAAATCTCAACCATGTCTACATAGTTCGCGAACCGTAGGGTGACACACTTAAGGTTTGATGTTGTAATAGTAGAACTTGAATATGGAATGGAGTTCGAAGTATTGTTCGAAGTCTCGGATGGGATCCCGGACATCACGAGGAGTTCCGGAATGGTCCGTAGAATAAGATTCATATATAGGAAGTCATATTCCAAGTTTAGAAATGATCCGGTGCATTTATGGAAGGTTCTAGAAGGTTCTAGAAAAGTCCGAAAGAAATCACTTTGGAAGGCGCAGTCCCGGAGGGACTCCACCACCCATGGCCGGCCAACCCTAGAGGGGTGGAGTCCACCGGCCACCCCCTCCATGGAAGGGTGGGAGTCCCACTTGAGGTGGGAATCCCACCTTGGGTAGGTTTCCCTACACATGGAAGGTTTTGGGTTGGGGTCTTATTCGAAGACTTATAGTCCAACACTTGGGGGTTCCACCTATATAATGAGGAGAAAGGGGAGGGGCCCGGCCACACCAAAGCCATTGTGGCCGCACCCCTCATAGAGGCCGGCCACCTCCCCCTCTCCCAAACCCTAGCCGCCCCACTCCTCCATCTCTCCCGCAACGCTTAGCGAAGCTCCGCCGGAGATCTCCATCGCCACCGCCACCACGCCGTCGTGCTGCCGGATTCAAGGAGGAGCTACTACTTCCGCTGCCCGCTGGAATGGGGAGAAGGACGTCGTCTTCATCAACACCGAACGTGTGACCGAGTACGGAGGTGTTCGCCCGATTGTGGCACCGTTAAGATCTTCTACGCGCTTTTGAAAGCGGCAAGTGATCGTCTACCGCAGCAATAAGAGCCTCATCTTGTAGGCTTTGGAAATCTTCAAGGGTGAGTCTCGATCATCTCCTCGTTGCTCCCGTCTTCTAGATTGCATCTTGGCTTGGATTGCGTTCTCGCGGTAGGAATTTTTTTTGTTTTCTATGCAACGTATCCCTACATTCAAACCCTCAAAAACTTTCGCGAAGCACATCACACATTTTGAAAGCTTTCAAGCGACTTAACACGCATGGGTTTCCCAACAAACCCAACAGTAACAAGAAACTTGATGAAATCAAGAGCGGCGGTCACGATTTATCTTGGTGAAAACGTAGGATCTCCTCTTTTAATTCTTCAAATTCAAAGGAATTTGAATTTGGTGGAGGAAGGGGGGAGCTCCTATAGATCGCTTTAAGCGATAACTGGGAACTATCCCGCTTAGGGAATCTGCCGTTCTGAAGTTAGATGGGCTCGGCCCATGTTAGGTGCCTGTATGAATCCAGTCACATACTCTCGTAGTAGTAGTAGTACGTACTTACTTTTTTAGTTCGTTTGGCAATGTTACATGAAGAAAGGTTTATGCAAAAAACATTTTAAAAAAGTTCGAATCTAAAAATTGTTCAAACATAAAAAAAAATTAAGATTAAAATGTTCAAAATAAAAAAAGTTCAATTTCGAAAAAAGTTTAGATTTCAAAATTGTTCAAATTTTAAAAAGTCCAGATCTAAAAAATGTTCAAATTTGAAAAATGTTCAAACATAAAAAATGTTCAGATTAAAATAATTTTTGATTAAAAAATTTCAAAATAAAAAAAGTTCAATTTCGAAAAAAGTTCAGATTTCAAAATTGTTCAAATTTTAAAAAGTTCAGATCTAAAAAATATTCAAATTTGAAAAATGTTCAAACATAAAAATTGTTCAGATTAAAATAATTTTTGATTAAAAATGTTCAAAATAAAAAAAGTTCAATTTCGAAAAAAGTTCAGATTTCAAAATTGTTCAAATTTTAAAAAATTCAGATCTAAAAAATGTTCAAATTTGAAAAATGTTCAAAAATAAAAATTGTTCAGATTAAAATAATTTTTGATTAAAAATGTTCAAAATTAGAAAATGTTCAAATTCAAAAAAGTTCAAATATGAAAAAGTCCAAATTCAAAAATGTTCGAAATCGAAAAAGTTCAGAATTTACTTTTTTTAAGAAAACCGCTGTTAAAATCAAAAACCAGAGGAAAAAAACCAAAATGAAACCGAAAAAAAGAGAGGAAGGAATGGAACAGGATTACGGGAACTGTGGTTAGATGAGCAGATGTACTCGAACCGTTCCTGGGCCTGGCCCATATATGAGGGAGGTATGCGGAGCGCCAGATAGGCATCGCTATAAGCGATGAATAGGATTCGCCGAGGAAGGGGGAGATCTTCAGGCGACGGAATGGCAGAACACTCTGTGTCTTTAAAGTGATTGGGCTTTATGGCCTGACTAGCCGTGTCAAATCATCCAATGCTCCCGGGATGATATCACGCTGTATTGGGTCCATCTGATATTAAATGAGCCCAATTCGGTGAACTTGCTGGTGGGCTCCGCTAGGGGAGCCGCAAGGCCGCAGTTACCGAAATAACGATCCCACCTACGGCATGGAGTCGAGTACAAACTCCGGTTCAGGCGAGAGCGGTTTGGCTTGGCTCGACCGGACCGGATCAATAGTCGCGCGGACTCCCTACCGAGATGGCGCCGCCGTCACCACCTACGCCGGCGGCGAGGCTACTGAGGGAGTACGGTGAGTCTCTTTGAGTTCAGCGCTCTTTCCATATGGTGCTTTGCTATCGAGCTCCCGGAGCTTCTGGAAGCGGGGTTCTGCTTCTGCTTCTGCTGCGGTGAAGGGGTTTGGGGATCTGATGCGCCGGGAGCTCGCTTGCAGGCTGGGACCTGATGCTCGGGTCGATCGCCGCCTTCTACGCCGTCATGGTGCCGTACACCAAGGTTGAGGAGAGCTTCAATGTGCAGGTTCTTGTTTGGACTCTCACCTGGTTGGATAGTTTAGCCCGCCTAGCTTGCTTTCATCTATGCTGTATCTGGGAATAGCTATGTTTATGTTTGACCAACACTTCGCTTAGGCACGGTTAGTTAGTTTGCAGCCATTTTTCTTTTCAGAATCTGTTTCATTCAGTAATTTTCGTCCTACAATGAAATTATCTGAGCTTTCTTTCCCTTGCGAGTATCAAATTTAGTATTTGTTCATTATTGGATTTCTCCCCTTCAATTGGTTTTGTAATCCACTACTGCTTCGTCTAACGTTTGAGTGGTTTATTCTATAGGCCATGCATGATATTCTGTACCACAATCATCACATTAATAAGGTAATCTCTGCTGCTAATTTCTCTCCAGTTCTACTTCAATATTATATGGTTGATGTTTGTTAGTTGATTTCTGTAATATGTGCTCCTTTCCAATTTGGTGCAGTATGACCATTTAGAGTTTCCTGGTGTCGTTCCTCGGACATTTATAGGTAACGATCACTCTTGCCATGAAACCCTTGATTTGCACAGCATGATAATATATCGCTGCCTGGTTCACGCCTAATATTTGACAAGTAATTGATCAAACCCAGATAGCAGTAAATCAGTAAGACACTAAGGTGTATGCCTGTGTCAAATGTGATGTTAATCCCATGATGCTTTCAGGTTTCACGTTTGTCCTGACAAAGCATGAGACATTAATATCATGTGCTTCTTGTTTTCCAGGAGCATTGGTAATAGCTATTATCTCATCGCCTGCAGTTCTCATAATGCGTGTAGTTCATGTTCCAAAGGTTTACAGTCTTCTAGCAGGTGATTCTCATGAGCTTAAAACATGCTTCAATTCATGCTTATGTTTTTTTTTACTATAACTTCCTGGTTAATGTATATTTGACAGAGTGATATTTTTATGTTTGCTTTTTAGTTCGATTAGTGTTGGGCTGTGCTATCCTGATGACTTTGAGACTTTTCCGTGTTGAGGTATTCTCTTTTCATTTCTGTTTCATTAGATGTTGTCAATTTGGGTTTAACTTCGATGTTCATACAGTATTTAACATCAGTATTGTGTGCCCCTGGAAATGAATAAGAACTAAATCCGTCAATGTACGTTAGTTTTCCTTTGAACTGGCAAGCTACTTACTTACAGGAAAGGAACCAAAATTACAAAACATATATTGCTTGTGTTATGGTGTTGCGAGAAAAGCGGAGATGATATGAGTGAGAAAAATGAGCCAGATTCTTTGGGTGTATAAAGTTGTTAAAATTAAAGATAGAACCCATCTAACTCATTCTGTCCTTTCGTAATCTAACTTTGTCTTTCATAACTTACTTTCTAACTCCTAAGTCCTGACTTAGTTGGCAAGGAAAAGAGTCCTAGTACTAGCAGTCTGCAGCAGCCACCATCGCCTTTAGCTCTGGTTCATGAGCGTGGTGAACTTAGGGTGCTGGCTGTATGGCAGGCCCCCGTAATATTTTTATCGTATATGGATTTGTCCACCTGGTAGATCCTTAGTACCATGATCCAAAATTTAGACTGCCTTTAGTGGAAGTATACCTAAAGTCATGGGCGGGCACAGGATATTTGCAATGGGTATTCAAAGCAAAAAAAAAAAAAAATCCCCATGCAAAACCTGAAGGATCAAAATTTCATTGAAGCTCCCTCCCACAATGCCTTCAAATCGACACTACTACTCTTCATCCCCATGTATTTATTTGTGTGTTCTCAAGACAAATTCAGTACAGCAACCTACATCATCATCGAATCGATGAGTAACCAAACAGTCAATCAATACATACTCTAAATTGGAAGAAGAATTGCTGATTTACTAGTTCAGAAGCTGGAAAAAAAATCAATGAGGATTCAGAAGTCGGAACCGTGAACTGCAGCTTGCAGTGAGAAATTTCGGAGAAGATCACAGCGGAATCCCCGGTTTTCTCCGGCTTCCCGGCTTCCCGGCTCCCGTTGGCCGCTGCTCCCTGATGGCATCGTGGTGTCTGCGCGTAGCAGCCACAACGAATATGATCCCCACCTCCGCCAGTCCGCATCGCTGCTAAATCACGAACTCACGATCGCCTGTCGTTGAACAACTAACCGTCGAAGAATCACGGATTCACGGGAGCAAATTTAATGATGAGTTTGCCATTTGGGCCTAGGCATAGATGGTTCGGTGTAGTTGCCATGGACCAGCCACGTCTGTGGTTTTTGTTGCCTATGTGAGCTGGGACGTTGGGTTATACGTACAAAGTACTTTACGTATACAATTTTTTTTGGCAAAAATAATGGGAATTCAGCTGAATACCCATGAATCTCTTTGTGCCTGCCCATGCCTAAAGTGCATGATTCGTGTTCTACAACGAGCATATGTGCCCAGTACACTGATCTTGCTTGGAGTCTAGCTTTTCTTTCTTGGTTTGGAGCAGATGCACCTCTAAACTTGCTCAAATTCCACGGAGTGAGTTTCGTCTAGCCAAACAAGATAGAACAACTTAGTTTTGTTCGAAACCTCTGCAGAAACTTTAAGTGCTACATACCCCCTCTGCTTAGTTTTAGTCTCCACATAAGGTCTGCCCCTTCATACCAAGGATAGCTGGGTGAGGGATTTTTTCTTTTTTCTGGATCCATATTCGTACAGTTGCATGTGTGGTTGGCTCTCGTCGTTGGACGTTTTGTTTTCCTGGCCCCACAATGCCCACTTCTCTCTGCATGCTGGTTGTGCAGAAGTGGGGGTGTACTTTTGGGAACCATCACTGCTAAATGGCAACACACAGAGCACTGTGAAAAAACTGGGAAAAGTCAAAAGTCATCACGAATCATTGTACCGACAATATCCCTTTGGCTTGTATTGCTTTGCCTTGACTGTTATGTGTCATCTCAAGTAACTCTTAAATGGAATTCTTTTGTATGACAATTAGCATGAACTGTCGCCCTGTCCTTCGAAATATCATGATTTGCTTGGCTTTGTTTATGACAAGCAGGTAAAAAGAAAGTTTGGTCACCATGTTGAAGCATTCTTTGCGATACTAACTGCTATCCAGTTTCACGTTTTGTTCTACTCTACTCGGCCCCTTCCAAATATATTCGCTTTAGCTTTAGGTGAGCACAATAACTTCTACTGTTTTTATATGGAAATACCATCAATCTACTTAGGAGATTGTAGTATTCATGCAACTCATATGTTCTTTCTGTTCTGCAGTTAACTTGGCATACTCTTTCTGGTTCAAGGGAAATTACCTGGGCACATTACAGGCACTGGTATGCCTATTTTGGCACCTTTACCTTAGCTTCGTTCGTTCTTTTTTTGAACAGAAGCTTCATTCGTTGTTATATGCATGATGTTTTCACACTATTTAGAGATTACCAATTAATCATATATACATTGATTTTAAAAATTTAGCTACTGCGCATGTAAATATTAAGTACAACAAATGGGGGATCGCGATATAATTTAGTTTTTACTCTGGGTTCAGTAAGTTGTCAGAAAAAAATCTCTGGGCTCCGTAAATCCTGCTATTATTTTACTAAGTTATAATTTTAAGATCAGCGAAGTATGTTTCGCTTTTACCAAACTTTGTCTAATTGTCCATTTTACTTGCAGATTGTTGCAGCTACTGTTTTTAGATGTGATATGATTCTGCTTCTAGGTACAATAGGGATTACACTTTTGCTGGTGAGTGTCTGGCTTATCAGATTTCCTTTAAACAGTTGCATGCTTTTTTTGTGATATTTGCTTTATTTGGTTAGGACAGTATATAGATGCTTCAGGAAAGGAGGGTGCCGATTGTATCTCTCTCTCTCTCTCTCTCTATATATATATATATATATTATTTAAAAAAAAACGGGGACAAAAGCTTTGCCTCATCCATTAATTAAGAAGAGAGTGCCCAGTTTTTAGGAGAAAACCGGGCGAAAACCTACAACGACAGGGTCAAGCCCACACAAAGAACAAACCCACACACGCCCACAAACAAGACACTCCAACACTTCAACACCGCAACACTAACAAACACCCAGACAAGACACTCAACACCGAGTCGTCAAGAACAGGCTACGACATTGGAAGCAACCGTCAGCCAACTGCGGATCCAGGGTAGGCAATAGCCAAGGTGGAGAGAAAATCGCAAACTTCCCTGGCGACGATAGCTCCGGGCACCGCAGACAACAGTCCAGACTTAGAGCATCTCCAGCCGCGTCCCCCAAAGCGTCCCCCAAACCGCGCCGGATTGAGCGTTTGGGGGACGCCTTTTGTTCGTGCCGCGTTTGGGGGACGTCGCTCCCCAGCCGCGTCCGCCAAACGCCTCCCCCAAACATTTAAAATACTTTTTTTTGGCATTTTTATTTCAATTTCCACAAACTAATACATAATTGGGAAGGTGGTTTACACGAAGACACAGTTTGGAACATGGTTTTCCACAAACTAATACATAGTTTGAACCATGGTGGACACAAATATAAAATTTTGCAAAAAAACTAAACCTAACTAGGCCGTGCATCGAAGGTTTCCTGTGTTCGCTGCTAAGAAAGAACACTCGAGGGTACACCCAATCACCCAAACTGGAAAATCCAGCGGGAGGATGGTGCCCTTGTTGGTTCTACCGATGAGGCGAACATCCAGAAACTTCCGTGCACGTGTTCGCTGCGAAGAAACAACACTCTTCATCATCAGTCGTCCTCCTCGTCGATGCTGTCGCCGTGGTAGTCCCGGCGGCAGCGCGTCTCGTTGAAGACCTTGACGCTCATGTCCCTATCGCCGAAGTAGGAGAACAGGAGGATGAAGCCGGCTTCGAGGCTGTGGTGCCGCGCGAACTTCTCCCAGCCGATGTTGAGGTACATCTTGCCGCGCGCGTCGTAGATCACGTCGACGATCCACCGATAGTAGCCTCCCGCAGCCTCCCGCAGATGCATCGTGCGCTGGCGGTCGTCGCCGACGACGTAGTCGGCGAAGGAGTCCAGCAGCCTCTGGATGCCGCGCGGGTCGCCCTTGAGGACGAGGACGAACTCGAACAGCACGTCCGGCTCCACGTCCATCTCCGACGATGAAGCCAATGGCGTGGGAGGCGATGGCGAGCGTTCAGCTCTGCCGCGGCCACGACCACGACCACGACCACGACCACGGGCGCGAGGTCGGCCTCCGCCTCTACCAGACATAGCGTCGAGTCTTGTTGAGATGGTGGCGGCTAGGGTTTGGGAGAGAGGCGCTAGGGTTTGTGTGTGAGAGGGACGATGAGAGGCGGCCCTTTTATAGGCCGGAGGGAGGCGGAGGAGCGGTGGCGCTCATTAACGCCGGCACGCAGAGCTAGGCGCGTCGAGACGCGTCGCTGCGCCTCTGCGGGAACTGCACCGTCGCTGCAAAGCCAATAACTTTCGTCGCGAGGTAGGCGACGGTTAGGTTAAAATTTATTGTGCCGCTGATGGGTCGGCCCCGCCACTCCCCGCCTCGCTTTTCGGTGTGTCCGGCGTCCCTGGAGCGTCCCTTGTGGGACGGGGACAGACTCGGGGCGCCGGACACCGTATCGGGGTGCGCCCGACAAAATTCGGGTTTGGGGGACGCGGCTGGAACGGTTTTTTGGTCCGGCGCGCCCCAAATTGCTTTGGGGGACGCAGCTGGAGATGCTCTTAGCTCTCTATATAATGATATATATATAATTCCAGCTATGTGCAGTAATAAGTTATAAACTTCATATTACTTGGTTGCTTGTTTCACTTGAGTTCCAAGTAACTTTTCTCATGTAGTAATATTTGCTGCAAGTTCAACGTTCAGGTTAGTTGATGTTTTATCACATCAATTTTGTTTTTGTTTCTGTAGTGAATTTGTTAAACTCGTGTCAAGGATGATTACATGTGAGGTATCAGAAGTGTGGCTCACTAGACTATTATAAAATGACACTCTTAGAAAGCTATAGTAATCCTAGTCAAGTTTTTATGTACTTATTTGCACTTGAATAATATATGTATTACTGTTTTACTAATTATTTGTAAAGTTGGAGCTACTGACTTAGGTACACTAAGATTTTAATTTGACATTGCCATGACAGAGCAGGTCCTTTTCTCTATTGGAAGCCATAAAGTGTTGCATAAGCACCGCCATTGTTTGCATTGGTATATTTCTTACACTACCTTGGGTTGTTCTGCGAGCTAACTTAACTTGAATGTGTATGAAACCTTGTTTCGCTGTGAATAATCTTCTCAGGTTTCACAGTACTAGTTGACTCGATAATGTGGCAGAGAATCATGTGGCCGGAATTCGAAGTTCTCTGGTTTAATTCAGTTCTGAACCGAAGTTCAGAATGGGGTGTATCCTTAATTCCTTATGTTTCTCGTCAAACTGAAGTCTATTTAGTTACTTATTTTTTGATAAAAAATACATGTTGAGAATGTCTCATTAATGTTCCCTAATACTTTGCAGTGCACCTTGGGACATACCACACTTTGTCTTATGAACCAGAAATTTCTTTCTCCCCCTCCCAACTATACAAGTGTCAAGTGTTATCCTCTTTCATTTACTTTGTAGAAACTTCTGATATGCACCGAACATTCTTGTTAACCTATGTATGCATGTGCTCAAAAGGAGGAAACATAACATAACATACATATATTTGTTAGATTTCAAGAGGTATCCACTTCTTATTTTGGTTAAGAAAAATCCAAGTGACTCTGTTATGAAACACCTACCTCTGTTCTCCATGACTATTTTATACTTCAGACACATTCGATCCATTGGTACTTCACCTCAGCACTTCCACGTTCCATGCTTGTGGCCTATCCTCTTTGCTTGGTAAGATAAGGTCTTGACATTAAAAAGTTCATTATGCTGGATTTAACTTGGCTAGAACAAGTACACCACATCTTGTTGAATATGCAATTTCTGGGACCACCGGTTTATATTGCGACTATTTCAACAGTTTACAGCATGTATAACAATGGATTTCCAGTTAGATCAACATACTGGTAGTTAAATAACTATTTACCCTTTAAAAAGTTAATTCAGGTACCACTTTTACGTGGACTCTGTCTAAAGTAGACCATTCGATTGAATCAGCTAATGATATTTTTGTCTAAAGTAGCTGAGGCATTACTGGTTGTTTTGTGATGCTTACAAATAGGCAATGTATCTCATCAGGTCTTTCTTTTAATGCCAGGTTGGTGCTCTTCTTGATAGGAGGATAGTCCCATATGTGATTCCAGTGACCTTATTTGTTGTACTCTATTCAAAACTCCCACATAAGGTTATACTTAATGTCTGGAGAGTATTTTAATTTTTATATATCTGAAGAACATTAAGCTAATCTTGCACATAATGGCTGCTATTTTTATTTCAGGAGCTTCGTTTCATAATTGCCGCAGTTCCCATGCTTAATGTGTCTGCTTCTCTGGCAGCAAGCAGACTGTGAGCATAACCATTTTGCCATGTTATTTACTTCCTACCATTTTAACAGTGACAAATGCAAGATAGGAATGATAATGTCTTTTGTATAACTATCTTTTGGCATCCTTCATGTTATATGTCTTTCCCACCTTTATTCTTGGTTTCGTGTTTTTGACTGGTCATTTTTGTCTTCGTTCATTTGCAGATATAATAACAGAAAGAAAACTGGGTGGAATTTCCTTTATGTTCTCATGCTTGGTGCCTTTCTTGTCAGGTAGAGAAATTCACCCTTAACGATTATAACATGTTCCCCTTTTGAAATAGCATACTATATATGTTACTTTTGTAAGCTAACATATAAATCTTTTAGTCTTGGATACTCTGCTGTGAGTTTCATGGCCTCCTACAGCAATTATCCTGGTGGCAATGCTCTAAAGGCTCTACATGTAGTAGGTGAGCTCTACTTAAAAAAACTGAAGTATGATCCGACACCAATTCTGTTCCATATGCAGAAACTGCAAAACATTGTTCCTCTAAATCAGAAGCAGCAAATGACAAATTGAGAAGCTTTTGACTCTTAGTAACTTATGCTGTTTTAGCATTCATGGGTATGTTGACAATTGTTAACCTTTATTGATGTCAGTTTCCAGTAAACTTCGTATTCCTCTTTTACCAGATAATTCCATGAAGGAAAAAATGGTTCATATTGATGCCTTTACCGCAATGGGCGGAGTTTCTCGTTTCTGCGAAAATGAATATCCCTGGAGGTCCGCTACTAAACCATAAAGTTATTATGGAATCTTTTACTCCCTCCGATTCATATTAATTGACTTCAATATGGATGTATCTAAAACTAAAATGTGTCTAGATACATCCATATTAGAGTCAATTAATATGAACCGGAGGGAGTATATGCTTGTCTTTTTTCTGTTCCCTGGCCGACATAAAAAGGGTTCTCTTTTACCAACTATTCTGTCACTTCTTTAAACAAAGTGCACTTGTGAGTGCCTCCATATATACGCCAATATCCGATCCAAAATGTACGTTCTTTTAGAATTTTATTATCAGTCAATAAGTTTGGCCATCGATAAAGAACAAATTACTAGCATCCGAAACATCAAACTGATATTAATAGGTTTACCATGAAACGTGCTCTTTATAAGGTATATTTACTTTTATGTGAGGCAAACATTTTTGCACAGAAAGTGATGGTGAAAGTATCATCTAGGAGGCTGCTCTAAATTTTGGATCAGAGCAAGTAGACCATATACCTTGTATTGTATGCTCTGATGCTTTGTGCCAGTAGTGCCCTGTATTTACATTGCTGGCATCTGGCCAGATCCTTGCTATACTATGTTCTTGGATCGAGAAGAGGTTATAATCATGTTCAGAACTATGAGTCGCAAAATGGTTGACAAGAGGTTTTGGTGTGTCTGTCCCAGCATAGCCCATACGGCAAAGACTGGCACTGTACAACAGTGTACTCCATCATTAATACTACGTTAGGCGTATTTTCATATTGCATGAATGTCAACTTACTCTGTATTTGCTTACACTGTCAGTGAGCCTCGATTGCTTTAAATCTAAATTTTTGTACTTGCTTTTGGACGCGTATTCTGTTCAATGGTAGGTACTCGAAGGAGGAAGGCATTTCCGTTGAAGAATATCAGACAAGAAATTTCACCTATCTGCTGAAGTGAGTATAAGTAATTTTGTTCTCTTTTTTTTTGGTCACCCTGTCCTTTTTGAAATGGAAACTAAAATCTGCGTGAACCACTGCCAAGTGGGAGAAGCTCTTGATAGCCACTTGTTGATAGTTTGGAGAGTTTTTGCGCATCACCTTAATTCTGAATGCCTGAGAAGATGCAAATCACCAAAAGATAACTTATTTTGACATAGAATTGATTAATATGAATCTCGCTTCCTGATGTGCTTCCATATCTGTTTCTTTTGTTGGGCACATCAAACAGCGAGCACCGCTACATCAGCGGCTACAAGTGCCTGTTCGCCGTGGAAGGGTTCTCCAGAGGGAAAATTCAGCCCCGGTTTCCACCGCTTTCCCTGGTACGCTATCGAGCTGCTCCATCATCCCCATGTCTTGTTCTGTCAGGCATTTATACCCTTTACCGGTCCCTCTCTCTACGCCTGGATCAGTGGCTAATCTTGGCATTTACTTGGTGCAGGTGAAAGCGCCGAAAGTGTTTGCACATGGGAACACGGGAGATCCCGATATCCTCTCGCTAGATTGGCCCGGTTGCCCCTGAGGCTGAGGCGAAGAGGATGCCTGCCCAGATCTCTGTCACAGGACCACTAACTAACTACCAACAGTAGAAGATGCCGAGCGAGCGCGCGTGATTCAGGTGGAGCTCCTCCCATTTCCAGCTCTGGAAGGTGCCATCTTGTTAAGGCTACGATACCGCAGTTTGGAGGTCAGGAAAATCTTGGACGCATGGAGTACGGGTTTGGGCCTCTCCGTCCTTATCTTATCTGGCACTTGTTGTAGCAGTAGTAGACAAATAAAGGAACAAGAGAACAAGGAAGATGACACAGTCTCGCGACAGAAATTTCATTGATGACAAAATGTGAAGCTTTTGAACCTTAGTAACGTATGCTGTTTTAGCAGTCATGGGGGTATGTTGACAATTGTTAATCTTCATTGATGCCAGTTTCCAATAGACTTTGCGTTCCTCTTTCACCAGATTCTTCCGCGAAGGGAAAACTGGTTCATATTGATGCCTTTACCGTGACGAGTGGATTATCTCGCTTCTGCGAAAATGAATATCCCTGGAGGTCCGCTACTAGACCATAAAGTTATTATACTCCTAGAATCTTGTATATGCTTGTATATTTGATGCTCCCTGGCCGACATAAAAAGGGCCCTCTTTTACCAACTATTCTCTCACTTCTTTTAAGAAAGTGTACTTGTGAGTCCCTCTATATGTACTACAATCTCTGATCCAAAATGTACGTTTATTTAGAATTTTACGAGTCAAGCATTTTTTTTAGTTTGACTATCTATAAAAAAAATACTAGCATTGAAAACATCATTGGTATTACTACTAGGTTTACCTTGAAACATACTTTTACAAGGTAGTATAATTGTTTTTGTGTGAGGCAATATGTTTGCACAGAAATTGATGGTCAAAGTATCATCTTGGAGACTGTCCTAAATTTTGGATCAGAGGAAGTAGTATGCTCTGATGCTTTGTGCCAGTAGTCCTGTATGTAGTACATTGCTAGCATCTGGCTGGCTATATATACACATGTTCATCTATCGAGAAGAGATTATAATCATTCTCTGCACTATGAGTCGCGAAGTGCTGTACACAGGCAAGAGTTGTTAGTGTTTCTGTCCCAGCGTCCCAGCATATGCCACAGGCAAAGACTGCCAGTGGACAGCAGTGTAGAGATCAGATGGTTATCGTTAGGTGTATTTTCATATTGCACAAACATTAATTATACTCTGTGTTAATCTGATGTTAGTTGACTTTTTTTACACTGTTAGAGAGTTTACGTTGCTTTATATCTAAATTTTGCGCTTACCACTGCCTAGTGATGTTTTCAATGCTAGTAATTTTTTTCTTTATAGATGGTCAAACTAAAAAAATGCTTGACTCGTAAAATTCTAAATAAACGTACATTTTGGATCAGAGATTGTTCAATGGCAGTTACTCGAAGGAGGAAGACATTTCCGTTGAAGAATATCAGACAAGAAATTTCACCTACATACTGAAGTGAGTATAAGTAGTATTTTCCTGATTTTTTTGTTCACCCTGTCCTTTCTGAAAATGTAAACTAAAATTTGCGTGAACCACTGCCGAGCGGGGGAAGCTCTCGATACCAACTTAACACTGAATGAGAAGTATACGCGCATCATCTTACTTCTGAATGTCCGAGAAGAGGCAAACCACCAAAAGAAAACTCGTGTTTCCCCTGTTGACGTTGAATTGATTAATACGAATCTCACATCCTGATGCATCGATTCCACGTCTGTTTTTCTGATGGGCACATCAAACAGCGAGCACCGCCACATCAGCGGCTACAAGTGCGTGTTCGCCGCGGACGGGTTCTCCAGAGCAAGAGTTCAGCCCCGGTTTCCACCACTTTCCCTGGTACGCTATCGAGCTGCTCCATCATCCCCATACATGTCTTGTTCTGTCAGACATTTATACGTTTCACCTGTCTCACTCTGTGCGTGGATCAGTGGCTCAGCTCGCTAAGCTAATCTCGGCATTTACTACTGGCGCAGGTGAAAGCGCAGAAAGTGTTTGCACATGGGAACACGGGGATCCCGATATCCTCTCGCTAGATTGGCCCGGTTGCCCCTGAGGCTGAGGCGAAGAGGATGCCTGCCCAGATCTCTGTCACAGGACCACTAAACTAACTACCAACAGTAGAAGATGCCGAGCGAGCGCGCGTGATTCAGGTGGAGCTCCTCCCATTTCCAGCTCTGGAAGGTTGCCATCTTGTTAAGGCTAGGACACCACCGTTTGGAGGTCAGCAAAATCTGGGGCGCATGGTGTACGGGTTTGGGCCTCGCTCGCTGTCCTTATCTTATCTGACACTTGTTTGTTGTAGCAGTAGCAGACAAATAAAGGAAGAAGAGAACAAGGAAGATGACACAGCCTTGCGACGGAAAGTGTATTATTCTACTGTTTGCGGTGCATCAGTGCGCTCGCTGTGTGTGTGTGTCTCTCCTAGTCCTAGTCGATGACACGTCCGCTCGTGAAGGTTTGCATGTGCCGTTAAAGAACACCGTGTGAGGTCAAACGTAGAGCATCGTGTTGACAGTTGACGCGATCGAGGCCTGGCTGCTTTCATCGGGAATGCGCAGCGTCTGCCGGTACTGCACGCGCGATCTTGACCCTGCCACCAGATGGATCGATCGAGGGGTGGATTTTCTTCGTGTCTCTACGCAGACGCTGGGGCATCTGCCACCATCCCCGGGCACGCCTACTTCTGAACTGACGACGGGTCACCACACGCACGCAACCCAGTCAGACTCTTCGGCTCTACCGCAAAGCTCTGTTCCACGCAAGTACTCGAGCGAGTAATCCCCGAGCCTTTCCCCAGGACACGTCGCGTCGCGCGACCGTGCATTGACACCATGCCGGATCGATCGACCAGCTTGCTAGCTAGGCACTCCAATTGGCCTTGGAAATCGAGCCGGCGGCCCCTTGTCTCGCCGTCTACAAGATTACTAGGTCATGGTCGTGGTCATGCATGGGGTACATGGGAGAACCGAAAGCAATGCACAAGTACTCGCCCTGGTCCGGTCCTAGCTGCCCACTCCGTCGTCCCATCCTCTCCGTTCAACTCCCCGGCCCGCATACCTCATTAGTAGTACTACCTCCGATTCAAGGAATAAGGCGCCCTCGTTTTACGTGTTTTTCGTTTGACTAAGTATTACTTCAAATATATAAAGATTGTTTGTATAAAATTAACATCATTAGAAAGTGCTTTTCAATACGAATCCAACGATACTAATTACATATAATATAACTAAGATTTTGTTGCTCAATTTTTGTGGTCAAAGTTCGTCTTGGAATATGCGTGCGCCTTATTTCTTGGGACGGAGGTAGTATTCAGCAGCCATCTGGTCGGTGGTGACCATTTGTTTAGCTAGCTTACCTGTATGTATCCCTTTTTTGTTCTGCTTCTACTAGACTAATAATTCGCCGTCGCCTCCAATTGACGCCGCCCGTGCGCGAACAAACCCAACTCTTATGATGCCACCCACATCCGACTTGCACATCAGCGACAGTGATGTCCGCGCGCGCCATGGCCACCACCAATTGCTGCAAAACCCCGTCTTCTGATCTCACTTCTACAGTATATGCACAAATTGGAGAAACACTCGTAGCTGGGCCCAACAATGGGCCAGGGACTTTGCAAACGCTGTTCACTCATCCCTTTCTATAATTTCCCTTTTCATTTCACCATGTTCTCTTGTGAAAAGTTAGTGTTCCTTCAAAGCTTCGGGTTTTCTTGTGAAGGTTGGCAAAGAATTCGATACCAATAGGCGACGTCCGTTTCCACCGTAATGTGGCAACGACGGCGGCGTGCAACTTGTGTGGGAAGGAGGACTCGTGGCGTCACTCTTTGCTAGAGTGCACGATGTCCCCATGCATTTGGGCTCTGGCACCAGAACATATAGTGGAGCACATGGAGAACACCAGGGAGCCAAGTGCAAAGAGCTGGTTATTTGCGATGATCAAAACGGTTAAATCATGACGATCTCACCCGCTGCTTGGTCACGTTATGGGCAGTGTGGTTTGCATCCATGAGGAGTTGTTTCAAAGTCCGCTATCCACTCATTGCTTGGTGGAGAGCTTCTTGCGAGATTTGGCGATGACAAAGGAGAAGAAGAAGACGCCAAAGAAGGAGGAGGGCACATGTTTACGGTGGATCGCGCTACCTGTGGGCAGTGTCAAGATCAATGTCGACGCAGCGGTACGCAAGCACCAGAACTTTGGTGCGGTTGCGGCGGTGTGCAGGGCAGAGGACGGGCATTACCTTGGAGCATCGGCCATTGTGATCCAGGGTATCTCGGACCCAGCAACCCTAGAAGCGCTTGCATGTAGAGAGGCTCTAGCTTTGGGCAGGGATTTGCTTCAAGAGAGGGTGTTCATGGCTGTTAGATTATATGTTTCGGTTAAGTTAGACTTGTAACGCAAGCTAGGGTTTTAGGCTTAGCCGGTTGGCTCTACTATTTATATCCCTTGTACCCCAAACAGTTTTGTATCAATTGTGAGACATAATACAATCTTACATGGTATCAGACTAATCGATCCTGACCTATGGCGCCACCGCCTAAGCCGCCGCCGCCGCCGCCACCTGGTTACTTCGACCAGCAAGCCAAGGCCGCCGCCGCCGAGGCCTCGGCCTCTTCTACCCATCCCACGGCTACTCCTCTCTCCTACACAGACACCATAGCCGATGTCACCCCCTTCATACCTATTATTTTAGATCTCGCCCAACACAACTACTACCATTGGCGCCACCTCTTTGAGGTTCACCTCGGGCGCTGCAACCTCCGTCATCACATCGCCGCCGACGCCGCCCCTCGTCCTGACGACGCTCGCTGGATCACGGATGATCTCGCCATCATCCAATGGATCTACACACGCGTGTCCACGGAGATTTTCAATCTCGTTTTCCGTGAGGCCGCCACCGCCGCCGCCCTGCGGGCGTCCCTCGCGCCGGCTCTTCCGGGACAACGCCGACGCCCGGATCAACAACCTCCACTCCGCGATCCGCAACACCCCTCGGGGGGACTCCTCACTCGGCGTCTCACCGTCGGCGCATCCGGACGATGGCGGATGAGCTCCGCGAACTAGGCGATCCTATGCCCGATCGCCGGCTTATCAACATTCTTCTCCAAGGGCTCGGCGACCGGTTCAAGACTCAAGCGGCCATGATTCCCTTCATCCAGCCTCGCCCTTCCTTCAAGGAGATCCGGTCCCCGGCCGCGAACGCCGATGATGACCTCACACGGCGGGAGGCGTGGCCTCACGACTTCGCCGCCTCCACCCGGCCGCCCCTGCCGCCTACTCCGCACCGGCGAGGCCCGACGATCCAGCCCATCGCCGCGGCAGGACCCCGGTACCGTTTCCAGCCTCGGCCGGGCAGCCTCCTCTCGGGCCGGCGTCCCAGCCCCAACTACAAGGGCAAGAATCCGATGTGCGGCCGCCGCGATCCGCCACTCCTCCGGCCCGCCTCGACGCCCGCGCCGACGACTCGCCGCTCCTCCCGCTTGGCGCCCGCCACCGGCGGTACCGACGCCCGCGCCGGCACCCGCCGCGCCGCCTACCCGGCGCCCTCCTCATGATCCCCGGACCGGCATGGTTCGGGCTTGGTCCATGCCCCGGGCGGCCCCCTCTCCGATCGGCGCTCCTCCGGCTTACACGGGTGCTCGGGCGCCGGGTCTTCGCCCCCACACCGGTTCCCCTGGACTCCTCGGCCAGCGCGCCCCGCCGAACGCCTACAACGCCGCCCGGCCTACTACGACGGGGGGATGCCATACATGCCATATCAGCACCCCCGGATGTTTCGGCCTTCGCTCGTCCTCATGCCGCTCGCTCCAACCGCCCCGCTGCATCAACCGACCTCCGCTCCTTCACCGAGCCGGGACCAATCTGCGTTCTTGCAGGCCATGAACAACTTTGCTGCCCAGGGAAACTCGGGTATGGACTGGATTTTCGATTCCGGTGCTTCCGAGTCACATGTCCGCTTCTAGTAATATCTTCGTCAAATTTTTCCACCACACCACTTTCATCCATAGTCCTAGGAAACGGCACTACTATACCTATATATTGCACCGGCCAAACCACCATACCTACACCCACCAAACAACTCCTCCTACGTGATGTCCTTATTGCACCCGCGCTAATCAAAAACTTAATTTCTGTTCGTCAGTTCACCCGTGACAATCTTGTTTCTATGGAATTTGATCCGTTTGGTTTATCTGTGAAGGACTACCAGACCAAAGCGGAGATCGCTCGGTTCAATAGCTCCGACGACCTCTACACTCGCCATGGCGCCGCCACCCACGACCCACCCACCTCCATGGCGGCGTCCGTCGACCTCGCGGCATCACCGTCTCGGCCACCCCCACCACGCTACCTTGTCTTCTATACTTAGCGAATTTTCAATAAATTGTAATAAGGATAGTCATAATACCTCCATGTGTCCCTCTTGTCGGCAAGGAAAACATGTTCGCTTGCCCTTTAGTTCCTCTACTACTGTTAGTACCTTTCCTTTTGAACTTTTGCACTCGCGATTTATGGACATCTCCCCATACTAGTGTCTCCGGCTTTAAATATTATCTAGTCGTTCTAGACGACTTCACACACTTTGTCCGGACTTTTCCTTTACGCAACAAATCGGACGTACACACCATTTTCCTAAACTTTCAAAAATATGTCGCCACACACTTCTTTCTTCCCATTAAATTTATCCAATGTGACAACGGCAAAGAATTTGATAACTTTCAAAACCGAAACTTCTTTCTTCAACATGGCATTCTTCTCCGATTTTCATGCCCATACACTTCACCTCAAAACGGCAAGGCGAACGCTCGCTTCGCACAATAAACGACATCATTCGCACCCTTTTAATCCACTCCTCAATGCCACCAAAATTCTGGGCCGAAGCCTTACGCACAGCCACCTACTTACTTAACATCCGGCCTCACAAGTCCAATACAAACTCTACACCATTCTACTCTCTTTATCTTAGTCATCCCAACTACTACGAACTTCGCGTCTTTGGCTGTCTTTGTTTTCCAAACACCGCCGCCATCTCCACCAACAAACTATCACCTCGCTCCATTCCCCGTGTCTTTCTAGGATACTCGATGAACACAAGGGTTATCGCTGCCCGGATCTCGTCTCGGCCGCGTCCACATCTCTCGGCACGTTACTTTTTCCGAGCATATCTTCCCTTTCTCCACACGGACACCCTCCCAAACTCCCATTGACCCATCGCCTACCCTACATCATCCCATAGCTCACCCCGCTAGGTTTCCTCACCACCGCTCCTACCGCCACCCCAGTGCCCTCCTCGCCTGCCGCGGCAGTCCCTTCAGCCGACTCCACTGCCGCGACAGCGGGGTCGGCTGCTTCCTCTGCCGAGTCCGCACCTCCACCCGATACACCCATCTCCCCCGCCGCTCCTTCTCCACCTATTCCACCATCTTCGACGTCTGACTCATCCGCTGCGCCTGACGTCGTTGTTCATCCCACTCCACCTCTACCACCCCATGCTGTTCCTACCCAAGCTCCCACAAATGATCACCCAGTGCGCACTCGGGCCAAAACGGGATTTCACGTTCCAAAAGGGCCGCGTCTCAATCTTCATGCCACCACTTCTCCGATCTCCCCCATCCCTAAAACATACAAAAGTGCTCTTCTCGATCCTAACTGGGCTGCCGCTATGCGTGATGAGTTTTCTGGTCTCATTCACAATGATACATGGCGCCTTGTTCCTCGCCCTGTTGGTGCAAATATTGTTTCCGGCAAATGGGTTTTCCGCCAAAAATTTCTCTCCGACGGAACTCTCTCTCTCGCTACAAGGCTCGCTGGGTTTGTCGTGGTTTCTCTCAGCAGCACGACATCGACTACGACGAGATCTTCTCTCTTGTTGTCAAGCCTAGCACTATTCGCACTGTTCTTAGCATCGCCACTTCCTCTTCTTGGCCCATTCACCAACTCGATGTCAAAAATGCCTTTCTTCATGGTGCTCTCCAAGAAACTGTTTATTGTCAACAACCTTTAGGCTTCGAAGACTCCTCTCGCTCCCGATCATGTTTGTCTCCTTCAAAAATCTCTTTATGGTCTCAAACAAGCCCCTAGGGCTTGGTTCCAACGCTTTTCAACTTACATTCAAACAATCGGTTTCACTCCCTCTCTCACCGACACCTCTCTTTTTGTCTATCACACTTCCACACACACAGCTTATCTTCTTCTTTATGTTGATGATATCATTATCACTGCTTCCACTAAGACTTTTCTTGATCATATTATTACACTGCTTAACTCTGAATTCTCTATGACTGATCTTGGTGTGCTTCATCATTTTCTTGGCATCACTGTTACACGTGACTCTAATGGTCTTTTTCTTTCCCGACGTCAGTACATTCTAGATCTTCTCAACCGCGCAGGCATGATTGATCGTCAGCCTGCTCGTACACCTGTTGACACTAGCGCCAAACTCTCTGCTGATGGCGAACCATTCTCGGACCCAACTCTCTACCGTAGCATTGCGGGTGCACTACAATACCTTACTCTAACACGCCCGAAATATCTTATTCTGTCCAACAGGTCTGCCTATATATGCATGATCCACGAGTTCCTCACTACAATCACATGAAACGCACTCTTAGATATCTAAAAGGAACATTAGATTATGGCCTTCACATAAACACCACTTCACCTACCAGTTTGACGAGCATACTACGATGCGGACTGGGCTGGATGCCCCGACACTCGTCGGTCCACGTCCGGATACTCGTGTTTTTATGGGTAACAATTTGCTTTCATGGTCTTCTAAGCGACAGGTTACGGTTTCACGCTCGTCCGCAGAAGCTGAGTATCGAGCTGTTGCACATGCGATTGCTTTGAGACAGTTTGGCTACGACGGTTGTTGGCTGAACTTCATCGTCCCATCCAGCAGGCCACTATTGTTTATTGTGATAATATTTCAGCGGTTTACATGTCCAGCAATCCAGTTCAGCATCGGCGGACAAAGCATATTGAGATAGATATTCACTTCGTCGGGGAGAAAGTTGCTTTGGGCCAAGTTCGAGTTCTTCATGTTCCCACTACAGCGCAGTTCGCCGACATCTTTACCAAGGGACTGCCAACACAGCCGTTTCATGACATTCGTTTCAGTCTCAACGTGATTGAACCCCACGTTGACACTGCGGGGGATGTTAGATTATATGTTTCGGTTAAGTTAGACTTGTAACGCAAGCTAGGGTTTTAGGCTTAGTCGGTTGGCTCTACTATTTATATCCCTTGTACCCCAAACAGTTTTGTATCAATTGTGAGACATAATACAATCTTACAATGGCGACAGATTGTTTGGAGATTGTCGAGAGCATGAAGGAAAGCAACCTGGGCCGCTACAGCTCAGTGTTGAACGAAATCCAAGCAAGATCCGAAGAATTTTCTCTTGTGCGTTTTGGTCACGAGAAGAGGGCGTCGAATGTAGAAGCTCATAGCTTAGCAAAGAGCTCTGCATACTTATCACCAGGTCGTCATGTCTGGCTGATCAATTCACCAGACCATTTTTGTATCCCTATGAACATGTCTAATGAATAAAGGACGGCTGGTTATGCTCAAAAAAAATAAAATTCACCATGTTCTCCACATAATTTTTTTTGACGAAATTAGTAGTGAATCATTCACGCATGTTTCTAGCATCTGCCAACCCCATCAACTCCTCCTGCTAGTGCTAGCTTTTAGCTGAGCCTTGTTCTTCCAATTAGAGCATCTCCACTCGTCTCCCCGACGAGTCCCCTGAACGACGTTTTTTTCCATCTGGACGGCGAAATTCGGCTCAGTCGTGCCCCCGGTTCCTCGATTTCGTCCGGATTTGGGCCTAAATTCATCCGGCGATCCCACGCCATCCCCGGACCCCCGGGGAGCGCTCGGGGACTCCGGACGAAACGAAAGCGCGCGAAACATCGAGGAAACTTCCCGCGCGTCTGGTGGCCCCAACTTGTCGGCGAGAGACACCAATCGTCGTCCTCATCGCATCGTCTTTCGCGCGCTGTAAAAGCCTGCCGCCGGTCAGTATTCGCCGGCCGCGTAGCTTCCACGCGGCGAGTTAATGCCGTCGCCTCGGTATCACACGCGCCTACATCTATTTATCGCTGAACTACCGCGTCTGCCCCGCATTCACCTTGCTCGCCTTCCACCAAATCTTCCCCGAACTCGAACGAGCAATGGCGAACGACGGTGCGGCAAACAACGGCTTTGGCCGCCTCTCTCTCCACCAATGGGAGGGACGGCTCCTCCACGCGGCGGGCTACCCGGCACAGCCGGACGTCCGCGCACCGGGGGGATGGAGGCTGAGCGCAGATGGCGTCCCGATCCCGCCGCCGCCAACGGGTGGGGCCTTACTCGAAGCGGCGATCGACGAGGTGCTCGTCACTCTCAGTGACGAGCAGCGCGCGGATCAGCGTTTCTTCCCCGACAACCACGAATCGTGGATCGCGTTCTTCCGGCGCAGGTATGAACGCGAACTTGCGGCCTACGATGGCCCTCCTCCTCCTCCGGCAAGGAACAACGCCGCCAGCCGCCGCCGATGGTGGAGCGCGCCTGGCCGCACCCTCGAGAATGTGCTCGCGCACATCGAGGACGGAAACTCCCCCGTCCTGGGGATGCCGCCGCCGGTGGCGGCTACCGTGTCGCGCCGGCACGGTAGTTCTTGGATGCCGAGGAGGATGGCGCCATCCTCCTCCTCGTCCGGCTCGCGGTCGGCGTCCAGGTCCGGCGGGTCGACGCCGGCCACCGTCAAGCAGGAGTGGGCGTCTCCTTCGACCGTCAAGAAGGAACCGGCGTCGCCACCGCCGACCAGAGGGCGCAGCAGCGGCTACCTCGTCATCCGCGACCAGCCTTCCTCTCCGCAGAGCGGGCGGAAGAGGAAGTCGTCGAAGAAGGAGGCCGCCGCAAACCAGCTCGCCGAGGAGGAGGCGAAGCGCGCGGAGGACGCCGCGGTGGCGGAGGCGATCGCCAGGTCGCTGAAGGACCTGGTGCCCGCCGACAACAGCCTTCCCGAGGACGCCGCACTGGAGTGGTCCAGGCGGGACTGGGAGCGCCAGGAGGCGGAGCAGCAACGGCGGCTGCTGGATCTGGCTGCCGCGCGTTAACTCACCGCCCGCGCCGCCACACCATCCGCCGCTAGGAACGCTGCACCCAGGGAGGTGGTCAAGCTCAAGGAGAGCAGCGACGACGACATCTACCGTCCGTCGCCGCCACGCGCCGGCGACGCTGGCCAGGGCACGAGCCGCTGGTACGAGGCTCCGCCGCCCCAGGACAACGCCGGCTCGAGCGACGACGACGACGGCGGCGACTACACGTCCTTCTACCGCCATTTCAGCATGTAGCAGGCCGTTCTTTAGTTTAAGTTTTAGTTTGTCAATCGCCGAATTCAAATATATGTACGAATTCGGTCTACTTACGTACGAACTCGCCTATATATGTTAAATATCATTAAATTTCGCTTATATTTGAACGAACTCGCCAATTTTGTCTGAATTCGCCGAAGTCCGTTACATCCATCCTGGGCTCGCGGCTGGGAAAATGGGACTCCCTAGGCTAAAATTTTCTCTAATCCGGACGACAATATCGTCGGATTTGGACGTGGGAAAGCCAAACGTCTGGAGATGCTCTTAGCACGTTGCCTAGGCGAGGGGTGTCACTGTGCAACCTGTCCCAGCCGAGGCGGGGCGAGATGGATCCAGAGACGGCAAGGTTGAACAGGTCGATGGCAACAGCCAACAGCCCTATTTGACCTGATCATGAAACGTTACACGAACGGAACGGAAGGACCGGTGCTCCCACATCATTTTTCTGAATAATCCAATCCCTGTAGAGCAGCGCGGCGCTCAAATTGGATGAGATTCTTTTGCCTGAGTTGGCTGACAGATTGTGACCCAGCATGGTGGCATGTTCATCGCTTCGGTGATTCCCAGGGGCCATGCCACGAGGGATGCGGCCATGATGTAGGCGTTGCACAACTCAGCTCCTGCCCATTTTTATTGAGTAACCTTCAAATCCAAGCAAATCCTTTGACCAGATACTACCGGTGCAGCACCTCACCGGAGAATCTGCACCCATATACGGTACTGAATGGAGATGATATAGTAGTACTACGCTCGTAATAAGAGCTGTTTTTTTTGCAAAATCAGTGCATGCCATAATTGCCATTTCAAGATTTGAGTTTACTAACAGAGCTCACCGTGTAAAAATATGTATACGAGTTTGGCTAGACTAGGAATCTACAATATCATGTACTACTTTAAGGATGTGTACGGTTCTAGAATCAAGTGGAGTGGAACGAAATCATTTCGCACCTAGAACCAATTTTTATGTTCGGTTATGAAATGGAATGAAACCAAATGATTCATTTATTGTTATACCATGTCACAAAATATCTTGATGTCTGTCTGATGCACTTCACCGTTCCTACAGGCGCGGCATAACCTACTCCTATATACGGTACTGAATGAAGGTGAGATACGCTCACAATAAGAGTTGCTTTTGAAGAGTCAGTGCATTGCATTTCTTGCTGAAATGGTGAGAAATAGTGCTAGTACCGGTCAACCGGTGGTTAGCGACTGCCGTGCACTAGTACATGGGAAGTTACCACTTCAGGCACAGGCCGATTTTCTAGCTCACGGAGGTAGCGTGTCGGCGTGTCGCTAACTCGCTGGCTTATACGCAAGGGAATGACGTTTACCTGCTTTAGTTTCTGTGGTTGGAAAAGTTAGCATTAGGCCATGCCATCTTGGCCGGGAGTGCCCAGGTGTCACAATAAGTGAGGCGCAAACTATGCTTTTGATTTTGTTTAACCCTAAATGCTTGTCGCAAATCTGCATAAAACAAAGGCTAAAATATCTCTAGATTCTCCGAAAAACATTTCGGGCGAGAAGGTAATACTCATACTAACAAATAATTACTCGTACTAACTGATATTAGCGTATAATCGAAAATGTAACGTCTATTTGGTATCTTTATTTGATTCGTAGGTGAAACTAGGCATGATATTTCATTCGCCTAATGATGGAACTAAGACTGACGAGCTCTTCCATGTTGCTAGCCACAGCCAGTAGACCTAAGAGTATATTATGCCCGCCTGCAAAATATTCTTTGTACCATTATTATCTCTTTCCCTCCCCCTTTTGATGTGCCTTTCACGTCTCCCCTCGGCAATCCAACTACCGACCCGAGAGCAACAACCTTCCTTCCCTCCCTCCAACACGCATGCACGTACAAAATGGAAATAGAACAGTGATATGGGGTTTGGCTACATATCCGGAGTAGTACTCCCTCCGTCTAAAAGTAGATATCTCAAACTTTTGTAGATATGGATGTATCTATAACTGAAGTGTGTTTATATAAATTTGTATCTAGACAAAAACTTTGATACCTATTTTCAGATGGAGGTAGTACTATAATTCGGTTCTTGTAAAGAATATGTGTTCTTTCACTGTTGCTTAACCAAGAGGTATTCATCGGGGGAGGAACTTCTTGTATGAATAGTCCACCAAACTATTCATCATCCTAAGCAGTAGAAGAAATTTCACTACTCTCTCCTTTTATAATTATTTCGTGTTATGTATTTGGTTAATGTCAAATTTTGTAAAACTTGACTAAGTTTTTAAGAAAAAGTATCAACATCTACAATACAAAATCTATTGTATGAGTGATACGTCCCAAACGTATCTATAGTTTCTTATGTTCCATGCTACTTTATTGATGATACTCACATGTTTTATACACATTATATGTCATTATTATGCATTTTCCGGCACTAACCTATTGACGAGATGCCGAAGAGTCAGTTGTTGTTTTCTGCTGTTTTTGGTTTCAGAAATTCTAGTAAGGAAATATTCTCGGAATTGGACGAAATCAACACCCAGGGTCCTATTTTTCCACGAAGCTTCCAGAAGTCCGAAGAGTAAACGAAGTGGGGCCACGAGGCGGCGACACGCCAGGGCGGCGCGGCCCAGGTCCTGGCCGCACGGCCCTGTTGTGTGGGGCCCCCGTGACGCCTCCTGACCTGCCCTTCCGCCTACTTAAAGCCTTCGTCGCGAATACCCCAGGACCGAGAGCCACGATACGGAAAACCTTCCAGAGCCGCCGCCGCCGCCAATCCCATCTCGAGGGATTCAGGAGATCGCCTCCGGCACCCTGCCGGAGAGGGGAATCATCTCCCGGAGGTCTCTTCATCGCCATGATCGCCTCCGGATCGATGTGTGAGTAGTCCACCCCTGGACTATGGGTTCATAGCAGTAGCTAGATGGTTGTCTTCTCCTCATTGTGCTATCATGTTAGATCTTGTGAGCTGCCTATCATGATCAAGATCATCTATTTGTAATGCTACATGTTGTGTTTGTTGGGATCCGATGAATATTGAATACTATGTCAAGTTGATTATCAATCTATCATATATGTTATTTATGTTCTTGCATGCTCTCCGTTGCTAGTAGAGGCTCGGCCAAGTTGATACTTGTGACTCCAAGAGGGAGTATTTATGCTCGATAGTGGGTTCATGCCTCCATTGAATGCGGGACAGTGACAGAAAGTTCTAAGGTTGTGGATGTGTTGTTGCCACTAGGGATAAAACATCGATGCTTTGTCTAAGGATATTTGTGTTGATTACATTACGCACCATACTTAATGCAATTGTCTGTTGTTTGCAACTTAATACTGGAGGGGGTTCGGATGATAACCTCGAAGGTGGACTTTTTAGGCATAGATGCATGCTGGATAGCGGTCTATGTACTTTGCCGTAATGCCCTGATTAAATCTCATAGTACTCATCATGATATATGTATGTGCATTGTTATGCCTTCTTTATTTGTCAATTGCCCAACTGTAAGTTGTTCACCCAACATTTGTTTATCTTATGGGAGAGACACCACTAGTGAACTGTGGACCTCGGTCCAATTCTTTACATCTAAAATACAATCCACTGCAATTGTTCTTTACTGTTCTTCGCAAACAATCATCATCATCCACACTATACATCCAATCCTTTGTTTACAGCAAGCCGGTGAGATTGACAACCTCACTGTTACGTTGGGGCAAAGTACTTTGATTGTGTTGTGCAGGTTCCACGTTGGCACCGGAATCCCTGGTGTTGCGCCGCACTACACTCCGCCACCAACAACCTTCACGAGCTCCTTGACTCCTACTGGTTCGATAACCTTGGTTTCTTACTGAGGGAAACTTACTGTTGTGCGCATCACACCTTCCTCTTGGGGTTCCCAACGGACGTGTCAACTACACGCTAGCAAGTAAATTTCTGGCGCCGTTGCCGGGGAGATCAAGACACGCTGCAAGGGGAGTCTCCCACATCCAATCTCTTTACTTTATTTTTGTCTTGCTTTGTTTTACTTTAATTACTGCTTGTTTGCTCTTATATCAAAAACACAAAAAAATTAGTTGCTAGTTTTACTTTATTTACTATCTTATTCTCCATATTAAAAACACAAAAAAATTAGTTACTTGTATTCACTTTATTTAGTTTGCTTTATTTACTACTGCTAAAATGGGTACTGTTGAGAATGCTAAGTTGTGTGACTTCACTAGCACAAATAATAATGATTTCTTATGCACACCTACTGCTCCACCTGCTACTACAGCAGAATTCTTTGAAATTAAAAATTGCTTTACCGAATCTTGTTATGAGAGAGCAATTTTCTGGTGTTAGTTCTGATGATGCTGCTGCCCATCTTAATAATTTTGTTGAACTATGTGAAATGCAAAAGTATAAGGATGTAGATGGTGACATTATAAAATTAAAATTGTTTCCTTTCTCCTCAAGAGGAAGAGCTAAAGATTGGTTGCTATCTTTGCCTAGAAATAGTATTGATTCATGGACTAAATGTAAGGATGCTTTTATTGGTAGATATTATCCTCCCGCTAAAATTATATCTTTGAGAAGTAGTATAATGAATTTCAAGCAATTAGATAATGAACATGTTGCTCAAGCATGGGAGAGAATGAAATCTTTGGTGAAGAATTGCCCTACCCATGGACTAACTACTTGGATGATCATCCAAACCTTTTATGCAGGATCTGAATTTTTCTTCGCGGAACCTATTGGATTCAGCTGCTGGAGGTACCTTTATGTCCATCACTTTGGGGCGGCAACAAAGCTTCTTGATGATATGATGATAAATTACTCCGAATGGCACACGGAAAGAGCTCCACAAGGTAAGAAGGTAAATTCTCGTCGAAGAAACCTCTTCCTTGAGTGATAAGATTGATGCTATTATGTCTATGCTTGTGAATGGTAGATCTAATGTTGATCCTAATAATGTTCCTTTAGCTTCATTGGTTGCCCAAGAAGAACATGTTGATGTGAATTTCATTAAAAGTAATAATTTCAACAGCAATGCTTATAGGAATAATTCTGGTAACAACTATAGGCCATATCCTTCTGCTAACGGTAATGGTTATGGTAATTTTTATGGGCATTCTTACAACAATAATAGGAATGTACCCCCTGGTCTTGAAGCCATGCTTAAAGAATTTATTAGTACACAAACTGCTTTTAACAAATCTGTTGAAGAAAAGCTTGATAAAATTGATATTCTTGCTTCTAAGGTTGATAGACTTGCCTCTGATGTTGATCTTTTAAAATTGAAAGTTGTGCCTAATAAGGATAATTATAATAAAATTGTTACTACAGCAAATGCCATCCAAGTTCGAATTAATGAGAATATTAGATTGATGGCTGAATTGCATGCTAGGTGGGAAATAGAAGAAAATGAAAAACTAGCTAAAGAGAATAATGTAGCTAAAGTTTGGACTATTACCACCACTAGTAATGATAATGCTTCAAATGTTGCTACACCCCCTACTATCAATGGTAAAATAATTGGTGTTGGCAATGTTTCTACTCCTAGTGCAAAGCGTGCAAAATTGCCTGAAACTGCTAAAACTGCTGAAACTGATAAAACTGCTGAAATTTTTCAAAATGTTGGGGACAATGACCCCATTTCTGTAGGTCATAATGGTTTATATTTTGATGATTGTCACATCTCTTAAGTTATAAAGTTCTTACAGAAACTTGCTAAAAGTCCCAATGCTAGTGCTATAAATTCGGCCTTTGCAAAACATATTACAAATGCTCTCATAAAAGCTAGAGAAGAGAAACTAAAACTTGAAACCTCTATTCCTAGGAAGTTGGAAGATGGTTGGGAGCCCATCATTAAGATGAGGGTCAATGATTTTGATTGCAATGCTTTATGTGATCTTGGTGCAAGTATTTCTGTTATGCCTAAGAAAATCTATGATATGCTTGACTTGCCACTATTGAGAAATTGTTATTTGGATGTTAATCTTGCTGATAATGCTATAAAGAAACCTTTGGGGAGGATTGATAATGTTCGTATTATGGTTAATAATAACCTTGTCCCCGTTGATTTTGTTGTCTTGGATATTGAATGCAATGCATCTTGCCCCATTATATGTGGAAGACCTTTTCTTCGAACTGTTGGTGCCAGTATTGATATGAAGGAAGGTAATATTAAATATCAATTTCCTCTTAAGAAAGGTATGGAACACTTGCCTAGAAAGAGAATGAAGTTACCTTATGATTCTATTATTAGAACAAATTATGATGTTGATGCTTCATCTCTTGATAATACTTGATTCACACTTTATGCGCCTAGCTGAAAGGCGTTAAAGAAAAGCGCTTATGGGAGACAACCCATTATTTTACTTCTGCACTTTTGTTTTATATTTGAGTCTTGGAAGTTGTTACTACTGTAGCAACCTCTCCTTATCTTTATTTTATTGCATTGTTGTGCCAAGTAAAGTCTTTGATAGTAAAGTCAATACTAGATTTGGATTGCTGCGCAGGAACAGATTTCTTGCTGTCACAAAATTGAGCCGCCCCTGCTGTAGTAATTTTATAAAAATCTGCCAATTTACGTGTGTGATCCTCAGATATGTGCGCAACTTTCATTCAATTTGGGCATTTTCATCTGAGCAAGTCTGGTGCCTCTAAAAAATTCGTCTTTACAGATTGTTCTGTTTTGACAGATTCTGCCTTTTATTTCGCATTGCCTGTTTTGCTATGTTTGATGGATTTCTTTGTTCCATTAACTTTCAGTAGCTTTGTGCAATGTCCAGAAGTGTTAAGAATGATTATGTCACCTCTGAATATATGAATTATGCACTCGACCCTCTAATGAGTTTGTTTTGAGTTTGGTGTGGAGGAAGTTTTCAAGGGTCAAGAGAGGAGGATGATACAATATGATCAAGAAGAGTGAAAAGTCTAAGCTTGGGGATGCCGCCGTGGTTCATCCCTGCATATTTTAAGAAGACCCAAGCGTCTAAGCTTGGGGATGCCCAAGGCATCCCTTCTTCATCGACAACTTATCAGGTCACCTCTAGTGAAACTATATTTTTATTCTGTCACATCTTATGTGCTTTACTTGGAGCGTCTGTTTGTTTTTTTTTTGTTTGAATAAATTCGGATCCTAGCATTCTATGTTTGGGAGAGAGACACGTTCCGCTGTTTCGTATGAACACATGTGTTCTTAGCTTTATCTTTAATGTTCATTGCGAAGGTTGCACTATTTCATTCATTGTTATATGGTTGGAAACGGAAAATGCCGCATGTGGTAAATGATATAATGTCTTGAATAATGTGATACTTGGCAATTGTTGTGCTCATATAGATCATGTTTAAGCTCTTGCATCATGTTCCTTGTACCCATTAATGAATAACTACATAGAGCTTGTTAAAATTTGGTTTGCATGATTGGTTTCTCTAGAGTCTAGATATTTTCTGGTTAAGGTGTTTGAACAACAAGGAGACAATGTAAAGTCTTATAAAACTTACAATATGTTCATATGTGAGCTTTGCTGCACCTCTTATATACTTGAGTTTGCTTCAAACAACCTAGCCTAGCCTTGTATTTGAGAGGAATTCTTCTCGTGCATCCAAATCCTTGAGCCAAATACTATGCCATTTGTGTCCACCATACCTACCTACCACATGGTATTTCTCTGCCATTCCAAAGTACATTACTTGAGTGCTACCTTTAAAATTCTATTCTTTGTCTTTGCAATATATAACTCATGGGAAAGTAGCCTTAAAAACTATTGTGGTGAAGAATATGTACTTATGTGTCTTATTTCTTAATAAGTTGCTTGTTGAGCGGTAACCATGTTTTTGGGGATGCCATCAACTCTTTTACCTTTGTTTAATATCATGTGAGTTGCTATGCATGTTCGTCTTGTCTGAAGTAAGGGCGATTTTCATGATCAAATGGTTTGAGTATGCATATTGTTAGAGAAGAACATTGGGCCGCTAACTAAAGCCATGATTCATGGTGGAAGTTTCAGTTTGGACAATTAATCCTCAATCTCTTATGAGAATTTTAACCGTTGTTGAATGCTTATGCATTAAAGAGGAGTCCATTATTTGTTGTCTATGTTGTCCCGGTATGGATGTCTAAGTTGAGAATAATCAAAAGCAAGAAATCCAATGCGAGCTTTCTCCTTAGACCTGCTTTGTACATGCGGCATAGAGGTAACCCTTTGTGACACTTGGTTGAAACATATGCTATGCAATGATAATCCATGTTAATCCAAGCTAATTAGGACAAGGTGCGAGCACTATTGGTATACTATGCATGGGGCTTGCAACTTATAAGATATTTTATACATAACACATATGCTTTATTACTATCGTTGACAAAATTGTTTCTTGTTTTCGAAATGAAAAGCTCTAGCACAAATATAGTAATTCATGCTTCCCTCTGCGAAGGGCCTATCTTCTACTTTATTGTTGAGTCAGTTCATCTATTCTTTCTATCCCAGAAGTAAACACTTGTATCAACTGTGTGCATTGATTCTTACATGTTTAGCTTGTTATATTGCTTTGTGTTGACAATTATCCATGAGATATACATGTTGAAGTTGAAAGCAACCGCTGAAACTTATATCTTCCTTTATGTTGCTTCAATGCCTCTACTAAGAATTTATTGCTTTATGAGTAACTCTTATGCAAGTCTTATTGATGCTTGTCTTCAAAGTACTATTCATGAAAAGTCTTTGCTATATGATTCATTTGTTTACTCATTATCTTCATTATTGCTTCGAATCGCTGCATTCATCTCATATGCTTTACAATAGTATGATCAAGATTATGATAGCATGTCACTTCAGAAATTATCTTTGTTATCGTTTACCTACTCGAGGGCGAGTAGGAACTAAGCTTGGGGATGCTTGATACGTCCCAAACGTATCTATAATTTCTTATGTTCCATGCTACTTTATTGATGATACTCACATGTTTTATACACATTATATGTCATTATTATGCATTTTCCAGGCACTAACCTATTGACGAGATGCCGAAGAGCCGATTCGTTGTTTTCTCGCTATTTTTGGTTTCAGAAATCCTAGTAAGGAAATATTCTCGGAATTGGACGAAATCAACGCCCAGGGTCCTATTTTTCCACGAAGCTTCCAGAAGTCCGAAGAGGAAACGAAGTGGGGCCACGAGGCGGCGACACGCCAGGGCGGAGCGGCCCAGGTCCTGGCCGCGCGGCCCTGTTGTGTGGGCCCCCCGTGACGCCTCCTGACCTGCCCTTCCGCCTACTTAAAGCCTTTGTCGCGAATACCCCAGGAGCGAGAGCCACTATACGGAAAACCTTCCAGAGACGCCGCCGCCGCCAATCCCATCTCGGGGGATTCAGGAGATCGCCTCCGGCACCCTGCCGGAGAGGGGAATCATCTCCCGGAGGTCTCTTCATCGCCATGATCGCCTCCGGATCGATGTGTGAGTAGTCCACCCCTGGACTATGGGTCCATAGAAGTAGCTAGATGGTTGTCTTCTCCTCATTGTGCTATCATGTTAGATCTTGTGAGATGCCTATCATGATCAAGATCATCTATTTGTAATGCTACATGTTGTGTTTGTTGGGATCCGATGAATATTGAATACTATGTCAAGTTGATTATCAATCTATCATATATGTTATTTATGTTCTTGCATGCTCTCCGTTGCTAGTAGAGGCTCTGGCCAAGTTGATACTTGTGACTCCAAGAGGGAGTATTTATGCTCGATAGTGGGTTCATGCCTCCATTGAATCTGGGACAGTGACAGAAAGTTCTAAGGTTGTGGATATGCTGTTGCCACTAGGGATAAAACATCGATGCTTTGTCTAAGGATATTTGTGTTGATTACATTACGCACCATACTTAATGCAATTGTCTGTTGTTTGCAACTTAATACTGGAGGGGGTTCGGATGATAACTTGAAGGTGGACTTTTTAGGCATAGATGCATGCTCGGATAGCGGTCTATGTACTTTGTCGTAATGTCCCGATTAAATCTCATAGTACTCATCATGATATATGTATGTGCATTGTTATGCCTTCTTTATTTGTCAATTGCCCAACTGTAATTTGTTCACCCAACATTTGTTTATCTTATGGGAGAGACACCACTAGTGAACTGTGGACCCCGGTCCAATTCTTTACATCTGAAATACAATCTACTACAATTGTTCTTTACTGTTCTTCGCAAACAATCAACATCATCCACACTATACATCTAATCATTTGTTTACAGCAAGCCGGTGAGATTGACAACCTCACTGTTACGTTGGGGCAAAGTACTTTGATTGTGTTGTGCAGGTTCCACGTTGGCGCCAGAATCCCTGGTGTTGCGCCGCACTACACTCCGCCACCAACAACCTTCACGTGCTCCTTGACTCCTACTGGTTCGATAACCTTGGTTTCTTACTGAGGGAAACTTACTGCTGTGCGCATCACACCTTCCTCTTGGGGTTCCCAACGGACGTGTCAACTACACGCTAGCAATGAGGCGCGTAATAAAATATATTTTTGTATTATATGTGTTTGGTATTATAAATGCTTATATTTTCTGTCAAACTTTACAAAGTTTAACTTTGAATAAATGCATAATATGAAGTAGATAAAAATGGAGGGAGTAGTAATAATAATTACAAACATGTCCTTCGAACACCCAACAATGACTACAAGCAGTCGAACGGATTGGGTGCAGGCCTTCGTCTCTGCCCCTACCTCATTAATTGGAGCCAAAAAAAATCTTGACGTAGTAGAACTTGTAGTAGCTAAACAGGAAATCGTCGTGCTAAGACCCCATTGGATCAACGCACAAGAGCAACAGCTATCGCCTATGAAGAGGATCGTAAATAAAAACGAACACCGACCAAATGCAGCGAGATCCACCAGAGGGAGACAGACCTCCCCACGTCCTTCGGCAATGCTAGACACACCATCTGGATGAGGCAAGACGGGAAAGACTTTATTCAATATTTAGAGAGTAGTCATCACAATGCCTTCCAAAGTATGACACAAACCCTCACCTCACCTAGGAATACATCAAGAAACAAAACCCTCCCACGGACAAGGACCGGGATCCACTACGCTTCCATGGCCCTAAGGCCAGGAGGCAAGGCCGATCGGATGCACCGCCAACAACAGGTTGGGAAACCCTAATCGCCTAAGCCTCTCCCACGAACGAAGAGGTACGTGAAGTAGCGAATTACCTAATACGGTCTTGTTTGAACTTCTCACCAGTTTAACAAAAGAGAGGATCAAATTAATCAACGGGTCTATGTTAATTAACCATCTGCTCCCTCTGTTTCATATCACTGATATAGTATTTCCTCTATTTCATAATTCGTATTGTGGTTTTAGTTCAGTTTTGAACTACTACCATGATACACAACAGAGATAGTATAACTCTGTAAGTACGGTTCTTTAGGCCGACGGTAACATACAACTAGTTGTCTCACAAAAAACCTACATAACACGATCGTTTTCTACCAATAAAATTAAAAATCATTTTTTTGAAACAAAGTTAGGGGCTCTATTTAGCAATGTTATTCACAATGACAAGCTAGATTCACATCAATTTGTGCGAAAATAGGGTGATTGTCGCAATATTTACAGTGAATTTTGTAGTAGACATAGTCACTTTGTAGTACTAGAAATTGTCTGAAGAAGAACTTGCCTTCAGGGCGGGATAAAAATATTTGTGGCATTTGGTTCCAAAACTAGTTGAGTAGTAGATTTTGGTTGTGTGTAGCAGCACCTCGGTCCGGAGCATCCGCTAGCGTAGCCATCGCGACCAAACTTTTTTCCATGGGCCCGCCAGGGAGGATCGAGAGTAGAATAATGCCCACTTGACACGACCATGCTTTAACATTCTTCCTAATTTGGCCCTGAGATGACATTGTGTCATATCACTGATCGACTTAGGTACTGCCCGCCTGCTGCCGTGTTCAATTACGTCAAAGGAATCCATCAGGATACTCAATGCTCAGAGATTTTGTGGTTTATGATCGAAGCGGTGATATGGTAAAAAAAAAATGCATCTATGCTCGCAATTGTTTTGGACGCAATCATGTTAATTGGTGCTGCATGATGGAACCATTACTTCAGTGTATATTTAACTTAACAGTGGAAAACATATTAAGGGTCAAGTTATTACTGCATGACCTGTTATCTGAAAGGGGAAAAAAACGTAAAACCTCATAAGAAATATGGAAATTCCCAGCAGTTATCACTTCCAAAGAAACTAAGCATGCCACTCGGCATGTGCAGGTTGGGGGATTAGAATGCTTCAACCATGTGTATATATCATAATACTTCTGCTGTACATCTGCGTTGGATGTGTCTCCCCTCCCCCTGTACATCTGCTGCCAAATCCCTGGGGTCGTTTTTCACCTCTGTCCTTGTGACGCAATGAGAAATATATTCAGGTGGGAGCCGGTGAACACTCAAAAAAAATCATAATACTTCCATGTTCCCACCACCGAACCAGGGTAATACGCTAAGCGGTTGGAAAAGATGGTACAGCTTGTAATGGGAATACTACATTGTTTAATTAATGGAAAATGATGACACGGCCAGACTAGATCAATTTTTCTGTTCTTTGACCATTTTCTCCTTGGACATGGCTTCCTTTTGTAGCACACCGCGTTCCTTACGGTGTAGTGTATCCAGCCACAATACTAAAAATAGCATACTTGCCCCGAGAAAAAAGAAGGTACAGGCTCTGAACTCCGTATCTAGTGTGGGTTTCTCACTGCCAATTTTTGCAAGAAAGCAGAAGCTTTCCTACCCTTTTTTTTGTAAGGGTGAACTAGATTGGATTCGAGAAGGACCAAAATTAAGACAAAAGAAAAGTAAGATTCACCGAAAAATTCAATGATTTGGAAGAATAAACAAGTTATGATCAATTTATATTGTTAGATTAAAACACTTTTAGTTATACATCTGTTTGTTTGTGTCCTGTCCTATCTACTCCTACTTGTTGCATCCCCTTCATTCAATTCCCTGGACCGCATAGGCTGACCACTTCATTATTCATTCATCTGGTCTTGGTCGGTGAACATTTTCTTAGAGCAATTCCAATAGTATAGCCAACTGTTGGCTATAACAAGATGTCATATCATTTGTAGTCATCATATAGCTAACATGTACAATAGTTGGCTATAAAAATGTAGTAC
Source organism: Lolium rigidum (assembly GCF_022539505.1). Classification (NCBI taxonomy): domain Eukaryota; kingdom Viridiplantae; phylum Streptophyta; class Magnoliopsida; order Poales; family Poaceae; genus Lolium; species Lolium rigidum. The sequence continues at coordinate 86,907,729 of NC_061514.1, read as the reverse complement.
TTTACTAATATATGGCCCACCTTTCACTCTCACAAGGTGCTTCAGGAAGACGCTGCAAGTAGATTTGCTATCATGATAAGTAGCTTCACCTCCCTTCTCTCTCCTCTTCTCTCTCCTCCAACTCATCTAAAATATATTATTTAATGTCTTATAGTCAGCTGACTGGACTCTATTGTACTTGCTCTTAGCTAGCTTACCTGTTTTTTTAGTTAGCTCTAGTGTAAGTATTTTTTTTCGATAAAAGCCAGACTAATTCGTTCCCTCCACTTGACGCCGCCCGTGGCGATGGCGAACGGTCCGAACTTTTACGGCAGTAGCACTAGTACTGCCTACTGCGTGATGCAACCACTAATACGTCCGACGTGCACATCGTCTAGCTTTGGCGACAGTGATACCCCGCACCCTAGTTGCTGCAAAAGCCCATCCTCTGATCTCACTTGTTGTCCTCCTTTTATACGCAGAGGTTGCTTTCCGGCAATCCGGCCTAGGACGGGGCATGGCATATACGGTCATGAGCGTCGACGCGGAGCCGACGATGGAACGCAGCCGAATGCAGGCGAGGCCGCGAGGGGGACGCACCGGACGGACGCGGCGAGCACACGGGAGGTGCTCCCTGATTAATCTACTGCCACCGCTACCAAACATCTAATCACCAACATCTCACGGAGCAAAACTTTCCACTATTTCGCTTTCTTATATTTTATCCTTTTCAGTTTGCCATGTTCTTCAGATTAGTAGTAGCAGTGATCATGCACGCATGTAACCCTGTTGTCGTTAGCCCACCAACTGCTCCTGCTAGCTATCGTTTGCTGAGCCCTGCTCTTTCAATTGGCACGTACGGTGGCGAGATAGACCCAGAGGCCAGAGTCGGCAAAGCTGAACGGGTCCATGGCAGTACAACGTTTGACCTCACCGCGGAACACTGCAATGACCGGTGCTTCCCCGTCAAAGAAGCCAAGTTTTCTGAATAATCCAACTGCGATAGCGCAGCGCCCAACCGGATGAGATTCTTGTGCCTGAGTTCGCTGCGGTACTAGTATTCGTCGAGCGAACTATGATGTAAAGACATGACAGTGGATAAATGGAGACCGAGCATTGTGAAGACCTGATCCACTCGGAACAACTCAGCTCCTGCCCATTATTATTAATCTGCCAGTCCGAGCATATCTTTTGACCAAATACTTCCATTATACTCCCACCGTTACATGGATTATATCTGAAATTTATTAAAATTTAGATTTATCTAACTACTATTTAATGTCTAGATGCATCTAAATTTAAATAATTCTTCGATATGTTTCGTGAGACGGAGGAAGTACACGTGATGCACTTCACCATTCCTACGGGCACCGGAGAATCCATTGCTATATACGCTACTGAATGAAGACGAGATGTACGCACACGGTATATCAGTGTATGCCATTTCATGCTGAAACGTTTTAAAATCGTACTGTACATACTATAGTACCGGTCAGCCGGTGGTTAGGGAGTGCCGTGCACCGGTACATGGAAACTTTACCAGTTCAGGCCAAGATCGATTTTCTGGTGGAGGGAGCGGATGTCATCTCCCTGTCCACTCAAACCCGGTGTCACTCGCTTAGGGCATCTCCAACTGCCGGTGATGTAAATGACCGTTGAGCGACCGTTTTCGTTTGCCGGACAGAAAAATGTGTCGGATTTCTGCTTCAGTGAGATGATGCAAAGCGTAAACCCAATCCAAATATGCGCTAGGTTTGCGTCTTCGCGGACGTTGCGTGGTCGCAGAAAGTGACCGCGTTGGTTGCATCCGGGTCCGGTCGGCAGTAACTAGGTAACCAAAATATTTCTTCATTACTATTGATTGGCCAAAAGGACGATCTTTACAGAGATGGTTGGTCGAGTTAACCTAAACTAAAACGGCTGTACCTACTCGCTGTCGCGCAGCCTACTACTCGCCATCGGAGGGGCTAGCGCTGTCGTCGAAGCGCGAGTGCTTCACGCACTCCACGTGCCGCACACGCTGGCGATCGGACACCTCGTCCTGCCGCCTGATGCCTTCGAGGGTCTCGGCCAGAGAGGAGTCCCACAGGACTCTCCTGGCCAGAGCGGAGGCCGTCTCCGCCGTCGCCGCCTCCGCCTGGGCCGCCGCCTCGTCCGCCGCCTGCAACGCCGCCATCTGGGCGTGGTAGCGGGCCCTATCCCTAGCCGCCTCCGCCACTGCTTTGTGCCTGGCGGTGATGGTGTCCGCCAGCTCCTGGTTCTCCCGCTCGACCCGCGTGGAAGAAGGGCCCCTCCGCTGGAGCGAATCCAGGTCGGAGCACATGTACCCCCGAACCATGGCGACCGCATAGCTGTGGGCTTCCTCCTCCGCTGCCCAAGCCTGACGACGCAGGGCGTCCCAAGGTAGGGTCTCGAAGGACGTGAGCAGAACCTGATGGTCGCCGGCGTACTCGAAGAGGATGGGTACGCCGTCGTCATCGGCGGTGATGTCGTGGATGACGGCGTCCGTGGGTGGGGCCGCCATCGCCGCCCGTGCCTCGGCGAGCTCGGCCCTAGCATCAGAGATTTCCGCCCTGGCCGCCGCGAGGCGCTCACGCCTCTACCGCCTCCGCCTGCCCTCCGTCGCCTCCGGGTCCAGCTGTGATGGCGTGTAAGACACACGTCCGTTGGGAACCCCAAGAGGAAGGTGTGATGCGTACAGCAGCAAGTTTTCCCTCAGTAAGAAACCAAGGTTATCGAACCAGTAGGAGTCAAGGAGCACGTGAAGGTTGTTAGTGGCGGAGTGTAGTGCGGCGCAACACCGTGGATTCCGGCGCCAACGTGGAACCTGCACAACACAATCAAAGTACTTTGCCCCAACGTAACAGTGAGGTTGTCAATCTCACCGGCTTGCTGTAAACAAAGGATTAGATGTATAGTGTGGATGATGATGTTTGTTTGCGAAGAACAGTAAAAAACAATTGCAGTAGATTGTATTTCAGATGTAAAGAATTGGACCGGGGTCCACAGTTCACTAGTCGTGTCTCTCCCATAAGATAAACAGATGTTGGGTGAACAAATTACAGTTGGGCAATTGACAAATAAAGAAGGCATAACAATGCACATACATATATCATGATAAGTACTATGAGATTTAATCAGAGCATTACGACAAAGTACATAGACCGCTATCTAGCATGCATCTATGCCTAAAAAGTTCACCTTCAGGTTATCATCCGAACCCCCTCCAGTATTAAGTTGCAAACAACAGACAATTGCATTAAGTATGGTGCGTAATGTAATCAACACAAATATCTTTAGACAAAGCATCGATGTTTTATCCCTAGTGGCAACAAGACATCTACAACCTTAGAACTTTCCGTCACTGTCCCGCATTTAATGGAGGCATGAACCCACTATCGAGCATAAATACTCCCTCTTGGAGTCACAAGTATCAACTTGGCCGTAGCCTCTACTAGCAACGGAGAAAATGCAAGAACATAAATAACATATATGATAGATTGATAATCAACTTGACATAGTATTCAATATTCATCGGATCCCAACAAACACAACATGTAGCATTACAAATAGATGATCTTGATCATGATAGGAAGCTCACAAGATCTAACATGATAGCACAATGAGGAGAAGACAACCATCCGGCTACCGCTATGGACCCATAGTCCAGGGGTGGACTACTCACACATCGATCCGGAGGCGATCATGGCGATGAAGAGACCTCCGGGAGATGATTCCCCTCTCCGGTAGGGTGCCGGAGGCGATCTCCTGAATCCCCCGAGATGGGATTGGCGGCGGCGGCGTCTCAGTAAGGTTTTCCGTATCGTGGCTCTCGGTACTGGGGGTTTCGCGACGAAGGCTTTAAGTAGGCGGAAGGGTAGGTTTAGGGGCGTCACGAGGGCCCCACACGCTAGGGACGCGCGGGCCCCCTGTAGGCCACGCCGCCCTAGTGTGGCGGCGCCTCGTGGTCCCACTTCGTATCTCTTCCGGTCTTCTGGAAGCTTCGTGGAAAAATAGGATCCTGGGCGTTGATTTCATCCAATTCCGAGAATATTTTCTTTTTAGGATTTCTTAAACCAAAAACAGCAGAAAACAGCAACTGACTCTTCGGCATCTCGTCAATAGGTTAGTGCCGGAAAATGCATAATAATGACATATAATGTGTATAAAACATGTGAGTATCATCAATAAAATAGCATGGAACATAAGAAATTATAGATACGTTTGGGACGTATCAAGCTGCTCGGCCTGAAACGCGTCGGCGGCTAGCTGATCTTCCTCCAAGTGGGCTTGGCGGCACATCTGAACAACCTGATCCCAGCTAAGGTTGTGCTCGGCCATTGATGGATGCTAGGGTTTAGCTTGAGGTGTGCATGTCACCCCGTCGGTGTCCACCATATATAGCCACGACGGGGCGGGAAACGGCGTTGCGGCGCAGGTTGTTTCCCGCGCGCGCAAAATGCCGACGAAACTTGCCAATGTGTTGGGCAAGCGCGGGAACGATCGTCATCGCGGGGAACCGGTAATCGCCGGCTGCAGGCCTCGATGGGACGTTAAACCACTATTAACAACCTTGACGCTGTCTCCGCTAAAAAGTTTCGTCCGCACCGCTGGGATACCCCGCCCTGGACCACATGACGTCCGCGAGCCGACGCAAACGGACACAGCCGGATATTTTAGACATCTGAAATGCGTCGTTCGTTGGAGATGCCCTTATATGCAGGGGAGTGACGTTTACTTCCCGTGCTATGCAATCTTAACAGGGAGTGAACATGCCTCACAATAACTGACGCACAAATCTTGCTTTTATTGTTGTTTAAGCTATACTATTTCCTCGGTTCATAAATGATATCTTAACTTTGCCAAAGTTTGCATTACCTACACACTAAAATATATCTACATATATATACATATTTTGATAAAATTGAGAACTCTTTCTATGGACAAAGTTAGTCATGCTTCACAAGTGTTTAACCAAATTATCTTGGATTTGAACAAATGATTGGTTCAGAATCTTTGTTTCATGACCAGCGGGTGAAACTAGGCATGAGATTTGATTTGCGTAGACGCAATGATGGAACCTAGACTGACGAGCATACTCACCATCCATTCTGCTACCTACTCCCTCCGTATACAAATAAGTGTTGTTACATGCGGAGTTTTTGAAGATAAATTATAAAATAGAGTAAAAAATATATTGGGAATATGTATCTCTTCTCTTTAATTCTCTCACCTCCAATAAGTTAAGTGCATGTACTCCCTCTCTCTCAGTTTATTAGACGTGTGCGTATCCTTAGATCGTAAATTTGATCAAGTTAGCATTAGTTATATGTTGTAAAAATTATATCATTAAAAAGTTTAGATGTTCTATTTTTTAATGATATAATTTTTGTATTATATAATTTAAACTATATAGGTCAAATTGGCGACCTATGAATATGGGAAAGACTAGTAAACTGAGACAAAGGGAGTAGAAAACATAATATTATTGGATTTGATTTCATTAGAGAGATAGGAGTACACACTTTTGTGGGTAAAGTTTAGAGCTAGATGTCCACTTATTTGAGGACGGGACAAGTACGTCCAGTAAACCTCGCACTGACTTGTTACGTCACAGTAAACGCAAGCAGCTCCCTCCAACCCTATTTAGTAGCGTAAACATTTTAGAGGCCTAAGTTTGACCATCGATTTGAGCAATTATACATGGATACAATGGCGTGTTTTTGTTTTGAACAGAGCAAGGATCCCAAAGGATCTAAAAAACTGCATTAATCTTCAGCTGTCATTATGGACCCCAAAGAAAATATCAACTATAACATAGTCGCCAGACTTTACACATATGGCTCTAGAATAAAAACAAGAAAAGCTATCCAGTTCTTCTTCTCCACCAAGATGAACTTGAGCTTCAAATCGCAAGCACCAACACCACCGCTGGGGACTATGCCACTTGGGCTGGTATGAGCGAGGAATCCCGCGTCGAAGCTAATGAAGGGTCTCCATAATGACACGATGACAAGAAGGTGCATGTGAGATGGCACCTGGCAGTTACCGGTACCAGTGGTGGCCAGCCCAAGGCCAGCGGGAGGTCACCGAGTATGAGCACCGAAGACTCTTGCAATCTCCAATCCTTCCCGCTCTGCATACCCACAAAGAACGACACCATATCGAAGCTCATCTTCTTCTATACCATCTTAGTGACTTGAAAGAGGAATCATCACGACCGCACCACCTAGATCTAGAGAGCCCCAGCTGAGCTTTATTGAAGGGGATGTAGAAGCCATGTCACCGCGCGCCTCTGGCTCCCTCCACCAGAGCACCACGAGCAGCCACACTGCCACCACGAACCACTAGAAGCAGCTCGCACACTACAATAGCAAGATCCCCATGGGCAACACGACATTCTCCACATGGATAAAACCTAGACCTGGACTCGACATTCCCCTACTGCTACAACTATGCAGAAGAGGTCGGCCCCCTCTCCCACGTCATCTCCAGTCGGCAAAACCGCCAAAGAGGACGTGAGAGGTGCCGTGAAGACACAAGAGCTCTAAAGGAAGGGGGAGAGAGAAAGAGAAGGGGAAATGAGGGTAAATCATATGGCGATCGACTTGGTACATATGCAATGGCATGTTACGCCATGGCATTCATCTACGTATAAAAAGGTTTCTAATGAAATAATTTTTGCAACAATTGGTAATTGTGTAGGTAATTAAATTAGATACCAAAGTTAAGATGCCCCGGATTACCGAATGAAGACATGGAGTCGGAATATTTTTCGCGCAGGATCTCTTCCCCTGTGGCTTGAGTGGGTCGGAGGATAATGGGTTGCAGTTGCAGAGCGACCTTCATTCCCGGTAGAAGAGGAGACGCGGCGACGACGAGGATGAGGAATTTTTTTTTCGAGGTTGGACGAGGAGGAAATTAAAAACAAAACAAAAAAGCATAGCATAGCAAAACAGGGGAATTTGGTGGTGTATTTCCTGGTGGTCTCGCGTGGGTGGATCGCGTTGTCACCACCGCTTTCCCTCCTATCTGACCGACCGATACCGTCCGTCCACGGGAGAACAAGAAAAACCAATGAAAATGCCTACCTGCACTGCCCAATCCTATCTCCGGGCCAGGGAAAGGAATGGCTTGGCTCGTTCTCGTTCTGGCTCACCTCTCTCCGCCCGCCCGCACCTGTTCGATCAGGTCAACACACATATACCCAGGAATATATACGCCCGCCAAATTCTATATACCACTACAGTATTATTATTGCATCCGCCTTTGCTGTGTCTGTCACCGTCAACATTCCGCAAATCCAACTACCGACCCGACGGGCAAACCTTCCTTCCTTCTCTCCCACACATAGAAAATGGGAATCGAATAGTGACATGGGAGTGGACTGCATATATGGAACATGGAGGCATGTGAACCCATTTTTTGAAAAGTTCTGTTTGTGATGTCAAAACATGTTTTAAAAATCGAAACAGAAAATGATTTCCTAGATGATCTCAAATATGTGCCCTGGACATGAGTTTCGTGACGAAAAAACCTTTTATTTTGTCTCGGCAAAAAAGTGAAATTTTGCAGGGCTATATAGCAGTATATATGTGACGTATTTTGTCTTTTTTAGATTCTGAAATAAAAAGTGGTTTCTCCGCGAAAACTTTGTACGCACACATGGAACATGCGTACGTATCCGGATATTTTTATTTCAGAATTTTTTAATATTTGGAAAATACATTTCTAACTAGGGTTCACATGCACCTAGGTTCAAACCGGACTTTTCCCATGGGAGTGTCACGACATGGGTTTCGCAACCTATTCGATATATTGTACTAGTACTAGTGCTACCTTTGGGCTCTTCAGCAGTAAAAAAAAGTGTACTTAGCTTTTTCTTTTTACGAAATACTTAGTTTCAAAAGACAAAATTGTACTCTTTCACAAAAAGTTAATCAAGCTGAGGTTTTTACGGGGAAGTAACATAATGCGGCCGTAAATGAACTTCTCGTCACCTAAGCCATCGGAACAAGACCAAGGGGGATCGGAGCTCCACAAAGATGCCTCCAAGAGGTAACAACGCACGCATTGCCGTCGTCGAGACCGCAAGGTCAAGGGTTTTCACCGGAGCTCTAGCGCGGCAAACATAGTCACAACGGCGCCCATAGAGGGTTACGACACCCGCTGGCATAGCTACTGTTGGCCTCGAAACGATGAGCTTTTGCCTAGAAAAATCTTCATGCAATCCAGATGTCTCGGACGCCAAGTGTCCCCAAGCCAGGCCTGGAGAACGCGATCTAGGAGAAGCTAGTATCACGTCGTCGGCTCCTGGATCTCCCGACACCTGCTCCTCGCCGTCCAAATGACCAAAGAATACGACCACCGTCGTCGCTACGTCTCTCGCGTAGAGATGAATCTTGAGTCCGCCTTCTAGGGTCACCGCCCCGACGTCCACCAACTCAAGCCCAAGGGAAACAATAGAACAACGTGAGGCGAACGTGTCAAACGCGGTAGGCCGGCGACGGAAAAGCCCGCATGGGAAGCAGCCGCATTCGGTAGGAGGAGAACCGTCCTCCACCGCCACACGTGATCGTCGACCAGACGCGGCAACAGGGCCTATCAGACCCAGATCAGTCTAGATCCGACCAGATTAATTAGCCCACCTCCACCAACCTGTAGAGCTAGCATCGATCCCTACCACCACCATCCCAATGAGGAGCTCGCCATCATGCCCCGCCACCCACTAACCCTGGACGAGCTTGTCAGGATCTCGCCGCCTCGAGCGCCCTGTAGCCACAAGGGAAGGCGTTGTCGCCGCTCGTTACCACAGCCACCCGCGCCTGCAGTTGGAGCCCTCACCGCCCAAGTTCCATCCCCCATCGTGCACCGCCGCTGGGGACTAGGGGCCCCAATCTCCTCTCTAGGCGCGCGGGTGAAGGCGGGTTCTTTGGCGCCGGCGTAGCACGGGCTTTGCCTGATGGCCCATGCCGACGGGCAATAGAGAAGGAGGTGGGGAACAGGGGAAGAGGGCCGGCCACCAGATTTGAGAGAGGTGCTCCCGTCGCCCTAGGGGCGAATGGAGCGAAAGGGGAAGTTTTCTCTAACCTCCAAACCAAAAAAAAAAGTCAACCTTTCACGGCTTTGTTAATTATATTTAAAGTTTTTTAAAAGGAGGTTGCGATCTGACATGTGCATCCAAGAGATGCATACGGTTTTTATTTGTTTTTTATTATACGTTTGGGTGAGGTTTTTCTTATTTTGCAGATTGAGTGAACTTTTTTCTTTTTTGACAGATTGGATGAACTTTTTTTTCTTGACAGGTTGGGTGAACTTGTGCAGACGGAATCAAAATATCACTACTGGTTACATTTTGGTTCGCAAGTGTAGTGGAATAGTGTACGGTGCACGTCGAGCACTCCCTCGGTCCGGCTGTGTAAACAGCTCCAGGCTCCACCTCCACCTAGGGTGGCCATCCTGACCAAACTTTTTCCTGGCCCACCAGGAGGATCAAACAAGATCAGAATAATACCCACATGATACGACCATGTTTTAACATCTTTTCCTAATTTCGCCGTGAGACGTGCGAATGTGCGGGTTCCGTTTCTTCTGCTAGAAATTGCCGAAATTTCTGATGCAACGTGGCCCCATTATGTCATCATCACTAGATCCATTTCAGTACTACTGCCTGCCTGTTATCGTGTACAAATACGTCAGAGGAGTCCATTAGGATACTCAATCCTCACAAGATGTGGTGGTTTAATATCGAAGCGATGATATGGTAAGCAAATGCATCTACGCTAGCAATTGTTTTGGACACGCAATCATGTTAAATGGGTCCTGCATGATTGAATCATTAATCCGGTGTATATTCAACTTAGTACTAGTAGTGTAGTACTAGTAGTAGAAAAAATATTAAAGGGCAAGTTTTTAGTAGTGTAGTTACTATAGTAGTAGAAAAAATATTAAAGAGCAAGTTATTACTGCATGACCTGTTAACAGGAAAATAAACGTCAAACCTCATTAGAAATAGAAATATGGAGTTCCTCTGCACTTATCAGTTGCAGAGAATTAAACATGTCGCAAACGGCATGTGCAGGTTGGGGGATTAGAACGCTTCAAGCCTTCAACCATGTGTATATATCATACTTCCACGTTTCCACCACCAAACCTGCGTAATACGCTAAGCAGGTGGAATAGAATATACTTCATTCGTCTATAAAAAACTTATTTTGTTTAAATTTAGATGTATCTAAATTTTAATAAACTTAAGACTGTGTTTTCATGAAACGGAGGAACTATTGTCGTGTAGTAGGCATAATAGGACCTAGGAAAACTTTGAACCTGGATAAAATAGGCTTAGTGTGCTAATTTTATATATATATATATTTTTTTTTGAACAAGGTTTGGGGTCCAGAGACCCCGGTGCTGCAAATTATATTCCAGAGGGGCGGTTACAAGTTTTGCATAGGCCTTTTACATCTATTGCCCTGAGAGACCTAAACTTCGCAGAAAGGCCCTGCACTTTTACATAACAGACCCTAGAACTAAAAATATGAAAGCAATCAGGTCCTAGGTCTAATCCGCCACCAGTCGCCGGCGACCTCCAGGCGTGCGAACGCCGAGATCGGAGCATAGAGCACTCGGACTCTCCCTGCCGGCGAGCGATCAGACACCAGCTACCTCGCCGCAGTCGGGGACGGACCACTTGACTGCTTCGAGACGCCGAGCTCCGGCGCCAGATCGAGAAGGCCTCCGAATTGGAGGTTGAAGAAGAATGGCCAGCCCTATGACCATAGATCGCAGAGTCGCACTTGACAGCCGCGTGTGGAGCTCGATGATGCAGCAGAAGCCTCCCAAACGAAGCACAAGAAGAATAGCAACACATCCTCCGCCCCTCGCTTCCACAGCCGGCCAGAAGAAGATGTAGCCACCACTCACCTCGCTCGAAGAAGAGGCAGTAGCACTTGATGATGGAGCTGACTACGATAATCTCCTGCTTCTGCGTCCACCATGGAGGCCTGCCGGAGAAGTATCGCAATCGACGACCGACGCCGCGCTTGAACATCAGGTCGCCGTAGCTCCAGAGCCAGCTCACAGATCTTGAAATAGAGCAGCAGCACGACTTCCATCTCTCACCACCACGGCCAGCCAAAGGAAGACAGCTACACTTCATCCCACGATCTGCAGAGCCGTCGGTACAGCAGACGATTTTATTGAACAAGCTCTGACCAACTCCTTTCCCATGAGAGATCCACCTTGGATTTGTCAAGCAGAAAGGAGGAGGCCTGGCTCCGGCGTCGCTGCGAGTCACCGGAAGCCAGCCGGAGAGAAAGAGGGAGGAGAAAAACGGCATATAGCCAAACGCCACAAGGGACAAAATACAAAGAAAACCTACTCTATTGCTGGTACCATCCCTTCGCACTCGTCGCACGGCAACGCCGGCGGCCGAGGCTCCGGTCCGGCCCGGAGATGTGGAGAGGACGACCAGAGACGGGAGCTTCGAGAGAGACCAGGAGAAAGAAAGAAGAGTCCCTGGCTATAGCTTAATTTTATATCAAATACATATGAAATAGGGACGAAAACAAACCTACCGGCCGGTCGGAAGCCTGGGTGGCTGCCCGGGCAAGAGGGATGCTAGGTCCGCCCCACTAGTAGGTACATTGTTTCGTTAATGGAAAATGATGATGCAGCCAGCATAGATCCATTTCTTTATGTTGAACCATTTTATCCTTTAAATCATAACTGCAAAATTGTTGACTCAGATCTTCGTTTTGTAAGAGGGCCTCCGAAATGGCATGTAATCCTGAAGGTTGTAGAAGTCCATTAGGCGCTGACCGGAGAGCACCATCACCTAAGCGCGACATGGGAGAGGTCGCCTTTCGACTCCGCAGATCGACGGCGAGGACGTTGTCGTGATGAATCTCCCAAGAGAAGCACAACTTTTCCCATGCGGCCATGCGGGAGATCCCCCCGCGAACAACTACAAGATAGAACTCCCTGCTCTTTCTCACCTCCGTGACAAGGAAGAAGAAGAGGATTTATCCCATAACCAACAGCAACAGATCTGCAAGGAACTCTAACCGAGCTTATTTGAAGTATATATGTCAAGGCTGCTCCCTCTGGTAGCTCTCGGCTCCACGCCGCTGCCACTAGCCAGAATAACACAAAACGCCACCGCATTCCGCTTGGAGACGGACATGACTTGCTCCTATACCATGGCATAAAGTCGAGAAACGGCATGCCGCCAAACCCTTAGACCCTCCAAAACCTACTACTACTATGTATTGGGGTGCACCCTCCTTTCCCCCAATACCCTCCAACCGGTGAGTCCACACAAGGGAATGGAGCTAGAAAGGGGGGAGGGGGAAATGAGACGACTGCTTGGGGTGGATACATGTTTCCCTTTTCCATAGAGAACGAGATATCCTAGATATTTTGAAAAGATCATAACATTTCTCTCCTTCTATCTTTTCCCTGGATAGTAGACCTTCATCAGTCATCACCAACTAAAGAGTATTCCACCGCTTCTTCATAGGATGTGCTCACTAGGTTAAACCCCACAAAAGACTAGGTCAACCAGCTCAAAATTTAATCAGAACCTAAAAAATAATGATAAACGATAGAAGAACATCGGACGAGGGGTCTCTTTGTTGTTATTATGGCGTTTAAAATTGCACCGTGTACTTCAGTAGTACACTGAAATATGTACATGCATTTTTCCCGTGCTTTCTGGTAGATACTTGTTTGCTATATTTTTCACTCGACCATATGCGTTACGTATCTCTTGTTTTTCATTACAAATAAAAGGGGCATCCCATTTCTCTTGCGTCGACTTCATCTCGGCCAGGGTAAGTCCTACATAAGGCTGAGACACCCCAATTAAAAACCTAGCAAATTAGGAGATTATGGTAGGTACCATCGCCTGAAGAAAAACAAGTGATCTGTTTGCCGGAAGAGGGACGTGGCTCTCATGCGTTATCATATGGGGGTTGAAATCTCGATGTTATTAGTACTACATTCAATAGAGTGCATGTATTTTTGTGCCCACACTTTTTGGTGGATATATATTTCTTTTTCTCATTCTATTTTTGCCTTGGCGGTCCCTCATTCTAGCTTCATCGTCAATATTCCATGGTAAGCCCTACAAAAGGCCCGATCATCCAATTTAGAATATTGTAACCTCTCAAGTTATGATCATTGATGGAGGAATAACTGAGGGCAAACTCAACCCTTCGATTGAGCGGGACAAGGGGAAGGGGGTCACACTGTTGTTCTTATGGCGCATGAATGCACTATATCGGTATGCATTACATTATAAAAAGAAGTACATGCATTTTCCTACACTTTTTTCGCGGGTACATTTTTCTGGCGTGAACCATATGTGGTTTTTATAGCCAACACATCCCTTGGATTTCATTTAATAAATATGCATATTTAACTACTATAAAAACTAGATATATGTAAACTAAGACCATCCATTATGTGACCCAAAAACGATTCAAAGACAGTTATGAGCCGATTTCATACATACTGGAGAACCGGTTCCAATCATCTCACAAGAAAAGCTAAGCAACAATGGAAAGAGAAGGTGTGCGGAAGATGCATGCATGTAATTTTTTAATACAATAGGCCACAATGCAAAGCCATTCACACATAGCGGTAAAATCTCACCGGTTCCAAAATCTGACACTTTTTTCTTAAACCGAACACACATAGTGCATGGTCTAAGCACCAACTTGTACTGTGTTTTTCTTCTTTTTTTTGAAGAAAAAGTAGCATGTAGTATTTTGCTTAGATTAGAAGCATCATTTTTAATCAATCGAAATTGACCTTATTTATTTTGTGTGTCGGCTTTATCTTATACAATTAAAACGATACCCCTTGGCTGTGCTTCCGTCGCGTATCCATTACTCTGCTGCACCCGCGGGACGCCGTGCTCAATCCACGGGCACGCCTGCATCTGCATCTGCGGTGACGACGGGTCACCATGAACCCAGTCACCGCAAAGCTCTGTTCCTCGCACTGCCTGCTGCTACGACGGCAGCACTCGAGTGCCTGCTGCTTAATCCGAGGTGTCTTTTCCCGGGACAAGTCGCGTCGCGCAACCGTGCATTGACGCCGGACCGGGTCGATCCAGTAGGCACTCGAATCTCCCTTGGAAATCGAGCCGGCGGCCGCCCTTGCCCTCTTGTCGCTCCGTCGTCGCTGCTAGAGCTCGACGATCGAAGCCATCGTCGTCTAGGCGGGGCAATGGTCATGGGGTACAGGCCTACAAGGGGAACCAAAAGTAAAGAAGCACCGAGTCGTAGCCGCACAAGTACGTACCCGCCCTGGGGCCTGGTCTGCTACTTGCCGCGTCATACTCATTCATCTGGCCGGTGACCATTTGCTTAGCTAGCTTACCTGCACCCCTAATTGTATCCGTCTTTTTTGTGTATACTAATGGTCGTCGCCTCCAATTGATGCCGCCAGCGAACTTTTAATTAGTAGCAGCACTGTATGATGCCACCCACATCGTCTAGCTTTGGCGACAGTGATACCCGAGCCCTGGCCAGTTGTTGCGAAAGCCCATCTTGTGATCTCGCTTCCCCTCCTATTTTTATACGCGGAGGTTGCTTTCCGGCGTAGGGCGGGGCGGTGGGAACATCGCATATACGGTAAACTCCACGCACGAACCCCTCGAATTTAGGCCGGAGAAGAAACCCCCCATGATTCCCACCTCCGGACTGCGACGTCAGAGGGCCACGACGCGGAGTTCTCCATGTTCTTGACATAAGAGGCAAGATTATGTAACCAACCATGTTCGTTAGAGCATCTGCCTGCCAACCCCATGACCATCAGCCGCTCCACCTAGCTTTAGCTGAGCCGAATTAGCGCGTCGGCGAGAGGTGTACTGTGTAATCTGTCCGAGGGACTCCAGCCTGCAGGTGATCGAAATAGATATAGAGTCGGCAAGGTTGAACGGCAACATAACTGATAAGAGCATCTCCAGCCGCGTCCCCCAAAGCGTCCCCCAAACCGCGCCGGATTGAGCGTTTGGGGGACGTGTTTTGTTCGTGCCGCGTTTGGGGGACGTCGCTCCCCAGCCGCGTCCCCCAAACGCCGCCCCCAAACATTTAAAATAATTTTTTTAACACATAAACCATTTATATCAAATGTAGCATATGAAAAAAAATGTTTTCGAGGATTGTTTTCAAATTAAATTACAACAAACAATAAAACAAGTAATCAAATATAATAAAAAGGGCTAGATGATACATCAAGGTGCCACGGTATTTCCTTTGATCCTCCACAAATGCTCAACGAGATCAGCTTGAAGTTGCTCATGCACATTGCCGTCACGGATCTCTGCGTGCATGGCGAGAAAATCGAGCAAAATCAGCGAGGCAACTCATGATCAACCTCCGCGAGAGGGCCTTGACACTCATAGGGACCAACATGTGACCTAACATGATTCTTGCGGTCATCCTCGATGATCATGTTGTGCATGATCACACAAGCCTGCATCACCTCCCACATTTGGTCGTGAGACCAGCTTAGAGCAGGTACCGGACAATGGCAAATTGTGCTTGAAGCACACCAAATGCCCGCTCGACATCCTTCCCGCAAGCCTCCCGTCGTGTAGCAAAGTGAGAATTCTTCGGACTCGATGGATTCGAGATTGTTTTGACAAAAGTGGCCCATTTTGGATATATACCATCGGCTAGATAATAGCCTTTGGTATATTGGTGGCCATTGATCTCATAGTTGCATGGTGGAGCATGCCCTTCGACTAGTCTGCTGAACACCGGAGACCGCTGCAACACGTTGATGTCATTGTGTGATCCCGCCATGCCAAAGAAAGAATGCCAAATCCACAGGTCATAATCTGCGACAGCCTTCAAGCACCACACTCGCAATATCCATGACGCCCTTTGTATATACCTTGCCAAGCAAACGGGCAGTTCTTCCATGCCCAGGTGCATGCAATCGATGCTTCCAAGCATTCCAGGAAATCCTCCGGCAGCATTTTGTGCCATGATCCTTGCGAGTCTCTTCCTCAATTGGCCCTCTCAAGTAGTATTTGCCAAACTTTCCCACCACAGCTCGACAAAACTTGTACATGCACTCAATGGCAGTAGACTCACTCATGCGAAGGTAGTCGTCCTGTGTATCGGCAGGTGCTCCGTATGCAAGCATCCTCATGGCGGCGGTGCACTTCTGAATGGATGAGAACCCGAGAACGCCTACAGCGTCGGCCTTGAGCTTGAAGTAGGGGTCGAACTCTCGAACGCCGTGGAGGATATTCATGAACAGGCCCTTGCTCATCCTGTACCGGCGCCGAAAATTGTCGGCTTGTGTTGCCCCGTCGGCGAAGTAGTCGTTGTGCAGCATGGCATGCCCCTCCATCCTCTCGCCGGGCTTCGACTTCCTTCTTCCCGGCCTTGATCCTCCGCGGCGCGGCCTCTTCCTCTTCTCCGCCTCGGCGTCAAGCATGTCCCGGAGGGACGCGATGATCGGCAAATGCTCCCGCAGGTCGTCGTCGAACGCTTGCTCGTCCTCCAGCGAGCGGGGCAACCATCTCATCGTCGCCGTCCATGGCTAAAGCAAAATCAATGGTTAAAATTGCGCCGAGGCGGACGACGCAACAAACGAGCGACCAATCGCGCCTACCCGGCAAGTCGTCGAGCACCTTCGTGCGCGGAGGTGGGGTGGATTTGACGGCGCGTTCGGGAGGCGCCGGCGACGCGGCGGCGGCGGCACGACCGGCGGGAGCCCCGGCCGCGACAACGGTGCTGACTCGCAGCACGGATCGGACGCCCAAACGGCCGGGAAATCCAGCGGCGGCGGTGGGGTGGGAGGCGCGGGAAGGAAGGAGCGACGAGAAAAGAGGCGCGAACCAACGGTTTATGCAAATAGTCGCCGACATGTGGGAGCCCGCCTCGCTTTTCGTTGTGTCCGGCGTCCCCGGTGCGTCCCCTGTGGGACGGGGACGGGCTCGGGGCGCCGGACACCGTATCGGGCCGCACCGGACAAAAATGGGCTTTGGGGGACACGGCTGGAACGCTTTTTTTGTCCGGCGCGCCCCAAATCGTTTTGGGGGACGCTTTGGGGGACGCGACTGGAGATGCTCTAACTCCACTGATGCGTACATGGTACCGGGGAATCCACTGCCATATACGGTGCTGGATGAAGACGAGATACGCGCACACGATCTGCTTTTGCAGGATACGTGGACGCCATTTCGTGATGAAGAATTGCAGTACCGGTCGTTTGCTCAGCACTGAGACATGGGAACCTACCAGTTCAGGCCAAGGCCGATGTCGCTAGCTTATACGCAAGGGAAACACGTTTCCTGCTTTTATTTACGTGGTTGGAAGAGTTGGCATTAGGTCATCTCTAATAGCACGATCCAAAACAACGACTTATCCTGTTCGATTTAGTCCATTTAAGTTGCGGCGTGGATAGAAAATAGACTGTGGTCCGGCTGCTAGACCTATGCCCCTGGTGGTGCGACCCGCTTGTGGCTATTTTGGCCTGTTGGCCAAAGACAACAAATCATTCATTCAAACATAATTTACATATAATACAAAATAAAAAATACTAAACCAAGCTACGGCTTAGAGCAATTTCAATATTATAGCCAACGGATGGCTATAACAAAATATCATGTCATTTATAGCCAACATATAGCTAACATGTACAATAGGTGACTATAAGAATGAAGTATTTTATTAACATATGACACACCTTTCATTCTTACAAAGTGCCTAGAAGCACGTGCAAGACCTGACTATTGCATAATAGCCCACCTCCCTTCTTTCTCCCCTTCTCTCTCCTCCAACTCATTTAAAATATATTATTTAATGTCTTATAGTTAGCTCACTAGACTCTATTGTACTTGCTCTTATGCGTTGCACGGGGGTCGATGGTACCGCCGCCTACTCGTCTTCGTCATTCTCGGTGAGGTCGACGAACGGAGATGGTGTCCATGGCCCCTGCCGCGCCCACGCAAGGTACTCTGGTGGCCCATGCTGCGGTGGAGGCAGCGGCTGCCACGCAGGGTATGCATGTGGCATGTGATAGCGATGAAAATAACCATATTTATCTACGTTTAAGTCGCATATTAAGTCAAACAATTGATAAAATATTTCTCTAGCCTCGCTACTAATGACTAATTATGTGAAAATCTTTGTTTTAAATTATGTGATGCAAAAAATTACATTTTTATGGCGAAATATTGAGCAACTAAGGAAGAATCATGAGTTGGTAATACTCTAAGTCAAATGAGGTCGAAGAGGGAAGTCCAGGAGTGTTAACGACCGCCGGTACCGGCGGGGCTTGCCCGTACCACCCGGCACATCATTCGCCAAGTCAAATGGAGCAACTTTTGTGAAAACACCTATATATTTCGAGAATCCTACCCACCGCAGAAGAGCCATCATTCTAAGATTGCGCCAAAAACCACTCGAGAAAGATCCGCCACTTCACCACCACGATAGTTCATCATATCCATCTTCACCCCGTCTCATATCCGTAACTTGTATTTGAGATCTCCTCCTGATTGACATCTTGTAAGAACATCATGCACGAGCCCCTCGAATTTAACCCGGAGAAGATATCCCCCACGATTCCCACCTCCGGACTATAACATCAGACGTCCACAACACCGAAGGGCCACGATACGGAGTCGACAATGGAACACAACCGAACCCACGCACCGGACGGTCACATGGACGTGGCAAGCACACGTACGGGAGGAGCGAGATCTTCTCATCGCAACTGCGGCCTACTAGCACCTCTATTCCAAAAAAAAACAAGGTGTATATTTTTAGTCAAAAGCCAAAGCATACTGAGTTTGACCAAAGATACACATAAAAATAATAATATTTACAATTGATAAATACACTAAGAAAATATGTCTTATGGCGGATCTATTGATATAAATTTGGTAATGTAGATATTTAATATTTTTCTCTAAACTTAATGAAATTTAGAAAATAATAACTTTTGACTAAATTTATATGCCATGTTTTATGGGCAGAAGGTACTACTGTTGCCGCTATTGAAAATCTAATCCATCTGCAACACCTCGCAGCTTGTAGTGGGTCCCGCGCCTTCCAGGGAGCCACACTTTTCATTCTGCCTTTTCATAATTTCCTTTTCAGTTTGCCATGTTCTTCTTGAGAAAAGAAGAAAAAAAAAATGATCATTCCGCATGTTGTTAGCATCTGCCAACCTCACGAACTGCTCCTGCTAGCTTTTTAGTCGAGCCTTGTTCTTCCAATCAGCACGTTGCCGAGGGGTGTGCTGTGTAATCCGTCCGAGGCGAGGCGAGGCGAGATAGATCCAGAGTCGGCAAAAGGTTTGAACAGGTCGATGGCAACACGACGTTTGCTTCCACGCCAAAGAGGCCAAATTGTTTTTTCTGAATATATTACAATCGCTATAGTTGCCTTAGTTGGCTGAGGTATTTAGCAGGCAAATTGTGATGCAAAGGGACGTGGGCATGATACGGAGTAAAAGCTAACCAACCAAGACGTTATTATTGAGTAACCTCCAAATCCAAGCAGATCCTTTGACCAGATACTATCAGCACAGCCAGACTAACCATTTTTTCACCTTAGTCTCCACTACTATAAATCATCTAGTACAATAAAACCGTCTTGCATAATATATGCACGCCATTTCGTGCTGAAGAATTGTAGTACCGGTGATTAGCTGAGTGATGTGCACTGGTATATGGGAACTTGGGAAGCTACCAGTTAAGGCAGAGGCCGATGTTCGGATGTCATCTCCCTGTCCACTGAAACCCGGTGTCGCTGGCTTATACGCAAGGGAACGGCGTTTCCTTGCTTTTATTCATGTGGTTGGAAGAGGTGGCATTAGGCTATGCGTGACAATAAGTGAGGCCCAAACCTTGTTTTTTTGTTGTTCAAACCACTTTTTTATGCATGTGGTATTTACTTAGATTTTATTCAACAAAGAACTTCCAAGGGTATACTACATACATCACAAAATCCGAAGCCACCACTCAATGTCTGCAAACCCGACAATGGATGAATAAACATGTCGTTAGGGTCTTATACCCTGAAAACAGAAAGAAAGAAAAAACCCATTAGCTAAAAAGCATCGGGGGCATCACTGAGGCACCCTATAGAGAAACAGAAGCACACGACCGATGTAGCAGACCCTCCGTGAGCGCCTCATGCTCTCGCTTCAGACGCCGCCACCTCCATCAACCGTTGGTCCATCTTTAGGCTAGAGCTCTTAGCCCATGGCAGTCCTGCGATCGACGCCACCACTACGCCAAACAGCTCTCCCACCCTGTGCGAGTTCATCACACCATGACCATAATAGAGACCCTGCTGCACCACGTCGCCAAGACTCGCCAACATCACGCGGTAGAAGCACACCATTCCACCTCTAGCTCCACCAACCACAGCTGGTCCCCAAAACAACGCCCTCATGAAGGAAAGTGACGCCAACAACGTCACCATTGTTCGATTCGGGATACCTGGATCTAGGGTTTCTCCTAGAAGCAACTCGAGTGAAGTGGAAGTAGACCGCAATGAAAACACCTTCAACAAGGTAATGGTGCATACACGCCGCCATCGCCTGCCATGACCGTAGTCGGGGCATGGCTTTCACCATCAGCTACACACCACAACTCACCGCCAAACCAACCGACTGACTACCTCCGGCCGAGGAGGAATCCACCACCGCCAAGCCTGAGTTAATCAAGGTGCAAAAGCATCCCATATGCCACCGGATGTTGTCGTCGAAGAGCGAAAGGAAGGTGCTCGGTCGAGATCCATCTGAGCCTAAACGGGGCCAAATCATGCCCGCACGAACCACGCCGCCATAGTCGTCGGCCGCCGCCGTCGACCGCACGACGTGCTCCTGGCCGCCACCATCGACATCACCACCGTAGAAGGATTGACGAGCGCGCACCGCCAAACCCACGATGCTGCTGAGAACGGTCAGTAGCTCAATGACTTGTCACGTCACAGTAAACGCATAAAGCTCCCTCCATCCCTGCTAGGTCTTGTTAGGTATTAAAGTTTTTGTGGGTATTAGTGGAAATAGTGTGTTCTCACCAAATACCAAATACCCACTTCATGTCTAAAAGCAAGTTTGATTCAAGAGTATTCACCGAGTCGCTTATCCCTACTTTTACCTAAATCTTAATGTATTTTTCCTAAACCCTAATAATCTACTCTTACCGATTTTGTTGGGGATGAAATTTTGTGAGAATTAGGAGAAGGTAGTGGTTTCATTGGATACTCTAAATCATCTCAATTAATCTCCAGAAAACTCTAGTGCCAAAAAAAGTTTTAGTGGTGCACGCGTTTTTCAAGAAGCTAAGTTTAACTTGTGATTTAACCAACGAAACGTGGCTAATGTGCGATGCATGCTATGCCACATAAATCACATTCGAAAATAGTTCTAATGGTAGTATAATTTTTTACAGCAATTGATATAATTATATAACTAATTGAATTTATGGTCAAAGTTGAGGCCACTTATCTTGTTCACGAAACTACCCAGGAAGGAATGCTAAATGCTATTGGCATAAATAAATGAATACATGGAGTGAGCATATTGTGATCGGTAGTAGACGATACGGTGCGAGTGCGACGATGAGGATAGCATAGCACAGCAAAGCAAAGCGAGGGGATATGGTAGCGTGTTTGCTGGTGATCTCGCTTGGGTGGATCGCGTTGGCACCACCACCTCTTCCCTTCCATCTGACTGACAGAAGGAGAAAGAAACAAATCTAATGCCTAGTCCACCTGCACATCCTCATCCTATCTCCCTGCCTGGGAAACGGAAGGGCACGGCTGGTAATCCGCTCGGCTCTGAGGCCTGAACGATCAGGTCAACACAGATTGACGTAGGATACATCGCCCGCCAAGTATTCTCTGTACCATTATTATCTCGTTCCCCTTTGCTGTGCCTGTCACCGTCCCCCTCCCGCAGTCCAACTACCGAGCAACCTTCCTTCCTTCCCTCCCACACGCACGCAGATAGGAAATGGGAATAGAACACTGACATTTGGGTGTGTCGCGACATCATCTTTGGAATAGAATAGTGACATTTGCCTTTTTTCTTTTCGGCGAATCCAGTGAAAGAGCCCAGATTTTGTGTTAAAATATTTGGCAAATTCTGAGTAAGTTTAATTACCAAAACAACATCACATATGTTCACATATACTCCCTCCTTACCAAGGGCATAAGGCGTATAATTTTTTGCACGCTTATTAAGGAGAGTTGAGGCATCGTTAGGTAGGAGAGAAAAAATCGGGAGGTTTCCTTTCGTGACCCTGCATGCAGCGCTACCTCCTCCTTAATTCTCTCTTGTTAACTTCCCGGACTCTTCGGTTTCCCCATCGTGTCGGCTCCCTTTTCCACCTTGCCTCCTTGTCTCTCTCTCTCGCACAGGACCTCCATTGATGGAGAGGAGGATCCATGGAAAAGATTTCTGCCCAACCGAAAATTGATTACATGAACAACGATTGGTTGCAACGTAGTGCCACGGATCAGAGCGAATTTAAACGGTGGAGATCGAGATCAGATTGGAAGATGTGGGCTTGGCGCCATGGTTTCAAATCCATGTCAAAAAAATTGATGGCCTATAAAAGCTTGGTGCCATGGTTGTTGTGCTCATTGTCTCCTTTGCTCATTGTCTCCTTCCTGCTGCTTCTTCTACCTCAAATCATGGCACACCTAGACCTGAACGAGCCCATCGACTGGGATGATCTTGATGATTTCGATGGGGAGGCCAGGGAACTTGCAGGAGATTTTTTCTTTGAGGTGGACAGCGATGGAGGTAAACCTTGGTGTTCGATTTTGTTCTGTTATTTGAGTTGGAGACGGAGTCGATTCTTACAAGTTTCTGTTTTGTGAGCAGATGAGGATAGCAACGTTGATCAACCACGGCAGATGCTGGACTTGAATTCATCCACGGCGGAGGGGAACAGTCGAGCACGACGTACTCTCGGCCTCATCGGTCCGCGATCAGCTCAGAGGTGCAACTCTGAGCTATCAAGCGGTGGCGGACATGGTCTAGGCCGTGGCCCGCTGTACGTGGGCGAGACAAGCAGTGCTGTAGCAAGCCGTCGCGCACAGTTTGCGGGGGACTCTAGCGGCGACGGAGCTCGTTGTGGCGCACAGTTCGCGGGCGACTCTAGCTGCGACGGAGCTCGCCGTGGTGCACAGTTCGCGGGCGACTCTAGCGGCAACGATGTTGGCCGTGACGGAGGTGACGGCGAGGTTCAACTCGTGCCCTTCCCTCTCTTCGACGGCGTCTTCATGTTCACTAGTCCCTCCATAGCCGCACGAGCCCGTGGACGTGCTGGACGCGGAGCTACTGGACGAGGCGCTTGTGGGCGTGGAGCTGCAGGACGAGGCGCTCGTGGGCGTGGAGCTGCAGGATAGATGTTCGGATGGTGAATGTCGAACATGACATCAAATTTGACTTGCTCACCGGCTGTGAGAAATTCATACTGACGCACTTCTTCTCCACCCAACTCCGCAGCTCCGTCCATCTCCGCAGCACCGTCCATCTACACAGCACCGCCCATGTCCGCAGCACCGTCCATGTCCGCAGCACCGTCCATCTCCGCAACACCGCCCATCACTGCAACATCGGCCATCTCTGCAGGACCGTCCATATCCGCAGCACCATCCATCTCCGCAGCATTGTCAATCTCTGCAGCAATATCATCTGCAAGTTCGTTATCTAGGTTGTCCATCCACTCCACGAAAGTACTCTGCAAATCAGTAAGCCACTGCATACAAAATTACAACAAACTTAGCATACATGTTCTTGAACATATGAAAATTGGAGAGATGACCAGACGCTGGCATATGCAAATTGACGCTAGCACATACATCCATGTTCATTGTGTGTTCCTCCCTGAATTCATTGTCCTGCAAGATGTACTGTTCCACGTCTAGGGTTGGATGCCCTGACCCTCGGTAGGGTTCCGCCATGGTCGGTCATGGCCAGGTCGCTGCCCATGCCATTGACACCACTAATACCACTGGAACCAAAACCTTCCTCCATCGCTCGGACGGCAGGGGAGACCAGGAACACCGCCGCTAGCGCCACCAACGCTGCCCCCAGCACCATGAGCGCCACCGCCCTTTGGAGAACTACCACAGCCGCCATCGGCATGGGGAGATCTCCGCAAGAAGAGAAGAATGAGAGAAAGGGGAAGATGAAGTGGGCGAGTGAAGGGGGAGAGGATCCATGCCACAGCCACCATGATCTATAGGGAGTCTGCGAGGCGGCGGCAGTAATTCAGCGCAGGAGTCGAAGAGAAAGGCGACTGCGTGTGTGACTCGAGGAGGAAGATGAGCGTGTGTGGCCTGGGATCGCAGAGGTAATTCCGGAAACCATCGGGAGGGAGGGACCTGGCGCCTTAAACCTTGACCAAAAACAGAAAAAAAAAATTACGCATTTTCCCTGATAAGGAGGGAGTATGCACTAGCATACTTAACTATACACAATAGACTAAGCACATCTAGCAGATCTAAATATAAAGCAAGTGGTAGTGCAAGATAGGTGATGATGAGCACAAACATTGCGACCAGGAAGGTTGTTCTAGCAGCAGCATCACCATGGTTGTTGATGTCACCCATGGTGTTGTCAAAGCCGCTGGATCGGTTGAGGAAGCAGACGAACCGACCAGGACGAACTTGAACAACAGCGAGCAGACGCGCCGTTACGCTTCCCCAAAATCTTATCGCACGTCTCGCGTTTCAGGATCCCGACATGCGGGTTTCGGAGGCCTACTATTTTAGACGATCGTGCATACATTCACCGGGATGGGGTAGACAACAGAGCAGCGCATCAAAAGAAACTGGCCACGAGAGAGACCGATGGGAGTGGACAACTCTATATGTGTTATGTCTCTCGTTTCCTGGTATAGCATGTGAGGGGGGCCGTCGACCGAAAGCCGCCACACATTGGATGATAAGTACACGCGGCCAACAGCACACGCACGCCAACAAGTACCCAACTCAGTTGATGCACAAACAAACAAAAATTAATCTCCCACAAAACGGGTTTCTAACTCGAGCTCGACTCACGAAATCGTGTGCGATGTGTGGCGAGGTGGTTTACATCGGCGGCGGAGGAGGAGAAGGAGTGCACGTGAACTCCTTCTCTTCTCACTCACTTAAAAGAGCTATAACATCAACTCTTATAAGCTGGTCCAGCTCTCTCCCAACTACTAGTGTGGGACCAACTTTGTCTCCCACAACTTCCACCCAAGATCGGCATTGAGATTTTAGGTATTGTAGGATATATGGGTTGCTTTCCCGTGTTCAGCCCATCTACGTCTAACAATCTCCCACCATATCTAAGAAGTCATCATGTGGCACATTAGTTTCATTCGCTATTTAAAATACATGCACTTTAGTGGAGACTGTTCAGTTGAAATTCCACCTAGAAACTAAGCTACGCTTGACTACAAGTGAACAATGAACTAGGTCTTGAGTTGTTAGTCTTGTGTAGGAAGTTTCACTCAATGTTGGCATGGCATTAAGCAGCCATAGGCTCCTCCTCGGGTGGATCTTATGAGTCATACTCCTCAACCTTTCATTAGCTTAATCGAGATTCACCCAAATCTCACACACTGTGACCAGCAGTGTTATTCATATAGGTGTGTTCTTTAAAGATCGCCGTGTAGAACAACGTCTTCGCTCATCAAAAGACACACATAATACATTAATACATAGTGAATCTGCCTTCCCAATAGCTATAAGATAATTGCATCTGCTGCGGATTGGGAGTATTGAAAGTTTCTCTCAACACGGTTCCTCTAGTTTGTTTTCCTAGATCCTAATTCACGAGATCTCCAATCACATAGGTTGGGTTACCCCCTCGGCAACTTAAATAAGTCTCAAACCCATCTCCCTCAATACATGTTTCTTCATAGTCTGTTGTGAAAGGATCTGCCATATTCTCAACTTTTTGGACATAATTCAACACTATTACTCCGTAGTTTTTCAGTTTTCTGTCAGACTTCAGTCTCCTCTGGACACATTTTAAACTCTTCATATTATCCTTAGAACTATTCACTTTGACAATCACAGTTTGATTATCACAGTTCATGAAGATAGTTGGTATTGATT
Source organism: Lolium rigidum (assembly GCF_022539505.1). Taxonomy (NCBI): domain Eukaryota; kingdom Viridiplantae; phylum Streptophyta; class Magnoliopsida; order Poales; family Poaceae; genus Lolium; species Lolium rigidum. The sequence goes on along the minus strand of NC_061514.1, from coordinate 86,881,639 downwards.
TTTTCAATCATAGGTAAGTCCGTCAAGAGCTCACGAAGTCATTCTGCTTCGACACTTGATGTATCTATTGATGTGAGTTCTACTTCCATTGTTTACCTTGTTGAGATGGTCTGCTTGCAAGACTTCCAGAAAAGAACACCACCATCAAGAGTGAATACATATCCCCTTATGGCCTTCATCTCATCAGTATCTGAAATCTAGTTAGAATCACTATACCCTTCAAGTTCTTTTGGATACCCCGTATAATGAATTATATACCTCATGGTTCCTTTTAGAGAACGCACCACTCTTTAAATAGCATGTAAGTTTGCTCACGTCAACGAGATGTCAGGCCTCGTAGCGCAAGTTAAATCATGTGCAAGCCAATAATCTGAGAGTCAATTTCCCTAGTTGAATTTTTATTCTTTCAAATCAATACACTAGGATCATAATATGTGGTAGAAGATTTGTACTCAACATAGCCAAATCTTCTCAACACCTTCTTAGCATAACGATATTGCGCAAGTGTGATCCCATTATTTTCATCTCTCGACAGCTTAAGGTTCAAGATAACATCAACATCTCTTTGACCTTCCATCTCGAAACACTAAGATAGGAAGGATTTGACCTCCTCGATCACTTTGATAATGTACCAAAAAACTAATATGTCATCAACATATAAACATAAGACAACTCCTTCGCCCCACGTTCCATTAGCCAAGATGGAATCCATCTTATTCTGAATCGCATACTTCTAGTAGTCTGCAGCTGGAGATGCAAGAGCTTATGAAACGATTGTGGGGGTATCATCCACAAGGTACACAATAAAATCATTACCAAAATACTTTGTAATATTTTGTCTCATGCTCCCTGTTGGAGCTTCATTGTCATCCTCCTCATCCGAATCTGAACTCTCATCATCAGATTGCTCACCAAACTCCATAGTAGTTTCATGAATTGGATAAGATTTCCAACTAGACATGCCATGCATATTTATCATAGAATATATCGTTATACAATGTAGCATCTCTGTACTCAAAGATGGTACCTACATTCATGTCATCATCCACTCCAGATTTCATTACAAGAAACCTATAATAAATGCCATGAGAAGCATATCCAAGAAAGACACAATCCAAGGTTTTTAATTCAGGCTTTCGTTTTCTTTTTTATTGGCAAATTCACTTTCGCCAAACAGCCTCAAGTTCGTAGGTAACATAGTGTTGGCCTTTTCTTTTCCCATTCCTAAAATGTGGCAATCTCTTTATTCTTTGTTGGAACACGGCTTAGGACATGCCACGAAGTCAATATATTCTCCCCCCACCATTCCTTCGATAAGCCAACAACTTCTAACATGGCGCTAACCAAAACTGTTATAGTCCATTTTTTCTTTCCACCATCCCATTGGATTGGGTAATTGGAAGGCGTCCTCCCATGGATTATACCATGTTCCAATCATAAAAAATTAACCTCGTTAGAAAATTACTCTCCACCACGATCAGATAGAACCCTTTTATCTTTCTTTTAAGTTGATTTTCAACTTTAGCGTTATATATTTTAAAAAAATCAAGAGCCTCGTCTTTAGTTTTCAGGAGATACACATAGATGTACCTAGTTGAATCTCAAATAAAATCATGAAATATTTCTTTTCACCTTTTTTCAAGACACGATTCATCTCACATATATCTGAATGTATAAGTTCTAGAGGTGCCAAGTTCCTTTCCTTCGCATGATTGCAAGGCTGCTTTGCTTGTACACAAACATGACACTTAGGTTCTTTGACTAAGGTGAAATTTGAAATTAAACTCATACCAGCAAGCCACGACATACAACCGAAACTAATATGACAAAGTCGTGAATGACATACATTAATATCATCAACATTAGTACATACATGGTTCACAACATTATCAGAGAAGTCTTCCAAAGAGAAGCGAGACATGCCTTTGCATTCATAGCCCTTTCCTACAAAACTTTCATACTTAGACAATACAACTTTATTGGACTCAAACACCAACTTAAATCAATATTTCATGAGCCACTACGGGATTCTTCTTGATAGAAGTGACATGCATCACTTTCTTCAGTTGCACGATCTTGCCCAAAGTAAACTTTAGATCTATCGTGCCAAGACCAAGAATAGTAGCATGTAACTAATTCCCCCTCGACAGAGCAACCCTAGACCCGATAAGAGGTAAGCATGGAGATGTCAGCACACACATAAACATTAGCACCCGTATCAACCCACCATTTTGTGCACTGAAAGCGGAAAGAACAGTAGGTAACAAATTAATGTGCCCTAAAGTTCCTTTCGCGGTGTTACCAGTGATCATGTCGACATAATTAGAATTATGTATAGCTTGTTGACCTTTATTCCCCTTACTTACGGACATCGATTGGCCCAATGGCCAATATCATTGCAAATCCAAGAAGGTTCTTTCTTCTTCGTTCACCATTCTTCTCGAAGTTAGTAGCCTGGGAGACTTTGTTCTTTCTCTTGGACTTGTAGGCATTTTTAATTTATGCACCATATTGGCTGCAGAACGCCCCTCAGTTCAACCAGTGTACTGTCTTTTCACATTGCCTTGTCTTCTACATCTAAAGAGTTAATGATATTCTCAACAAAGGACTCATGCTTTTGATGTTTCACATAAGTGGCAAAGTTCCCCCACGAAGCGGGAAGCTTAGCGACAATGCATCGTGCGAAAAAACTTCCGGTAGCACACACTTGAGGAGCTCGAATTCCTTTGTCTTGATCTTTATCTCATGAGCTTGTTCAACTACCAATCGGTTTTCAACCATCTTGTAATCGTTGAACTGCTCCATAGCATACAATTTGCCTATGGCATCGGCAACAACCGAATTTAGGGTCTAGTGCATCTCACGATCCAGTGCATCCCACATTTTATTCCCATCTCGAGTGTGCGGACAAGCATCGATCAACTTGTCTCCAATCATAACGGCACTCACAAAGAGTATAGTTGCCTCCCTGGATGCTTTACCCTCATTAGGATAAAGCGGGCCTCTACGGTTACCAGCCGAAACCCAGTGCACGGTCATAGCAGTGAGCCACACGATGGTTTTAGTCTGTTATCTCTTAAAATGAGATATGTAAATGGTTCGGTTTGAGCACAACAGCAAACTAGTGTTGCCTGCCAAAACCCACCGGCAAGCAGTGGTTAAGCAACACGAAGAGCCGGGAGGCTGCCAAGACTGCTGGGTGGGCCCTGGTCCCTCGATGTCGTCCCGCAATATTCCGGCACACGTCCTGGCGGTTGCAAGGGCGTGCCACCTGACCTATACCTGGTCAGGAAGGTGTTGGATTGCTTCGATTAGTCTCCTGCATGGTAGACACGTAAACATTAAATACGAGCCCGATCGGCTCTCGGGTTGCCTCGTGGATCGGCTCGAAGAGCCGATTGCCCCATGATTCACGTTGGGTTTACGGTGACATGGGGATCCCGCTTGATCAATACAAAGTTAAACCAATCCACGACAGTTTAGGGTTTTCACCGTATGATCGGAACATCCTACGCGTAGTTGAGCCTAATAGATACGAAAGATGATGGAAAACTAACCCTAAAAGAGGCCTAAAAACCAACATTAAGTCAATTCCCGAACAATCCCTCTTAGGGCTAACAAACCGCACCTCTCGCACTACCGGATCGTTCAACCCGTTTGTAAGGCCTAACCATACGGATATTAAACTAATCCTTGAAGAACAAGGAGCAACTATAACAGATTGGATCTACTAAACAATAATCAAGCAAGGTGCTGCCCTACACCTAGATAGGTATAAGGGCAGCTAGGTATCGAGGGACAGCATAGCTAAGCAAATATGTATAAGAAAAGCATCAATGCAAGCCCCAAAACATCTATGATAAGTAGTGCTACTCGCCATCAACAACGCTTCAGCACGAGTAACACGATGATAACGAATAAACGTATACTGCCTAGATCGCAAGATGCGATCTAGGCAGCATGATGCTTACCCGGAAGAAACCCTCGAAACAAGGGGTGGCGATGCGCCTGGTTTGTGTTTGTTGTGAACGTGATTGTCCTCTTTTCTCAATAACCCTAGGTACATATTTATAGTCCAAGGGACTTTCTAATTCGGGCGTGCACCTAACCGTGCACGGGTTAAACTCTATCTTTTAATTCTAAACTAAGATGCGATCTACTATACAGATACACGGGCAATTCAGCCCAAACTCTTCGCACAAGGCCGCTTCAGAGACGCTCCACGTGCATATTCTTCAAGCCCATCTCAATTACGGCCCATCTCCTGATTTGGCTAAAATCTGGTGATAACACATGCCCCCTGGTTTTGGTAATGATAATTTCAAAACCACTCTGTTTTTCCTTCGAAGGGTCACGTCGTGGCAGAGCAGAACCGTCGCAGTATCCTTTCATCATGATGCCTTGTCTTCTCAACTTCTCTGCACGATTTGACGGTTATGACACCACGTCCTCGGAAATCACCATAGCATTAAATCTCCACTTCATCCCCTTTATTTAACCGTGCCGAGCCGTTTGCTTCTTCATCCTCTGCTCTGCACCAGTCATCCGCAAAAAACCTCCTTTGCAGCCATGTCTTCTTCCTCCTCTGCCTCTTCCGGTCTTTCCTACCACTCATCCTCCTTCAGCGAGCTAGAGCCGGAGGTTAATCTGGCGGCCATCTACGAGGCCCGCGCCCCAGAGTATTGGGACGCGCGGGACTGGGATTTCTCCACCGAATCGGAAGACGACGAACCCCTCACCGACGGGGAGGAAGACCTTCAGTTCCTCGTTGACGAGGAACTGATACCGGCGAGCGACGACGACCTCTTCCCATGGGAGGCGGACTTCTCCTCCAACGAGGAGGAAGAGGAGGTGGAGGAGTCGGAGGAGGAGGACTCCTCCTCTGCGGGGTACCCACCGGCCAAGCGCTTCCGCGCTGGGTCGGATGACGACGATGATGATGACGAGGAGGATGAAGCCCCTACCGGCGGCTTCATCAGCAGTGACGAGGACGCCGCCGGCAGCAGTGCCAACAGCGGCGAGGATGGCGACGACGAGGGCACCGACGGCCCCTAGATTAGGGAGTAGTGTAGGGTTAGTAGCAGTAGTGCATTAGGCACCGGATGACCCTTTTGAGAGCCATCGGATCTGATTGTAAAACCTTTCTTTGAATCAATGAAAATGTTCTTCCAATTTGATTTCCCCATTGTCCGATTTTGAATCCTCCAATGGTCAAAGCAGGTCAACGCCCCCAAGAACCGATAGCAGTGTATCGGTCTTTCGCCATCACACGCTCATAAGGCCAACCCAAATTGGACAGGTTTAGGCAGACATTTCCAAAATTCAGTCAATAACCTGATGCCTACTCATAATCCTTTGCTCCTCTGTAGCCGATGGTCGTGCATCGGCTATTTTTATTCTAAGTCGATGTCTAAGCATCGGCTGTTTTCCCAAAAAGTTTGAAATTTTTTTCTTGGCCGATTTCATGAATCGGCCTCCATATTTACTGTCCATCATCCCACATACTTGGGAAATACTTCTTGAGATGCTGGCCATTGACAGCCACTGGGAATTTCACATCATCCAACGGCTCGAGCATGTATGCATTACCTTTTAAAACTTGGTCGACTTTGTACGGGCCATGCCAATTTGGAGACCATTTACCATATACTTTGTCCTTAGTCCCCCACGGCAAAACAGCTTCCCATACCAGATCACAAACCTGGAACTCCTTTGGCTTTACCTTCTTATTATATGCGCGAGCCACCTTGGCTTTATTCTCCTTGATTTTCTCAAGCGACTAAAGTCTAAGTTCCGTTGCATCCTCAATGCTGTCACTCATCAGGGCTGCATATTCTTCAGTAGTTAAATCATTCTGAAATGTAACCCGTCTCGATCCAGCCTTGATTTCCAAGGGTAACACAGCTTCCTGCCCATAGACCAGATGGTATGGCGAGGTTTTTATTGCTCCATGGCACGACATGCGATAAGCCCACAACGCTTCTGACAATACCTCGTGCCAACGTCTAGGATGCTCGTCGATCTTCCTCTTAATCAGCTTGATCAAGCTCTTGTTGGATGCTTCAGCCTGTCCATTTGTTTGAGCATAGTATGGAGACGATCGGATCAGCTTAATTCCCATGTCCTCGCAGAATGTTCTAAACTCCTTAGAAACGAAAACCGAACCTCCATCGGTCGTGATAGTCTGGGGAATCCCGAATTTGTGAATGACATGCTCCCTCACGAAATTGACAACATCTGACGATGCCACTGCCTTCATAGGGACGGCCTCCACCCATTTAGTAAAATAATCTGTAATGGCCAGAACCCACACATGGCCTTTGCTTGAAGGAGGATGTATCTTGCCGATCATATCCATGCCCCATCCCCGGAACGGCCACGGCTTGATGATGGGATTCATCGCTGATGCAGGTACCATTTGAATTCTCCCAAACTTCTGACATGCTTGACACCCTTTATAGTACTTAAAACAATCTTCAAGCATGGTGGGCCAATAAAATCCCGATCGTCTGATCATCCACTTCATCTTATGAGCCGATTGGTGAGTTCCACATGCACCCTCATGCACCTCATGTAAGAGCCGATTGGACTCGGCTGGTCCCAAACATTTGAGAAGTAACCCTTTCAAAGTCCTGTAGAACATGTCATCACCAATCAGGACGTACTTCATGGCCCTGTATCTTATCCGTTTAGGTGCCCCCCGAGCCGGATCTTTCAAGTAATGGAAGATATCGGCTCTCGAGTCATCAGGTTCCATGAACTGCACCTGAAAATCGGCTCCATCTGCTACGTCCTTGTACCCTGACGCTGTCTGTGCGAGGTCGTTGGCCTCGGTATTTTGCGATCTTGGGATCCAATTGAAGTTTATATACCGGAACTGTGCCATCAGCTCACGGCATTGTATCCAGAATGGGAAGAGTAACTCGCTCTCACACTTGTACTCCTCTGTGAGTTGAGAAATAACCAATTTGGAATCCCCAAAGATCTCAACTGCCTCTGCCCCAGCGTCCAATAACAACTTCATTCCCTTGCACATCGCCTCATACTCGGCCACGTTGTTGGTGCAAGGGGTAGATAGCCTGATGGAGACGGAGTATGTTGCCCCCCGAGGCGACACGAGCAGTACGCCGATACCGCAACCATCCTCACAGACCGATCCATCGAAGAACATGGTCCATGCATGCACAGATAGTGTTGCTACGTCCGTGTTGATTCGTTCAGCGATAAGATCGGCCAACGCTTGTCCCTTGACTGCTTTCGCAGGCTGATACCGGATATCAAATTCCAATAAAGCAAACATCCATTTGCCGAGTCGGCCTTTCAACACAGGAGCCGACAGCATGTGCTTGATGACATCCGATTTGCATATGACGATGATTTTTGCTGACAGCAAGATGTGCTGAATCTTGGTGCAGGTGAAGAACAGACAGAGGCACAACTTCTCGATCTCAGGGTACCTCGTTTCTGCATCCAACATCCTTCTGCTGAGGTAGAAAACCACTTTTTCCAGACCATCATAAACCTGTACTACCACTGACGCGATAGAGGTGTCAGCTACCGATAAGTAAATGTAGAATGGCCTGTCTTGCTGCGGTGGAACCAACACAGGTGGTTTCGTTAAGTACTCCTTGATATCGTCAAATGCTCGTCGTTGCTCGCCCTCGCCGAAACTCCTCATCAGACTTGATTTTGACCAATCCCATGAACGACTCGATTCGTCCTGACAGGTTGGAGATGAATCTTCTGACGAAATTGATTTTGCTGATGAGACACTGGAGCTCCTTCTTCATGGTGGGTGGCTTCATCGTTCGCACTGCCTCTTGACTTTTCTGGCCGATCTCGATTCCACGCTCATGAACCAAGAAACCCAAGAACTGACCGGCCGTCACCCCAAAGGCACACTTCTTTGGATTCATTCTTAGTCCGAACTTCCTTGTTCGGTCCAGGACGTGTCGCAAATCTTCCAAGTGTCCGTCCACCGAAACAGACTTGACCACCACGTCATCGATGTAAATCTCCACCAGTTTGCCGATTAAATCATGGAAGATGTAACTCATGGCTCTTTGGTACGTTGCGCCGACATTCTTCAGTCCAAATGTCATGACTACATATTCAAACAAGCCCACTGAGCCTGGAACTCTGAATGCAGTCTTGTGTATATCTTCCGGGGCCATAAAGATTTGGTTGTAGCCGGCGTTGCCATCCATGAAACTTAAAACTTTATGACCAGCAGCTGCATTGATCAACGCCTCTGCTACTGGCATCGGGTATTCATCTTTCGGAGTGGCACTATTGAGATTCCGAAAATCTATGGCGACGCGCCATCGGCTATCCTTTTTCTCCACAGGTACGACATTGGAAATCCATTCAGCGTACCTGCAGGGCCTGATAAATCATGCGTCTAGCATCTTCTGGATCTCTTTCTTGACTTCCACCAAGATTTCGGCCTTCATCTGTCGTGCTCGCTGCTGGAACGGCCGAAATCCTTTCTTCAGAGGGAGCCGATGCTCAATGATGCTCCTGTCTAACCCAGGCATCTCTGTATAATCCCATGCAAAACAATCTGGTACTCTTTCAACAAGGCTATCAGCCGGTCCCTCAGATGCGGCTCTAACTTTTTGCTAACAAATGTTGGTTGTGGCTTATCCCCAGGACCAATGTCAATCTCATCCAGCTCATCAGCTGATGTAAATCCATACCCTAGCTTTCCATCGCTTGCTAGATCAATGCTGAACACAGGCAAAAGGCATGTTGAGGATAATTTTGGCCGATTGCTAGAATCGGCCTCCCTTTTCATTGCTATGTTCAAGGAAGATTTACAACTTATTGGCTCTCTATTATGGCTACGCGACATGCTAGAGGTAAGATCCTTGCTTTTTATTTTTTGGGGCCGATCGCAGGGATCGGCCTTGTCACGTACGTCCATAGACTTGGATCTTGCTACTCTGTCAGGCCAGTGGATAAGACCAGCCTCACCCCGTTTTTTGAAGCTTCGATGCGCTCACAGCCGTCCAAACTGATTCCAGAGAGCGACTCTTGGTCGTTTGCATCCCAAATATTCATGGCAGCTAGCGAGATCTCAATCGAATCATCTGCATGAACGACCTCCACTTCATCTCAGCATCCCCAAGCTTAGTTCCTACTCGCCCTCGAGTAGGTAAACGATAACAATGATAATTTCTTAAGTGACATGCCATCATAACCTTGATCATACTATTGTAAGCATATGAGATGAATGCAGCGATCAAAACAATGGTAATGACATGAGTAAACAAATGAATCATAAAGCAAAGACTTTTCATGAATAGTACTTCAAGACAAACATGAATAAGACTTGCATAAGAGTTAACGCATAAAGCAATAATTTCATAGTATAGGTATCGAAATAACACAAAGGAAGATTAAGTTTCAGTGGTTGCCTTCAACTTGTAACATGTATATCTCATGGATATTGTCAACATAGAGTAATATAACAAATGCAATATGCAAGTATGTAGGAATCAATGCACAGTTCACACAAGTGTTTGCTTCTTGAGGTGGAGAGAAATAGGTGAACTAACTCAACATAAAAAGTAAAATAATGGCCCTTCGCAGAGGAAGCATTGATTGCTATATTTGTGCTAGAGCTTTGATTTTGAAAACATCAAGAGAGTATAAAAGTAAAGTTTTGAGAGGTGTTTGTTGTTGTCAACGAATGGTAGTGGGCACTCTAACCCCCTTGCCAGACAAAAGCTCCCATTTTATTTCTATTTTTGTGTGGCACTCCTTCCAACCTTTCTTTCACAAACCATGGCTAACCGAATCCTCGGGTGCCTGCCAACAATCTCATACTATGAAGGAGTGCCTTTTTATTTTAGTTTTATTTAGATGACACTCCTCCCCACCTTTGCTTTCTCAAGCCATGGCTAACCGAATCCTTCGGGTTCCGTCCAACAATCACATACCATGGAGGAGTGTCTATTTTTGTTAATTAATTTGGGACTCGGGAATCCCATTGCCAGCTCTTTTTGCAAAGTTATTGGATAAGCGGATGAAGCCACTAGTCCATTGGTGAAAGTTGCCCAACAAGATTGAAAGATAAACACCACATACTTCCTCATGAGCTATAAAACATTGACACAAATCAGAGGTGATAACTTTTGAATTGTTTAAAGGTGGCACTCAAGCAATTTACTTTGGAATGGCGGAGAAATACCATGTAGTAGGTAGGTATGGTGGACACAAATGGCATAGTGGTTGGCTCAAGGATTTTGGATGCATGAGAAGTATTCCCTCTCGATACAAGGCTTAGGCTAGCAAGGTTATTTGAAACAAACACAAGTATGAAACGGTGCAGCAAAACTCACATAAAAGACATATTGTAAACATTATAAGACTCTACACCGTCTTCCTTGTTGTTCAAACTCTTTACTAGAAATTATCTAGACCTTAGAGAGACCAATTATGCAAACCAAATTTTAGCAAGCTCTATGTATTTCTTCATTAATAGGTGCAAAGTATATGATGCAAGAGCTTAAACATGAGCGCAACAATTGCCAAGTATCACATTATCCAGGATATTTTACCAATTACTACATGTAGCATTTCCCGTTTCCAACCATATAACAATTAACGAAGCAGTTTCAACCTTCGCCATGAAAATTAAAAGCTAAGAACACATGTGTTCATATGAACCAGCGGGGCGTGTCTCTCTCCCAAACAATCATTTATTCAAACCAAAACAAAAACAAAAACATACAGACGCTCCAAGTAAAGTGCATAAGATGTGATGGAATAAAAATATAGTTTCAAGAGAAGGAACCTGATAATTTGTCGATGAAGAAGGGGTTGCCCAAGGCATCCCCAAGCTTAGATGCTTGAGTCTTCTTGAAATATGCAGGGATGAACCACCGGGGCATCCCCAAGCTTAGACTTTTCACTCTTCTTGATCGTAGTATATCATCCTCCTCTCTTGACCCTTGAAAACTTCTTCCACACCAAACTCAAAACAACTCATTAGAGGGTTAGTGCATAATCAAAAACTCACATGTTCAGAGGTGACACAATCATTCTTAACACTTCTGGACATTGCACAAAGCTTCTGAAAGTTAATGGAACAAAGAAATCCATCCAACACAGAAAAAGAGGCAATACGAAATAAAAGGCAGAATCTGTCAAAACAGAACAGTCCGTAAAGACGAATTTTAAAATGGCACCAGACTTGCTCAGATGAAAATGCTCAAATTGAATGAAAGTTGCGTACATATCTGAGGATCACTCACGTAAATTGGCATAATTTTCTGAGTTACCTACAGAGAATTAGGCCCAGATTCGTGACAGCAAGAAATCTGTTTCTGCGCAGTAATCCAAATCTAGTATGAACCTTACTATCAAAGACTTTACTTGGCACAAAAATGCAACAAAACTAAGATAAGGAGAGGTTGCTACAGCAGTAACAACTTCCAAGATACAAATATAAAACAAAGGTACTGTAGCAAAATAAACACATGGGTTATCTCCTAAGAAGTTCTTTCTTTATAGCCATTAAGATGGGCTTAGCAATTTCAATGATGATGCTTTCATAAGGATGAGAGTCGCAGCAAAGAGAGTATCAAAAAGCAAGTATGAAGCAAATTTAAGCCTAATCCTCTTCCTATGAAAAGGAATCTTGCACACAAATAGATTCATGAAGAACAAAGTGGCAAGCATAGAAAAACAACACAAGCACAATTTCAAGATTCTCAACATAAAGAGGGGAAACTGAATATTATTAAGATGCATACAACCGTGTTTCCCTCTCTCATAATAACTTTCAGTAGCATCATTGATGAAATCTACAATATAACCATCACTTAAAACATTCTTATCATGGTTCATATGCACAAAATTATTACTCTCCACATAAGCATAATCAATTTTATTAGTTGTAGTATAAATTCAATTAAAAGTAGCTATCATTATTATTCTCATCATCAAATATAGGAGGCATATTGTAATCATAATCAAATTTATCCTCCATAAATGTGCGTACTAAAAGACCAATATCATTATAATCATCATAAATAGGAGGCAAAGTATCATCAAAGAAAAATAACTTTCTCCTCAATGTCAGTATCAAAAGATCATGAAACCAAATTTTCCCAAGCTTAGAACTTTCTATATTATTATCAACAATGGTGTTCAAAGCGTTCATACTAATATTACTACCAAGATGCAAATAAGATTCCATAGGTTTTAATTTTCTGCATCAAACAATCCATGTTTTAAATCAGGAAATAGAATGCAATAGCTCATTCCTGTCCATTATGCCAAACTAGTGTAAACAAGAAACAAAAAGATGCAATTGCAAGATCTAAAGGAAATAGCTTCGAGTACTCTACAACAAATAAAATAGCTTAGTAGCCGATCCGGAGGTGAGTACCTTTTACCTTCCTCCCCGGCAACGGCGCCGTAAAAAATAGCTTGATGTCTACGCCCTCCTTTCCCGTAGATGTTGTTGGGCCTCCAAGAGCGTAGGTTTGTAGAACAACAACAGTTTTCCCTTAAGTGGATCACCCAAGGTTTATCGAACTCGGGGAGGAAGAGGTCAAAGATATCCCTCTCATGCAACCACTGCAACCACAAAGCAAGAAGTCTCTTGTGTCCCCAACACACCTAATAGGTGCACTAGTTCGGCGAAGAGATAGTGAAATACGGGTGGTATGAATGAATATGAGCGGTAATGCGGCACCCGAGAAAAGTGCTTTGCTCGGCGTGTAGTTGATGGTGGTAGTATGCGTAGCAGTAGTAATGCGGTAAAACGGTAAACAAGCGGCGATAGCGATATTTAGGAACAAGGCCTAGGGATTAGACTTTCACTAGTGGACACTCTCAACTTTGATCACATAACGAGAATAGATAAATGCATACTCTACACTCTCTTGTTGGATGATGAACACATTGCGTAGGATTACACGAACCCTCAATGCTGGAGTTAACAAGCTCCACAATTCAATGTTCATATTTAAATAACCTTAGAGTGCATGAAAGATCAACACGACTAAACCAAGTACTAACATAGCATGCACCTGCTGTCACCTTCACACTATGTAGGAGGAATAGATCACATCAATACTATCATAGCAATAGTTAACTTCACAATCTACAAGAGATCATGATCATAGCATACGCCAAGTACTAACACGGATGCACACCTTGTCACCATTACACAGTGCGGGAGGAATAAAACTACTTTAATAACATCACTAGAGTAGCACATAGATAAATTGTGATACAAAACACATTGCAATCATAAAGAGATATAAATAAGCACTTCACTATGCCATTCATAACGGTGAATAAGTGATTACGTGAAATATAGCCTAAGAGACCCACACGGTGCACACACTTGTCACCTTTACACACGTGGGACAAGGAGTCTCCCGGAGATCACATAAGTAAAACTCACTTGACTAGCATAATGACATCTAGATTACAAGCATCATCATATGAATCTCAATCATGTAAGGCAGCTCATGAGATTATTGTATTGAAGTACATAGGAGAGAGATGAACCACATAGCTACTGGTACAGCCCAGAGCCTCGATGGAGAACTACTCCCTCCTCATGGGAGACAGCAGCGTTGATGAAGATGGCGGTGGTGTCGATGGAGGAGCCTTCCGGGGCACTTCCCGCTCCGGCGGCGTGCGGAACAGAGACTCCTGTCCCCGGATCTTGGCTTCGCGATGGCGGCGGCTCACGGAAGGTTTCTCGTACGAGTGGCTTTTTCGTATCGAGGTTTTAGGTCGGGGACCTTCTTATAGGCGAAGACGGCGTCGAGAGGTCGAAGAGGCGGCGACACCACTAGGGTGGCGCGGGCCACCCCGAGCGCGCACGGCCTATCGTCTGGTGGGCCTGTGGCCCCCCTCTGGCGGCTCTCGGGTGTTCTGGAAGCTTCGTGGAAAAATAGGATCTTTGGGTCTTGATTTCG
>NC_061514.1:86802527-86867590 GCF_022539505.1 Lolium rigidum | reverse complement strand
TAAACAAACCGGCTTGTCCTTTGTGCTAAAAAGGATTGGGCCACTCGCTGCAATTATTTCTCTCGCATTTTATTTACTTGTACTTTATTTATCTGCAATATCAAAACCCCCTGAACACTTTTCTGTGAGCATTTACAGTGAATCCTCCATCGAAACTGCTGCAAACACCTTCTGCTCCTCGTTGGGATCGACATTCTTACTTATCGAAGATACTACGATACACCCCCTATACTTGTGGGTCATCAATAATCAATTTTATTAGTTGTAGTGGGAGCAAATTCAACAAAGTAGCTATCATTATTATTCTCATCAAGTGTAGGAGGCATAGTATAATCATAATAAAATTTACTCTCCATAGTAGGCGGCACCAAAAGACCACTATCATTATAATCATCATAAATAGGAGGCAAAGTATCATCAAAGAAAATTTTCTCCTCAATGCTTGGGGGACTAAAAATATCATGCTCATCAAAACCAGCTTCCCCAAGCTTAGAATTTTCCATATCATTAACAACAATGGTGTTCAAAGCGTTCATACTAATATCATTGCTACTAGCATGCAAATAAGATTCCATAGGTTTTTTAATTTTCGCAGCAAACAATCCATGTCTTAACTCAGGAAATAGAATAAGAAGCTCATTGTTACTCTCCATTATACCTAACTAGTGTAAACAAGAAACCAAAAGATGCAATTGCAGGATCTAAAGGAAATAGCTTCGAGTACTTACAACGGTGCCGGAAAATAGCTTAGTAGCCGAGATCCGGAGTGTGAGTACCTTTTACCTTTCCTCCCCGGCAACGGCGCCAGTAAAATAGCTTGATGTCTACGGGTGCTTCTATTCTTGTAGACAGTGTTGGGCCTCCAAGAGCAGAGGTTTGTAGAACAGCGACAAGTTTTCCCTCAAGTGGATCACCCAAGGTTTATCGAACCCGGGGAGGAAGAGGTCAAAGATATCCCTCTCAAGCAACCCTGCAATCACGATACAAGAAGTCTCTTGTGTCCCCAACACACCTAATACACTTGTCAGATGTATAGGTGCACTAGTTCGGCGAAGAGATAGTGAAATACAAGTAGTATGGATGAATATGAGTGGTAATAGCAATCTGAATAAAATATGGCAACGAGTAAACATGCAACAGAACAGTAAATAAACGGTGTTTGCAGTATTGGAAATAAGGCCTAGGGATCATACTTTCACTAGTGACACTCTCAACATTGATCGCATAATAAATAATAACTTCTCTCATTTGTGCTACATATACTCTTGTTTGATAATGAACACCATTCGTTGCGTAGGATTCCACGAACCCTCAATGCCGGAGTTAACAAGCTCCACAACATTCGATATTCATGTTTAAGTAACCTTAGAGCATAATAGATCTTTGCAAAATAGACCGAGTACTAACATAGCATACACACTCGTCACCTTTACACTATGAAGGGGGAATAAATCACATCAATACTATCATAGCGATAATCAACTCCATAACCTACAAGAGATTATGATCATAATCTACGACAAGAACTACACGATGCACACACTGTCACCATTACACCATGCAGGAGGAATAGACTACTTTAATAACATCACATGAGTAGCACATAACTACTAGCGATACAAAGCTCATCATATGGATCTCAATCATGTAAAGCAGCTCATGAGATCATGGTATTGGAGTACAGAGAGAGAGAGATTAACCACATAGCTACGGTAGAGCCCTCATCCTCAGGGGAGAATTACTCCCTCCTCATCATGGGAACAGCGATGGCGGTGAAGATGGCGGTGGAGATGGCTTCCGGGGGCAATTCTCCGTCCCGGCGGCGTGCCGGAACAGAGACTTCTGTCCCCCGAATCTTGATTTCGCGATGGCGGCGGCTCTGGAAGGTTTTCTCGGGTTTCGTCGAACGGGGTCGAGGATTTAGGTCAGGGACGACTAAATAGGCGAAGAGGCGGAGTCGGAGGGGCCACAGGGGGCCCACACACTAGGGTGGCGCGCCCCCCCTCTTGGCCGCGCCGCCCTGTGGGGTGGGGCCCTCCTGGCTCCCCTCTGGCCCTTCTTCGGTGCTCTGGAAGCTTCCGGGAAAAATAGGATGTTGGGCGTTGATTTCGTCCGATTCCGAGAATATTTCCTTACTAGGATTTCCGAAACCAAAAACAGCGAGAAAACGAGAACTGGCACTTCGGCATCTCGTCAATAGGTTAGTTCCGGAAAACGCATAATAATGACATATAATGTGTATAAAACATGTAGGTATCATCAATAAAGTAGCATGGAACATAAGAAATTATAGATACGTTTGGGACGTATCAATCTCCATCCCATTGTATGATGCACTGATGTCAACACCCGGATTTTTAAGTCCGGATGCCTATTATGTCATTCATCGCAATCCCAGGAATATTGTTGTTGCAAGACATAACAGTTGATATCATAAGTCATCATTCATTATAAACCATCATTGTCTTACAAAAAGGGATCACATGATCCAATATTACACAAATAGTTGATCTATTGATCAACGAACAACATAGTAGCGGAAGCGTAACAGGAGTGGACTATCTAGTTCCACAGGCCAACGCTTGACGTCAGGCGACTCCTAGTTGTTGTAGACGTCCTGCTGACCGTCGTCCTCATACTGCTGCTCTTCTTCATATTCTGGCCATTTGAATAGCCAGGGACACAGCCGTGAGTACTTCAAAGTACTCGCAAACTAATACCAAGTACTAAGATTAACTGTACTAAGGGGGTGCTAAGCTCTAGTTTATTTGCATAAAGCCAGTTTTAGTTCATAAGCATCTCATCAAGACTAAAATTAAGTTAACTAGCTCAAGTGGGAACATTAGTGTCATTCCCACAACTCAGTTGTGGTTTCAAGTTCAAGTCACCACTTCAAATTCAACCATTATTTTCAAATAAGTTCTAATGACGGAACAGTATGGCCTTTCCAATTGTCCGTAACCGTGGACACGGCTATTCGAATAGTTTTACACTCTGCAGAGGTTGCACAATTGTGCCACAAACATTTGATTACATCCGTCAGAGACAACTCTGAATAATCGTAACTCAGTACGCGGATCATCAACTCTAACCTTTCACTTACACATCCTAGTATAGGCACCTCTCCCCATGAGCTTGGCCTCCCGGTGAAAACAAACCGTTAACCCGGGAACCGCACGAGGCTTGGGCCGGACAATTCACCTCATTCACGTCATTTCACATTTCTCGGAGGCAGCCTCGGCATAACCCCTATGACGCTTGTTTAGAGGGAACCCATACTAAGACATATAAACTTCTAGTTAGACCCTACCCATAATCAGGTATTGTGGGGGTACTTGTATATTGGAAAGGTATCGCATCCAACCAACATTAGTTTTTACTTCAAAAATCACTATCTTCTCTTGGTCATATTCACATTCAAGATTTCTTTCATATTTTCATCATCATTCTCACAATGTTCCCATCTAGAGTAGTCAATTTTAGTTACTTAGCACTAGCCACTAGCCATGAGGGGTGCTAACTTAGCTTGCTTGTCATAGACTAACTTTAATGATATTATCCTACTCTAGACCAAGTGAATCATGAATCAAAAAGGACTTCGATAAAAATAAAGTAATAAAGCTTGAAAACAAAACTTGTAATAAAACTGGGATAGGCTTAGTAAACAGGAAATAAAATGGTGGGGTGTTTTGCTCTTGAAGAGCTTTGCACTTTGCAAGGGTATTAGCTTGCCTTGGTTGTTGTACTGATCAAAGTGGTCTTCCTCTCCTTGAGTGTAGACCTCGTCTTCCTCGGCGTACTCCTCGGTACTAGCGTCTAAATACGAGTATAATACACACAATCACCACACAAGCGCAATATTAATCTAAGCACACACATGAATCACTCCTACTAGTTATCATAACTACATGCTTATTATGTGAGTGGATTTAACTTTTATTTTTAAGATAAATAATTTCTCCTCATTATCAATATTAATTAGTGTTCCTATTTATTTCTTGAGAGAAAATAATTTCCTCCTATTGAATCTTATTAGGATTTAATTTCCTCAATTAATATCATATGACCTAGGTTGACCCAAGTCAACCTCTTCATAAGTATTATTTGGGAAAATGATTTAAATGAGGTACATCACCTCATACCTTTTAATAACTCATGATTAATGATTTAATATCATCAACTAATTTAATAGGAGGTTAACTTGACCATGGTCTCTTCCTCATATTAACTTAGTTGAGACAAGATTGAAATGAGAGAGAGGCTCTCATACATATTAATAAATAATATATTGATTTTAAAAAAATGCACTAGAACTAGCCATGGGGCCAATTTTTAAACAAGGGTATGATCATACAAACAACTATGCAAGGTTTTTACATATTCAGATAGCTATATTGAAATATGATTTTTGAGAGTTGGTTTCAACTTAAAAGCATTTTTATTTAATTTTTAATAATTAATCTAAGTGGAAAAAGGCCCTGCCTTGTTTAATTTCTCATATTTATTCGACAAACAATCTAGGGTTGGGACCAGTGTAGTTTTGTAGATATTTTCACAAGGTTTCCAAATATATAAAATTTGTCAAATTTGGTTTGGTAGATTTTATTCTATTTAAATTTGAAAACAGCATCTGAGAGTAATTTAACAAAATTCGAAATTTCCAGTTTGAATTAAATGGGCTGGCGGGAAACATTAACGGGCTAAGCAGGGGAGGAAGGGAATGGGCCGGTCCAGTAGCGCATCCAACGCCACGGGCCAACTGACAAGGTGGGGGCCACCTGTCATTGTGTTTTAAACAGCGAAACGGTATGAGCGAGATAGGCCGTTGGATCAGAACCAGATCGGACGAACGACGTGCGTCGTCGTCTCCGACGAGAAGCGGCTACTGGCGCGGCGAGGCTAGGGGGTCGACGGCTCACCGGCGGCGCGGCGAGGGTCGGCGACGTGCGGCGGCGACGTTGTCGAGGTAGAGGAAGCAGAGGGAAGCAGTGGCGCGTGCTGAGGTGGTCTCCTTCTCCGGCGATCTTCTCAGCACCTCCAGGGGCTCCGAGCTTCAAATTGGACGGCGGCGGTGGCTAATCGAGCAGGGAGAGGTGGCTAGGCGACTCAGGATGAGAAGGGGAAGTGAGAGGTGTGCTCAGTTTGGAGAGGGGAGTGCTCAATTTATAGTGGCGAGGCGATGTCTGCGGGGCCGTGGTGAAGTCATCGTCGCCGACGATGCTACGGCCGGCGCGGGGCACCGGCGATGATGCACACGCGTGGGCGATGTCCCGGCGGTGACGCGGCGCTTGACGGCGTTGAAAAAGAGGGAGAGACGAGGACGAGAGGGTGACGGGAGCTTGCTGTCCGCGGCGGACGTCGTCGGCGTGGGCGTGGCGTACGGCGTTCCCGCGGGCCAATGGCCGTGTCTCGGCGGCGCAAGGTGGCGTCGTGGAGCGTTTGGCGCAGTGGGTGAAGGCTGGGGTCAACGGAGCGGCTCTGGCGTCGACGTGGTCGGGCGCGTCTGTGGCGCGCGCCATGCGCGCTCTGGCGTGCGCGTGCGCGTCTGGGCACGTCTGGGCGTGCACGGCCTGGCGCGTGTGGTGCACCATTTCGTCGAGGCCAGTGTCTAGGTGACTCAGTGAAGTGTGGAGAACCAACGTGACAAGGTGGTGCATGCTGAGATGGAGCAGAGAGGGAGTGAGCATGTCCATGTCATGCCATGCCACGGCATGACATGATCTTGGTCAGTTCATGATGAATTCGTGTACCCCAGTTTGTCCCTTGTGCTTGGCAATGTTCCTGGAGGTCAATGGGGTACTGGTGATGATCTAGGCTTGATGGTGGAGGCCATTGTCCAAAGGATTTTACAATGCACAAGGTTGGCAGATTCATGCACACAAGGTGTTTGTTGAAATGGCCGCAAGAGAAAAAGTTTGGAAATTTTGAATGAATTTTGGTGGGTTTGAATCATATATTATTTGCAGTAGAATGGTGGTGGTGGTCAAATTTGAGTTAGTTTGCAAAAAATCAAAATGGGTATGATCTTCACATTGATTTAAAGTCCTCACTTGTCACCCTTTTTCTGGTCAACCTAGTCAACTCTAGCCAGGGTGGTTAACATGAAAGTTCATCATCTTGACATGGTCTTGGATGACATGGCTTTGGTTGACCAAGTTTAGTTTAAGAAATGATTTAACCAGAGGGGTAAAGAGGGGATCAGGTTAAAAAGTGCACAAATGACCATCATCACATGTGAGATGGTTTTGAGTTCAAATTTGATTTAATTTTGGTTTCTTTGATGCAATTAGGTTTGTTTGAGTTATATAAGCATTTTAGAAACAAAAGATCAAGCCATGGTGGCCTTTGGTGATGATTTGCATATTTGCCCTATGTGTATGAGAGGGTTTTAGATCCAATTTGGTATTTCTTTTATTTTTCTCAAAGAGGGGTGTGATGATCATATATTAGGGTTTATTAGCAAGTGACAATCATATCAACACTCATCATGGCAAATGCATCAAAGAAAATCACTCATATGCATGAACTTGTATGGAACACTATATGCATATAAAAAGTTTTTGTTTGTTGCAAATTTTGAGTACTTGATCTCTCTCTCTTGATTTCATTATGGTTAAAAACTTGGGATGTTACAACTGATGCATTGTGGATGGAATGCAGCAGTTAGCGTGGATCCAATCCCTCCCTAGCAGGACAGCGTAAGTGCTTTTGCTGTCAACGATGAAGAATGACGTAGGGATAGTCTTTCGGCCCACGGTTAGATCTACGTTCAGAACACCCTTTGCTTCTGATGCTTGGCCGTTGAAATCGCTTAAAGTGACATTGGTCTTGATCGGATCTTTATTGGAACGTCCCAAACGTCGTAGCATGGAATACGGCATTATATTGACTGCCGCTCCCGTGTCAAACAACATCTTGCCGATAGGCTGCCCATTGATGTAACCTCTCAGGTATAGGGCCTTCAAATGCCTGTAGCTTCTGTCTCGAGGCTTCTCAAAGATGACTGGCCGTGGACCGCAGTCAAACTGTGCCATTGACGCTT
Source organism: Lolium rigidum (assembly GCF_022539505.1). Lineage (NCBI taxonomy): Eukaryota > Viridiplantae > Streptophyta > Magnoliopsida > Poales > Poaceae > Lolium > Lolium rigidum. Next base: position 86,860,548 of record NC_061514.1, on the reverse strand, counting down.
CCTCGTCTTTTGGAGCACAAAATTCTGACGGGAGTATGAACACCATGTTTGTATCAGCCGATTCCTCTGCATCGGATTTTGTCTGTTTGGGGCGCCATACTTTCTTCTGTGGCCATGCCTCTGTCTCCAATGTTTGCTGAATTTTCGCGGCCAGATCGGGCCGTGCTTTCCTCAATGTGTACAGGTACTGTGCCTCGGCTTCCTCTAGGTTTCGTAGCCGCTGCACCCTACGCTTCTGGGAGTGGCTGAGTCCATCAGGACACCACCTTGGCCGGTGATATCTATCTTCTTCTTCATCCGACTCCTCGAAGTCTTCATCTCGAGACGACTCAGCTCGTCTGTTCTGAGGTGGGAGAGGCCCTAGTCGCTTGAACACTGAAACTTCATTTGTTCCCTTCCTCTGTTGTTTACATTTCGGGCAGTTCTCGATTGTAGGCAATCGGCTCATTCTTGAGTCCCAGCAATGTTTAAAGAAAGAACAGTTCCAATGCTTATCCAAGTCCTCTTGCTCTCTCGACCTCCTTCTAGCGTGACGCTCATACCCTTCGTGGTCTCTATCATATCGACGATACTTGCTGTCATCTGTATCAGACCGACGATATCTTTCATCATCTACGTCGTAGCGCCGACGTCGGTCATACTGCTGCTCATATTTGTTAAGGAGATGTGCGGAGAGTGGTCGTTGATACCGCACGCTTCTCACTTTTTCCTCAGTCAGGTACCGTCTGTCATTATGCTGGGGCCGGTCGCGTGGATCGGCCTCCGCTTTATCTTTGCCACGGGAGTGACTGCTTTCTGCTTTATCCTTGCTATGGCGGTCTACAAACCCTGCCATGTTTATATCAAAAGAGAAACCTGGCTCGCTTCTTAAGCAGTGACTGAGATCCACCATGTTGACGCCAGGAAACGGATGTGTGTCAACCTTCATGGCAAACTGACCGAAGAGTAATCGGCCTTGTTCTATCACCATTTGAATCTGTCTGCGCAACACTTTGCAGTCGTTGGTGGCGTGGGTGAACGTGTGATGCCATTTGCAGTATGGTCTCCCGTTCACCTCTTGTAACGTAGGGATTTTGTGGCCTTCGGGTAACTTCAGCTGTTTTTCCTTCAGCAGCAAATCAAAAATCTGCTCCGTTTTGCTTAAATCAAAGTCAAACCCTTTTGCAGGCCCTGGTTGTTTCACCCATTTGCAGGACACGGGTACTGCCCCCCGAGCCCATTCAGCCACGGCGACTTCCTGATCTTCTGCAGCGTCTTCATCTTCTTCTGTCTCGACCAGGGCGACCGGGCGCTTGAACTTGTCCTGGTACAATTCTGGGTGGCGCTGTTCATACGATGTCAATTTCTGAACCATGTGCGCCAGTGAATTGTAGTCTGCTTGGAACGTCAGATCCTTGAGCGACGCTGAGAGGCCTGCTATTGCCAGATCGACTGCTTCCTTCTCAGATAAACGAACCGAATAACATCGGTTCTTGACAGTCCTGAAACGCTGAATGTATTCAGACACTGTCTCTCCTCGCCTCTGCCGTACCTGCGTAAGATCGGCAATGCCAGCTTCAGTAGCTTCTGAATGATATTGTATGTGAAACTGCTCCTCCAGCTGCTTCCATGTTCGAACTGAATCTGGTGGCAACGAGGTGTACCACCCAAAAGCTGGACCTGTGAGAGATTGCGCAAAGAACCTCACACGTAGCTGATCTGAAGCTGAGACCATGCCCAACTGTGTCAAATATCGGCTCACGTGCTCGATTGAGCTAGACCCTTCTGATCCACTGAATTTTGTGAAGTCAGGGAGCCGATACTTAGGCGGTAGCGGGATTAGGTCATACTCATTGGGATACGGCTTGGAATAGCCGATTGTTCTCTTCTTCGGCAGGATACCGAACTGGTCTCTCAAGATTGCACTGATCTGATCCACCGTAGGAGTTGCAGAGGTTGAGCTTTCATGACTCGTTCCGGTGGCATACTTAGATAGCCACGCTTGTTTCTCAGCATGTCTGCTCCGAACTCCCTCCTGTTCCGAGCAATCCCTCTCGTTCCAAGCAATCCCTCCTGCTGTGATCTGGTTCGTATGCATCCAGTTGTTGCAGTCCGGCACGTATGTGCACACGTATCCATGTGGGATCTCCTTGGGCGGCTCAAACAGGAATTGGTAATCGCCAGGATCACCTCCAACCTTGTAGACGAAGTACGCCGGCAAACCTTGTTGCTGTGGAGCTGCCAACGTGTGCGGCAGTGGTGGCCTAGTGTAGAACGGTTTTTCTCCCTGGTGAGTTTCTAGAGCAGGTCCTGACGGAGAATACTGATGCTTCATGATTTCTTGAACCACGCGAAGCGCAACACGTTCAAGAGTGTTCACCAGGCTCTCAGAATGCCGATGTAGAGAGTGAGCCACAGCATAGTTAATTTCCTGGCGCATGGCTCTGGTACGGTCCTCCGAAGGGAGAGACAGATCTATCCCCTCAAACACACCTTCGGGTTGGAATCCTTTGAACCTAATGCCGTGTGAACGGGTCTTCTCGAAATTGCCGATGAGATCGGCTTCGAAGATGGCCTTGATCTCATCGTGTTTCTTCTTGTGCTCTGCAGGCAGATCTTCATACTTGATCGGATCGTCCGCCATCTCGGATGCAGGTGTTGACGTGGTTGCTGTCGAAGATGTCCCACCGGGCGTGCCGAAATGTGTTGCTGCCAAAACCCACCGGCGAGCGGTGGTTAAGCAACACGAAGAGCCGGGAGGCTGCCAAGACTCGCGGGTGGGCCCCGGTCCCTCGACGTCGTCCCGCAATATTCCGGCACACGTCCTGGCGGTTGCAAGGGCGTGCCACCTGACCTATACCTGGTCAGGAAGGTGTTGGATTGTTTCGATTAGTCTCCTGCATGGTAGACACGTAAACATTAAATACGAGCCCGATCGGCTCTCAGGTTGCCTTGTGGATCGGCTCGAAGAGCCGATTGCCCATGATTCACGTTGGGTTTACGGTGACATGGGGATCCTGCTTGATCAATACAAAGTTAAACCAATCCACGACAGTTTAGGGTTTTCACCGTATGATCGGAACATCCTACGCGTAGTTGAGCCTAATAGATACGAAAGATGATGGAAAACTAACCCTAAAAGAGGCCTAAAAACCAACATTAAGTCAATTCCCGGAACAATCCCTCTTAGGGCTAACAAACCGCACCTCTCGCACTACCGGATCGTTCAACCCGTTTGTAAGGCCTAACCATACGGATATTAAACTAATCCTTGAAGAACAAGGAGCAACTATAACAGATTGGATCTACTAAACAATAATCAAGCAAGGTGCTGCCCCTACACCTAGATAGGTATAAGGGCAGCTAGATATCGAGGGACAACATAGCTAAGCAAATATGTATAAGAAAAGCATCAATGCAAGCCCCAAAACATCTATGATAAGTATTGCTACTCGCCATCAACAACGCTTCAGCACGAGTAACACGATGATAACGAATAAACATATACAGCCTAGATCGCAAGATGCGATCTAGGCAGCATGATGCTTACCCGGAAGAAACCCTCGAAACAAGGGGTGGCGATGCGCCTGGTTTCTGTTTGTTGTGAACGTGATTGTACTCTTTTCTCAATAACCCTAGGTACATATTTATAATCCAAGGGACTTTCTAATTCGGGCGTGCACCTAACCGTGCACGGGTTAAACTCTATCTTTTAATTCTAAACTAAGATGTGATATACTATACAGATGCACAGGCAATTCAGCCCAAACTCTTCGTGCAAGGCCGCTTTAGAGACGCTCCACGTGCATATTCTTTAAACCCATCTCAATTACGGCCCATCTCCTGATTTGGCTAAAATCTGGTGATAACAACTAGACAGTGAAAATTGCCTAGGGATATAATTTTTTTAGATGAGTAAAACGCTTCGGGGGTCACGAAGTTGCCACCGATGAGCGTATTAGTCACGAAATGGGAAAATGATAAGTATTGGTCACGAAGTTGCAGAATTGTGTCTCGTTAGTCTTTCCGTCAGGACGGCCGTTAAGTTGATGACGTGGCATCGTTAGTTGTCACCTGAAACGCACGTGCGGCCGGCCCGTAGCTAAAAATCTGACAGAAATTATTGTAATATTGCAAAATCAATATAAAGATATCTATAGGCCTAAATTTAGCAAATAATATACCGTTGGATTCAGAAAAAGGAGTAGAACACATTGGTACTGTTGGTTTGCACTTTTGCAAAACTTACAGATATTCAAATTTTAATGAGTGTTTATGGTGTTTTTATATGATTTAAATTAATTTGAATGCGTTTAATATTAAACCAATACCAAATGACTCATATTGAAATTGCCCATCCACTAGTAGAATTTTGAAACTAAAGCTATTTTCATCATATTTTTACTGTTGTGTTAATATGCCTATTTAAAATCATATTTTTACTATTTTTCGGCCACCTCTCCTGCTTCTAGCGGCGCCCGAGCCAGGCCCGCCTAGCCCCAGATGGGCCCCGAGGGCCCAGCTCTGGGCCGAGAGAGCCTCGTCGCGCGCCACCTCGCTGTCCCGCCACCAAGCAGCCGCGCCATCGCCAGCCTGCCGCCCGTTGCGCTGCCCATAGACCCGCACCGCCGCGGAACCTCCCGAGCCGAGAAGCACCATCGCCGGAGGAGAAGGCCCCGCGCCCCACCTCCAAACGCCCGGGGAGAAGCAGCTCCGCCGCCACTGGCACCGCACGGGGCTTTGCCCGGACGGCCTGCGCCGACGATGGCGCATGGGGAGGCCGGAGGAGGGGGTCGAGGAAGGCTAGGGTCTGGGCGCCCTTCTGTCGCCCGCGAGGAGCGACAACGAGGGCTGGGGGAGTGGGGACACGGGGATGGAAGCGGGGAAGGCCTAGCGGCGGCGGAGGCTAGCGCGGGACGGAACCCTAGTTGCGGAAGCGGCTCGTCACGGTGTTCCTTTGGGTTTAACCCAATTGCAAGCAACCTATCGTCATTCAGAATGATTTTAAATAGGCATTTTAACACAACAGTAAAAATATGATGAAAATAGTTTCAGTTTCAAAATTCTACCACAGGCATACTAGTGGATGGGCAATTACAATAGGAGTCATTTGGTATTGGTTTAATGTAAAACGCATTCACTGAATTTAAATCATGTCAAAAACACCATAAACATTCATTAAAATTTGAATATCTGTAAGTTTTGCAAAAGTGCAAACCAACAGTACCAAAGTGTTCTACTCCTTTTTCTGAATCCAACGGTATATTATTTACTAAATTTGGGCCTGTAGATATTTTTATATTGATTTTACAATATTACAATAATTTATGTCAGATTTTTGGCTACGGGTCGGCCGCACGCGCGTTTCACGTGACCACTGATGGCGCCACGTCATCAACTTAACGGCCGTCCTGACGGAAAGACTAACAAGACACAGTTCTGCAACTTCGTGACTAATAGTTGCCATTTTCCCAGTTCATGACTAATACGCTCATCCATGGCAACTTCGAGACCCCCGAAGCGTTTTACTCTTTTTAGATTGTTATATTACTCAATTTAATTACCAATAACAATATCACATATGCACTAACGTACTTATCCATAAACAACAGACTAAGCATATAGCATATTCGAATATGGAATAGTGCAAGGTAGGAGAAGAGTAGTACATATATTGCGAGCAGGTGATACGTCTCCAACGTATCGATAATTTCTTATGTTCCATGCTACTTTATTGATGATACCTACATGTTTTATGCACATTATATGTCATATTTATGCATTTTCTGGAACTAACCTATTAACAAGATGCCGAAGAGCCGATTCTTTGTTTTCTCGCTGTTTTTGGTTTCAGAAATCCTAGTAAAGAAATATTCTCGGAATTGGACGAAACTTTCGCCCGGGGTCCTATTTTTGCACGAAGCTTCCGGAAGACCGAAGACCCTAACGAAGTGGGGCCACGAGGAGGCCGGGGGGTGGCCGGCGCGGCCCGGGGCCCTGGCCGCGCCGACCTATCCCCTGGGCCCCTCGTGTGGCCCTCGCGTTGACCCTCCGCCTACTTAAAGCTTCCGTCGCGAAAACCCCGATGCCGAGAGCCACGATACGGAAAACCTTACGGAGACGCCGCCGCCGCGAATCCCATCTCGGGGGATTACGGAGATCGCCTCCGGCACCCTGCCGGAGAGGGGATTCATCTCCCGGAGGACTCTACACCGCCATGGTCGCCTCCGGAGTGATGAGTGAGTAGTTCACCCCTGGACCATGGGTCCATAGCAGTAGCTAGATGGTCGTCTTCTCCTTGTTGTGCTTCATTGTTAGATCTTGTGAGCTGCCTAACATGATCAAGATCATCTATATGTAATTCTATATGTTGTGTTTGTCGGGATCCGATGGATAGTGAGTACTATGATTATGGTGATTATCAATCTATTGTTCATGTGTTGTTTATGATCTTGCATGCTCTCCGTTACTAGTAGAGGCTCTGGCCAAGTTTTTACTCTTAACTCCAAGATGGAGTATTTATGCTCGATAGTGGGTTCATGCCTGCATTTACACCAGGACGAGTGACGGAAAGTTCTAAGGTTGTGTTGTCTTGTTGCCACTAGGGATAAAACATTGATGCTATGTCTAAGGATGTAGTTGTTGATTACATTACGCACCATACTTAATGCAATTGTACGTTGCTTTGCAACTTAATACTTGGAGGGGTTCGGACGATAACTCTGAAGGTGGACTTTTTAGGCATAGATGCGGTTGGATGGCGGTCTATGTACTTTGTCGTAATGCCCAATTAAATCTCACTATATTTACCATGTCATGTATATGCATTGTTATGCCTTTCTCTATTTGTTAATTGCCCGACTGTAATTTGTTCACCCAACATGCTTTTATCTTATGGGAGAGACACCTCTAGTGAGCTGTGGACCCCGGTCCTATTCTTTACATAGCATACAATCTACTTGTTTTACTTGTTTTCTTTGCAAACATCTTCCACTCGATACGTTTAATCCTTTGTTACAGACAAGCCGGTGAGATTGACAACCTCACTTGTTTCGTTGGGGCAAAGTACTTTGGTTGTGTTGTGCGGGTTCCTAGTTGGCGCCGGAATCCCTGGTGTTGCGCCGCATCACATTTCGCGACCATCAACCTTCAACGTGCTTCTTGGCTCCTACTGGTTCGATTAAACCTTGGTTTCTTTCTGAGGGAAAACTTGCTACTGTGCGCATCATACCTTCCTCTTGGGGTTCCCAACGAACGTGTGAGTTACACGCCATCAGCAGGGAGGTCGCTCCAGCAACAACATCACCATGGTTATTGTTGATGTTGCTCATGGTGTTGTCGAAGTCGTCGGATCTGTTGAGGAAGCAGGCGAACCAACAAGAAAGAACTCGAACAACAACGAGTAGTCGCGCCTAGATGCTTCCCCAAAACATTATCGGTAATCTCCCTCTGCAGGATCTCGACGTCTTCCATAAAACGGGTGTCTAACTCAAACTCAATTCACGAAACGTGACACACGTGCGATGTGTGACGATGTGAGCGGCGATGGAGGAGTGTGAGTGAACTCCTTATTTTTTCTCACCACTTATAAGAGCTAAAACAACATCCCTTATAAGCCGTCTTAACTCTATCTCAAATTGCAATAATAGCTTCAAACAGGACTTGAGATTTCAGATATTGTAGCCTGTATGAGCTTTTTTTTTTCAGCCCATTTACACCCAACACTCTCATGTTTACTTTTCTTTTTGTTAAAGTTCGCCTCGAAATCACGTGCATCTTATTAATCAAAACGGAGGTAGTACAGTTCTTGTTCGGTGTAAGATGCAGCCGTAAGCACCCCCCGGTTCGGCTAGCGTGGCCATCGTGAGTTCGTGACCGAACTTTTCCCTGGACCCGCCTGGATGATCAAACAAGACCAGAATAATGTCCACATGGTATGACCAGCTTTATCATATGTTCGTAATTTTTCCCCGAGACGTGCAAATGTGCGTGTTCCGTTTCTTTTGCAAGGCAAATTGCTGAAATTTCTGATGCAACGTTGAGGCATTATTATGTCATCACCTGATCACCACTAGATCGATTTAAGTAGTAGTGCCTGCCTGTTATCGTCTGCAAATACGTCACATGAGTCCATTAGGATACTCAATCCTCGCAAGACGTGGTGGTTTATTATCGAAGCAGTGATATGGTAAAAAAAAATGCATCTACGCTCGCAATTGTTTGGGACGCAATCATTGATTCATAACTCCAGTGTATACCTCACTAGGTGTATATTCAACTTAATACTAGAAAATATGTTATGGGGCAAGTTTCTGCTAGGAAAATATTTTGGAGCAAGTTATTACTGGATGAATTTTCGCAAAAAAAAAGTTATTACTGCAGGACTTGTTATATGCAAATCCCCTGCAGTATATTTGTAACTGACAACTGCAGGGAGTATTAAACATGTCACAACGCATGTGCAGGTTGGGGGATTAGAGCACTTCCACCATCCATATCCTATAATTCCATGTTCCCACTACCAAACCAGGGTAATACGCTAAGCAGTTGGAGCAGAATGTATGGAAATACATTGTTTCATCATTGGAAAGTGATGACGCGGCCAGGATAGATCCATTTCTCTGTTCTTTGACCATTTTGTCCTTGGACATGGCTTCCTTTTGTAGTACAGCACGCTCGTTACAGTGTAGTATATCCAGCAACAATACTAAAAATGAATCGACATGGTAATCTTGGTTACTTCTGTCCAAATGATTAAGTTCAGGAAAGGTCACCAAAATCCTAAGTTGTTAATCTGAGGACACCAAGTACTAGAAAAGAAATGGACATTTGGTACACACGTATGCCTAGCATACTTGCCAAAAGAAAGGAAAATGCTGCATATCAGGCGGAGGCACGCGCTCCCGCAACCTCCGGGCGCTGTGCCGTCGGATGGGCTTCATCCTCCGCCCCACAACGTGACACGCATACTATCATGGGGCCCACTCAATTTCTCATATGTTAAGTCAACACTTCCATGGGATCGAGAAGACCACCGCGCGCCTCCGTTCCCACGAGGCCATGAGAGTTACCACCACGCGTCGCCGGGGGAGCCGCCTCCGTCCTCCACCGCGCCTCCCCGTGCCCCTGCAGCGCCGCCGCCGTCCTCCGCCGCGCCTCCATGTGCCCTGCAGCGCCGCCGCCATCCTCCGCCGCGCCTCCCTTGCCCCTGCAGCGCCGCAGCCGTCCTCCGCGGCTCCGCCACGCCTCCATGCCCCTGCAGCGCCGCCGTCGACCTCCGCCGCGCCTACCCCTGCCCCTGCAGCGCACCCGTCGTCCTCCGCCGCGCCGCCCTGTACCAAGAGCATGCTTTGGCCGGCACCCTGCTACTCGCGCCATGCGCGGATCTGGCTTAGGAGCTTGAAGGGCATCTCATTGCGGGTCGAGGAATTTATCCCACGACAGATACGCGGTGGGCCGCATTGCTGCCTGTGGTCGACGGTGGAGCTGCAAACAGTCACCGGCGGTGCTACCAACCACACTACTGACCCATACTGCGGTTCCGCCTCGAGCCCTTAAGTCTCATGTTGTCCCGTAGCTGCCGCGCCGCTCGACGGCCGCTCCCGGCCGTGCCTCCTCTTTCTCCCATGCACACGCATACGAACTGTGCTACAAACGATGTCGGGAGGAGATGCAAATATTGTGGATCGATGGAGATGCAAATGTTGTGGTACGGAGCTGCAATCTATCACCAGCATTGCTCCAAAGGCTCAACGATTGTGCTGCAAACCCTCAACGATGGCGCAAGAAGCGAGTGATGTTGATGCTAGCCGGGGCTAGGATGCCGTCGGCGTTGCGCCAACGAGTAGTTGACGATGTTACAATAGTATAAATCATTTGCTACAAATGTCTATGGTTTTGCTACTTTAGTATAAATGTTGCGCTACAATGTCTCCGGCGAGGTCTCCGGCAATGTCTCTGGCGAGTAGTGGAGGATGCTACTGTAGTATAACTTTTTTTTGCTACAAATGTTATGTGTTTTTTCTACTTTAGTATAAAATTGTTGCTTCAATGTCTAAATGTCTCCAGCCATGTCTCTAGCGAGGTCGGTTTAGCATCAATAGCACAAAGTTTTTGCTACGAAATCTCCGGCGAGGTCTCCGGCGAAGTATGTTGCTTCGAGAGTATCCGGCGAGTCTTTTTTTATTTTCAGTCGAATAATTTTTTGCTTCAATGAAGCAAAAGCAGAAGGTTTTTTGCTGCGATGAAGCAAAGTGTGAACGAATTTGCAACTCTCCTTCTATTTTAGTCGAACCGTTTTTTGCTTCAATGAAGCAAAAGCGGGGGATTTTTTGCTGCGACGAAGCAAAGTCATGATTTTGGTCTTGGATGACACTGTGTCACCTGGTCTTATTTTTTTCTATTTCCAGACGAACCATTTTTGCTTCAATGAAGCAAAAGCGGGGAATTTTTTGTTGCGACGAAGCAAAGTCATGGTTTTGGCTAAAACAAGACACGTGTCATGCAGAGAAGCCGGAGGCTGGGAGGTTTTGAGCCTCCGGAGGATTATCAGCAGGCCCCCAAAAGAAAAGACCAGGCATTGAACTCTGAATCTAGTCTGGGTTTCTCACCTATTTTGGAAGAAAAGCAGAAGCTTTACCAACTTATTTTTTGAAAGGACAAACTAGAGTGGATTCCAGAAGGGAAAAAATTAAGACAAAAAAAGTAAGTTTCGCCGAAAAAATCAATGATTTGAAACCCGCTAGCGATCAAGATTATTTTTTTCTTGGGTTTTGCAACAAGCACATGCCACTTTATATTTTTTTAAAGATCATAACCTTTGCTTCTTCCATATATCCTACATCGGTCAAAATAATGGTGGATCTCGCCATTTTCCTAGACAACACCCTCTTTCTCCCCTCTATACCAAGATAAGAGCATCACACTGCTCCTACATCAACTGCATTTTCAAGATAATTCCTCCCAAAAGACCCATAATCCCTATAGAAAATGTCACAAATTGGAAAATTATGCCATTGTATCGTTGGAAAAAGAAAAAATAATTGACATACTCGCCGGCACGAGAGCGGTATCATCATTAGTCATATGTCGCTTCAAATCACACAAGTGTGTCTTAGTACTACATACAAATAAGTGCATGCATTTTTCCGTGCTTTTTTGGTTCCTATTCTTTTTCCGTACAGAGTGTCCTCTATCCTTGATTTGTTTTGGAAGATCATATCATTTCACCCGTTATGTATTTTGCCATGATAGTGGGCCTTCCACATCGATCCCATTCCGACGAAGAAAAGAGAATCCCACCCCTTTTGCACCGGCTATGCTCTCTAGGGTAAACCCCACAAAAGACGAGGTCACCCAGTTCAGAATACTGCAACTTGGAAATTACAATCAACGATGGCATATCAAGTGGGTGACCACCGCTCTTGCATCCATGATTTATCTTATGGCAGTTGAAACTGTGATATGATTACAATGAACTAGCAAATTTTGGAAGGTATAGTCGGCGTAATAAAACAAAAGAGACCTATTTTCCGAAAGAGGGTGTCACTCTCAAGATTTATCTTATGACAGTTGAAATTGTGATATGATTAGGACTACATCCAAAATATTTAATGTATTTTTCCTACACTTTTTAGTGGATACATGTTTATTTTTTCTTTGAGAGTATCCCATCTCTCACTAGATTTAATTTGAACAATCCTAGCATATGATGCATTCTATTTCTGTCTTTGATATCCGTTATCCTTTAAAGTCGATAGTCCAAGGTAAGACCTACAAAATACCCGATCATCCAATTTAAAGTGTCATGGCATGTCAAGTTATTATCAATGATGGAAGAATAAATAAGTGACAAATATGAATCTTCGATGAAGTGGGAGAAAGAGGAAGGAGAGGTCACATTGTTTGTTCTTTTGGTGCCTGAAAGCACTACATTGGTCGGTATTTCATATTCAAAAAAAATCATGCATTTTCTCACCCTTTTTTGGTGGATACATTTTCCCACTTGACGATGTGTGTTTTTACAAACTATGCATACCTAAACTATGCACCAACTTATATTGTGTTTTTTCTTAAAAAATAACATGTATCTTGGTTAACAACATCATTTTAATCAGTAAAATTGACCTCCTTACTTTGTGTTTTGGCCTTACCTTAAAACATCGACCAGCCTACGAGCATCTTCGGTACTATAATGAAGGACGTTGACACTATCCCATTCTACGTAGCAGGGGTAATTCCAGAAACATCCTATCTCAAAATCAAAGATTTCCAATATTGTACCCATGGGAAAGAAGTATTTCTCGGCCCAATAGATTAGGCATATCTTACCCGCCTCATGCCCAAGGGCTCTTTTCTTCAATATGTCTTTTTGCAAGCAAGCACTAAATTTAGGCAAACAAAATATTTTTTATAGAATACTAAAGTATTCTAAAAAAACGAGGTTTCGATCACGTCTATCCGAAGTAAATTCTCCTACGGATGCTGGCACGTCTTTCTCAGATGTACCACATGTCCGTTCTTTTGTGGCATTTTCATTTCTCTTGATGTGCATCGGTGAACATAACAAGGATTAAATATGCATAACTTGAAATTACTTTATATCGAGTTGGGGTTTCTCACTACCTATTTTGGAAAAAAAAATGACAATTTAACCTATTTATATAGTTTTCAAAGGAGCTAGAACAGATACCGATATGGTAGAAAGATAAAAAAATCTTGAGAAAACCCTAAGGTTCAATGAATCATGGTGATTTAGCACCCTATGGCGAGTTTGCTCCGACCTTAAGTTTTGGAACCAGCACAAGCCACATTTTGGATTTGTTTTAGAACATTATAACCTTCCCTTCCATACATTCTACAAGGGTCAAATTAAATAACTGCGGATCTCGTGACTCATAGATAGTGCCTCTTTCCCCGGCCCACTCTCTACCAAGAAAAGTCACATTACTCCTCTATATATTGCATCTCCAAGGTAAGCACCCCCACCCAAAAAAGACCCAAAAAATTATGGTATCATATCATTGAGCAAAGAACAAATAACTGACATATTAATCTGTTTGAGGGAGATCTTGTCATTATTCTCATGACTCTTAAAATCGCGCAAAGTGTTTCTCTGTAATACATAGAAGGAAGTGCATATATTTTCCCGCCCTTTTTCCTGGATGGATGCATGTTTCTTTTTCCCCCATAGAGAGCAATCTATCATAGACTTTCTGAAAAGATCATAAATTTCTCCCATTCTATCTTTTTCCTGGATAGTGGACCCTCGTCGCCAACTAAAGACCATTCCACCCCTTCTTCATCGGATGTGCTCTCTAGGTTAAACCCCACAAAAGAACATGCTGACAAGTGACAAGTTCAAAGCTAAATCACAACGTTTAAAATCGCATCGTGTTCCCCAGTAATACATTCAAATATGTACATGCATTTCCCGTGCTTTCTGGTAGATACATGTTTGCTATATTTTCCACTCGACCATATGTACGTGGTTCATATGTGCTACGTATCTCTTCTTTTCCATTACATAGAAAAGTGGCATCCCATTGCTCTTGCATTGACTTCCTGACCGGGGTAAGGCCTACATAAGGTCAAGGCACCCAAATTCAGAACCTTGCAAAGTAGCAAATTATGGTGGTATCGTCGGCTGAAGAAAAACAAGTGACCTATTTGCTGGAAGAGGGACGCATATCTCTTGAATTATCGTATGCCGGTTGAAATCTCGAGACTACATTTAGTAGTGTACATGTATGTTTGTTCCCACACTTTTAGGTGGATACATTTTTGTTTTTCTCATTCTATTTTCGCCTCGGCTATCCCTCATCCTCCATCGTCAATATTCCAGGGTAAGCCCGATCGTCCAATTCAGAATGTCGTAACCGGGAAAGTTATGATCAGTGATGGAAAAATAAATGAGAGTCAAACTCCACTCTTCGATTGAGCGGGAAAATGGGAAGGGAGGTCACATTGTTGTTCTTATGGCGCATGAATGCACTGTATTTGTCGGCATTATATTTAGAAAGAAGTACATGCATTTTCCCGCGCTTTTTTTGATGGGTAGATTTTTCCACACGAACCATATGTGGTTTTTAAACACAACACCACACCTGGATTTCATTTAATAAATATGTGTATTTAATTAGTATAAAAACTACACATACCTAAACTAGGCACCAACTTATATTGTGTTTTTCTTTTAGAAAAGAAACATGTATTTTGCTTAGAAGCATCAATTTAATCAATCAAAATTGACCTCATATATTTTGTGTGTCGGCTTTAGCTTCAAATGACCCCCCTTGGCTGTGCTTTCGTGGTGTATTCATTGCTGTAGACTAGATGTGCATGGGTGAACAGAACATGCGTTATCTCTTAAGGGGGCAAAATGCAAAGGACCTAAGGAAAAGATTCTTCCAATAGCACCAGAAATGGAGGGCTTTAAAGGTAAGCAAATTGACTAAATAGTTGTTGAAATATCCTCCCCTTCTTGTACTTAGTCACCACCACATGATTAGGGATGACATTAAATTAGATCACAACAAGCAAACCCCAAAGGCTGAAAGACAGAATAGAAAAGAGGCTTTGGCCTCTATCTCTCTACCTCCTCTCCTTTTCCTACTTTGGCCAATTCCTAATCTCTTCCGTGTCATTACAAAATATTTACAACTTTTTTAAACTATTAATTATTTTGGATTCCTCCCCCAAATGCCTTTCACCCAAAGACTCACTCCCCTCGGGCCTTTGTAAATCTGCCTTGCGGCTTGCATTCCTTCCTCCATTATTTCTCCATCCCTTTCCCCTCTCCCCTCTCTCTCTCCTCACCCTCTCCAAAAGACTGGATACAGAACAGAAGGAAAAGAAAAAAGAATACAGAGAAGAAGAAAGAAAGAACAACACCTACCAAACAAGTCTTGGTTTTTCGAGTTCATGTGCTGAGGAAATTGTTCCCAGGAATCCCCTCTGGGTCTGAACAGATTCATACCGAGAAACACTTCTTGAATTTCCCCTCTTTTTTTTTGCTCAGGAATTATTTAGTACGGAGGAACTGCTCCTTCTTGTTTCTGCCTTGTTTTTCCGTGTTCCTCTGGTTGGGATTTTCTCCGGTTCTTCCTCGTTTGCTTGTGGGGGCGAGAAGAAGAGAGGGGCATGGGAAAGGAAGGGCCTTGCCGTCATTGCGGAGTCACAAGTGAGAGCTCCTGTTCTCCAGTAAAGCAATTTTTTTATACTTCCTCTTGTTGTTTCTTTGCTTATTTTGCATCTGTTATCCCTTTGTTCCTCCGCGAGTTGTATATTGCGGGTGATGATTTCGTCGAATTATGCATCTGGGAAGCGGGTCTTGGAAGAAATCTTCCGCCCCCCCTGGACTCGGATGCCCAATCTTGCTTGTTCCTTGTGGATTGAAGTTGGTTCGTTGTTTGGTGGATATTAGCTGAAATCAAATCCGTCGAACTGTCAGAAGTCTTGAAGAGAGTTCCGGACATCTTTGGATATGGTGGTCGAGACCTTTGGATGCAAAATTCAGAATATCAGGAACAAATCACCTAATCCTCACGCGCACATTCAGAACCTTGTTTGACTATGGTGGATATATACTTGTTAGATATATTGTGCAGACAATGAGCAGTTAGATGTAGCTCAAACTCCTATTATGCAAGAAGAAAAGAGCCATCTGCTCTTGCCAAGCAGAAATTTAGAGTCCCTTAGCTGCTGCAACTACATAAATGCTTAATTTTTTGGACAGCACTGAACTGAGATCGTCGCTGCTTCGTGTAATTACACAGACTGGTCCTCTCTTTTGCTTTAGCCTCAGTAGATCTTTAGCTCTTACTGAAGCAAGCTGCTCAATTGCGCTGATAATCTACATTTGGTATGCCTCATTTTATCTGAAATATGCAGTGCTAACTATGCATGTACTCTGCAAACATGTCTGTAATATGCAGTTTGACTATGTATGTGGCTAGTTACTAATTGCCTGAAGATACATTTTTGAAAATGTTTAGTTTCTGAGTGTTCCCTTCCTTGATACCACAAAACTTTGTGATAGCAAAGATATGATTTTGTACAACTCAAAATGAAATCTCCTGATGGACTCACTAGCACTAGACAATATATCTGCTATACTGCACACATCTTGCGTATTAGTTTTATGCTGCATTTTTTCTTACATGTGGCAAATATTGGAACAGGCACTCCACTTTGGCGAAATGGGCCACCAAATAAGCCAGTGCTCTGCAATGCATGTGGCTCGAGATGGAGAACAAAGGGTTCATTGGAGAATTACACACCAATGCATTCTCGTGACGATATTGATGCTGAACAACCTAGAGTTAGCAAGCTGAAGCCTCCGACATCGAGGCTGGCGGAACATAAGCAACTAAAGAAAAAGCCAAACCACAGCATAAGGGAGAATGAACCATATTCTGATCAAAACTTCTGGAAGATGGCGGATACTGGCCCAAGCCGATCTAGTTCTGGATCAGCAGTATCATATTCAGAGAGTTTTGCGCCATATGGGTCTGCTGATGCAAGTGAAATGGCTGGTCAGTTATCTCTAATTTCCTAATGTGCTGCTGATAAATAGGAAAACTTTTATGTTTGTTCACAATCTTGACAAGTACCACACGGTATATGATTAGGTTCAGTTCAAACAAGTTATATAGAAGTCTTGAACTTGGTGCTTGAGATGGAT
The DNA here is from genome assembly GCF_022539505.1 of Lolium rigidum. NCBI lineage: Eukaryota > Viridiplantae > Streptophyta > Magnoliopsida > Poales > Poaceae > Lolium > Lolium rigidum. The sequence goes on along the minus strand of NC_061514.1, from coordinate 86,843,885 downwards.
GGTAAAAGTTACACACTTAAATGTTTGTCTGCAATGTTAATTCAATCTCCCCTAAGATTTCTTGTGGACATATTTAGGCAGCTCTTGTAGTATTAAGCATTTCAAAGCCTCTACTAATAAATTGTGTATAATGCAGAGCTAGTTCTTCTTTGAATTAACTTACTGATTGTACTGAAACATACTTCAGCAACTCTACTTCACTGCTGCTTACTTTGTAATCCTGCATTATCAATTCACAAGACTTCATGTGATTGATACATCAAAATTTGCTTATGATCAAAAGGTTTGCCTGTATTCATCTTGTCCACATATTTTTCAAATTGCATCAACCATAAAATTAGGTGAAAAACACATTTCACTAAAGATCAGTGCTTGATACGTAAGTTATACTATCATTGCCTTCATTTACCACATATGAACTAGATTAAATAAATAAATAAGCCCCATGAGTGGTAATACTACTTTACCATACCATAAGCTTCAATTTACGTAATCCGTATTTCCTATCTATAACCCATAATTGTTTTTTCTCATTTTTTTTATAACTGTTGTTAGATATTTTAATGATAGTTCTCTAATATCTTTTAAATTCAGGTTCAGCGCAATCTCATGCTTGGGAGTCACTGGTACCATCAAAAAAGAGAAGTTGTGTCACTCGGCCTAAGCCTTCACAGGTGGAAAAGCTTGCCAAGGATCTTAACTCCATAATGCATGAAGAGCAGTTATATTATTTTTCTGGATCCTCAGAGGAAGATCTACTTTACCATAGTGAAACTCCTGTGGGCTCCTTTGAGATTGGATATGGAAGTGTGCTTCTTAGAAATTCAAACTCAAAATCAGTGGAGGAAGATTGGGAAGCAAACTCTGTTCCTGCAGATAATAAGTCATACCTTACAAGTGAATCGTATTCAGAGACTGCCTCGTTTGTTGTACATAGTGGAAGCAAGGGAGCAAGCAATTCAAATGCTGGGCCTGAGAAGGCAAAGTCGTTTCCCGTGCAGACACAGCCGGAAAAGGCTAGAAGGTATTCTCACCTTTATTACGAGTATTTAGCATTGGTTTCTGGTGCATACACAGGCTAATGCTTACCACAGCCTTACATGCTATTAGTAAAAGAAGGTATTGTAGCAGGAATCAGTCTAAGGACATTTTTGGTTGGTTTACCTCTTTTGCAGGGATAAATTTCATTATTCAAAGCAAGAGACCTTGGAAAATGTAGATTCGGCTTTAGTTTCAGTAGCTTTAGAGGTATGCAGTCTGTCATGCTCTCTCTCTCTCACCAAGCTTTGTGGGGTGTGATGTAAACGATTAAGTGTTCGTTTCTCTTATTTTAGGGAAACGACACTAACGAAGCAGGTGGAAATGAAAATACCAGTACTTTGTATGGCCTTACAAAGTGCACTATGAAGCATCTCAAAAGACCTCATGAAAGCCAGTTGCAAAGCTTCCCAGGTCAGTAATCTTTGATGCACATTATCTCTAGACGCGGACATCTGAAAACGTCCTCTATGTTAGTTCATACTTCATCATTCCCTTAATTTATTGCAAATAACATGGAGAAGTATTTTAATTCGTTTTTTTGCTTTGGAACATGCAGAAGGAACCATGAGGGGTCCAAAAAGAGTTTCTAGATATGGGGCTATGGCTCCTCAGTTCAAAGGTTCAGTTTTGCCCAAATCTGGAGGAGCGGCATTGAACTTATTCATGCTACCTCCAGATAAATTATCCATGCTGCCCCCTCCTCAGTACATGGATGATGATTGTGATCAAGACTTGCTGCTGGAGGTTCCTCGCAATGCACGCCAACCAGAGGCAGAACTTCTTTGCCAACCATTTCAACTTAGCTCAGTAACCCGCAGCTTCACCTCAGAGGACGTGGTCGCTGATGGAGAGGGGTGTCTCAAGCAACCGTAGTCCCAGTTCGTCTAGCAACCAACTTAGGAACAGGTGTTAGCAGTAGTTTCCCTTAGGTTCCTGGATCATTATGGTACCTTTATTTACCGATTACCAATAGGGCTTTCTGCGGTTTGTTCATGGTTGCGCTGCCGTCATCATCGCCCTGATTTACATTGACAATGCGCATCGGCCAGCTCAGGCAAAATTGTCCGTTCAGCTAACGTTTGTGGCGGTGCTTTTGGTTAGGCTTGTTGTGTTGGTTTCTGTAGAATATGGCTTTTGGAGAAAAATTATACCTCATATAAATGTATGGTGGGGAAATGGAAAAGAAAAGGATACCATAGATTTACCAGTCACTTTTATTTTTGGCCCACTTCTTTTCCCAGTTGAACATGTCTGTGTCTTCATGGTAAGCCCTGTTTTTTCTAGGGAAATGGCAGGTTCAGATGCATCAATGATTTTGATGATATCATTGATAAATGATATGTACAGGTGTACCTGATCAATCTTTAGGTGAACTAGCAACATCACCTGTGATCTCGGTAACATTGCCTGCCTCCAGGTGAAATTGCCATCATCAATTTTCCTTGTTGTGAGTGAACTTTTTTTTTACCACTAATCTCAGTAACACATACGTTGCCTTTTTGAACTGATACAGTTCCAAACGTTGGCAATATGAAAACAGAGCAACTAGTTGACGCTAGCCAATAGCTCTACACACTCTTACTTCCACCTGTGTCTGTCTATACTCCATGGCCGCCCTACCCTTCTTTATCCTTCATAGCTCTTCTTTTTCTTAGGCTCAATTATCAGCTGTGGAACTGTGCCGTGTTTAACAGCAATTTTTGTACCAATTCTAGTAATATGATTTTGTTACATCTTTAATAGATGAAAAATGACTAACGTGCAACTACACCTCCCTGCCTCCTCTTCGCCTTCCTCTATCTCCCTCCTACCATAGCATTGTTGTCTCTTCTCTCTTCAATGCTGTTTTCCTGCCCTGCCATCACCTCCCTCCTACGCTGCCACCGTTTCTCTCCTCTTTGTCTCCCCCTCTTAAGCCTGGATGTGTAACCTCTGGAGTGGCCTATCATTGTAACCATGGCTTCGACAGTCAGTTCTCCTTTTTTTTTTCTCGAATAGGGGAGCATAGCCCCAGCCTTGCATCAGAAGGATACACGCGACCTTCTTTATTGCAGACTCAAAGTATCATGGTATCAAAAAAGTTACATGTCATGGGTCGCACAATGTTACCACATGAATCAACCAGCGAAAAACGGAATGCAAAGGATGCCTAACCATCATTAATTCTAAGCGATTGGCGCCATCCACCTTGGTTGAAGATAGCCCGGACGGCCACCATCAACAGAGTGCATCCAGTATCCATATGTTCCCGTTGCTCCGCAGGAAGAAGGAAACACCACATGTGGATCCAATACATAACCATGTAAATGACCTACACAAAATTTGGAACCGTTGTATTGTTAAAAACAACATTATTTCGACAATTTCATATTGCTCAAACGCCAAACCAATGCACAAACTCCCACTCGAATTCAAGCCTTAACAGATGATTTAATTCTGTTAAGTCAATTCCCAAACATATTGGTTACATTAGCAGGTGTTGAGATATTAAACGTGAAATGAAGAACTCTCCATACACATCTAGTCAAATGACATGAAATAAAATGATGATTAATTGATTCTTGAGCATTACAAAGAACACATTTTGTACACCCATTTCAATTCCTTTGTGCTAAATTATCTTTAGTAAGAATAACCTTTTTAATGAGAAACCGCAGAAAAACCTTTATCTTAAGTGGTACTTTAAGTTTCCACAGGTATTTTTGCAAAAACCTAGTTGACCACTCATAAAGTTCGCATACATAGACTTAACTGAAAACACCCCAGAGGGAGTTAGGTGCAATGAGAATCTATCTGGCTCATCTACCAACTGAATCTCCATTAATCTTTCCACTAAGTTCAGCCACAATAGCCATCTATCTCTTGGTAAAGCTTGCCTGAAACTAATGTTCAACGACAAACTCGATAAAACATTAGCAACAGTAACATCCTTATGTATGACAATGTTAAAAAGAGATGGGTATCGAGTAGAAAGAGGTTGATCACCTAACCAAATATCCTCTCAGAAACGAATATTGACCCCATTATCGATTACAAAAGAGCCCCTATCTAAGAACTCATCTTTGACCCCATTAGCCCCTTCCAAAACTACGAATTAGTAGGTTTCGCTTTAAGGTGGGTAAGAGTTTTCTGACCGAGGTATTTATTATGTAGCAGATCCTGCCACATCTCTTGCTCATTTAGTAGCTTAAAAAGCCATTTGTTTGATAAGCACTTATTTGCTCATGGGCTAGTTCTCCTTGTGTCTTTCTCCTCATGTGCTTTCACTCCTCCTCCCCTATTAACCGGTGTCTGCCCATTTGCACGATAATACCAATGCACGGCTGTTTCAAAGATATATTTACTGCAAAATGTACATTCTTCCGACCGATTGCTCTGCCTTGCTAGACAATAGAATAACGAATGGGGATTTGCTATTTCTCATGTGACTAAGAAATAACTAATTCTAAATTGATGGTAACATAATCATTCGAGAACAGTGAGATTCGTCCAAAGTATAAAATGTGATCTATATCGGGCCGCAAAATGTTGACAGATATTTTTAGCACAGAATGTCGAGAGAAATAGTCATGACCATCACTCTAATCTAAAGAAAAGAACCAGGTTTTGCAACGGAGCAGATCGTAGTTCAGAGACAGACCCGGCCAATGGGCCAGCCGCGGCCCAAAAATACAAATCCGCGCGGGAAGCCGCGAACTCATCGAAGCGTGGGGCCTGGATCCCTCCGATCCGCTCGCACGAATCTCAAAGCGCGAGCCTGAACCCCACTCTCCGGTTCATCTTATCTCCTCTCCACCCGCAGTCACCGGCCGCTCCATTGCCACTGCCGCCATGCTGCTCCACCTCCTCACTCCCTCCTCCGCGGCCCCGGCCCGGCCATCTCCGCGGCGGCCGTGCGCCGCGGCTGCGTTCACGGTGCGGTGCGCGTCCTCCTCGGCCGCTTCGCCGTCGTCGTCGTCGTCGGCGGCGGTCGCGGCGGCTGGGCAGCAGGTGGCGAATGTGCACAGCTACGGGACGGTGGACTTCGAGCGGCGGCCGGCGCTGCGGTGGAGCAGCCTGTACCGGCGTTTGGCAGTGGGAAACGGCGGCCGTCCGGTGGGGCGGATTCTCGCGGACTGGGACGAGGGCGAGCGCCGTCTTGACAAGTGGGAGCTCTGCCGCATCGCCAAGGAGCTCCGCAAGTTCCGCCGGTTCAACCTCGCGCTCCAGGTAACGGTTCCTGGCCGCGTTCGTATCCCGGGGATCTATTCAATCTTAGACTTTTGCTGCTTGTTAAGTCATCCGGGCGATAGTGCCGGCGATGTTGGGTACTGTTGTGTTAGTTTTGTTCGAATTAAGAGGCTAATGTTGAGATCATTATGCGTATTGCCATCCACAGAAATTGCTGTACTACTAAATATGGCTTGTTCTATGCCTCCTTGCACAACTACATTGGCTTCAGTATTGCAAATCTTAGGAATTTTTTTGTGTCTAGTCTGTGTGATGTTGAAATTGTAAGTGGTAGTTAGAGCACTTTATTTATGGTGAATACTTTTGTGAGATGGAAATTTAGGGTGATCGATGCATGCTAGTTAATACTTTGCTGAAGTTAGGAGAGGAAGCTAATTTCTAAGGGTTTTTTTTACTGAAGTTATGAATCATTTAGGTTATACTTTGAACAGATTTACTGCCATATTTATTAGCGATTCATTGCTCAAAGGATGATCTAGCAAATTTGTAACTACATAAAGACAGAAGATAACTGTACTTACTCCATTTCACACATTGGCACAATATACCTTTGTATCCTGAACATGGAGCCAAATTGCAAAGCTAGTTCTAGTTGGAAATCCTTTTCCAGGCTCAGCTTCCATAAATGATAATGATTGTTTATGCAAGTGTCTGGACTTACTTTCTTGCTATTTTCGCTGATTGGTGCCTTTTCATGGCCAATCCTTCTAATCTTATGGGTTCTAATCATGATTACCTGTTGCATCTGCAGGTATATGATTGGATGACTGAGCGCAGGGATAGATTTCCGCTATCAGCGAGTGATATGGCAATCCAGTTGGATCTGGTTGCAAAAGTACGTGGTGTTCCAGATGCTGAAGAATATTTCGAAAAACTTCCTGATCCTCTGAAGGACAAGCGAACATATGGGTCTCTTCTCAATGTTTATGCCCAAGCTAAGATGAAAGAGAAAACAGAAAACACATTTGAGCTGATGAGGAAAAAGGGATTTGCAACTGACACATTACCTTTTAATGTATTGATGAATTTTTATGTGGATATTGAAGAGCCTGAAAAGGCGTCTACAGTTACTGATGAGATGAAGAAAAGAAATGTAGCTTTTGATGTCTGCACTTACAATATTTGGATAAGGAGTTGTGCAGCTATGAAAGATGCCGATGGAATGGAACGAGTCTTTAACGAGATGATTGCTGATGAGTCTGTTGTTTCCAATTGGACTACTTATACCACACTTGCTAGCATGCATATTAAGTTTGAGAACTTTGAGAAGGCAGAAGAATGCCTGAAAGAAGCTGAAAAGAGAACAACAGGTAGGGATAAGAAATGTTTCCATTTTCTCATCACACTCTATAGCCACCTCCAAAAGAAGGAAGAAGTATATCGCATTTGGAATCGGTATAAAGCAACTTTCCACACAATTCACAACCTAGGTTACCAAGAGGTACTGTCTGCCCTTGTTAGGCTAGGGGATATTGAGGGAGCTGAACTTCTGTACGAAGAATGGGCGTCCAAAAGTTCGAGTTATGATCCCAAGACTATGAACATTTTATTGGCATGGTACTCTAGAGAAGGTTTTGTTGTCAAGGCGGAGCAAACTCTCAACAGATTTGTTGAGAAAGGTGGGAACCCCAAACCAAACACCTGGGAAATCCTTGCCACAGCATACCTGAAGAATAATCAACTATCTGAAGCTCTTTCATCTATGGAGAAAGCCGCGGCAGTTACTAGTGCAAGTAAATGGAGACCAAGACTAACCAATGTTGAGACTCTCCTGTCATATTTCAAGGATAAGAATGACACAGAGAGTGCAAACAGGTTAATGAGTGTACTTGAAAGTAGAGGGTGTGCTGAGAATGAAGAGTACAAGTCTCTGATTAACACCTATGCTTTTGCTGCCGCATGATGGTGAACCAACAATATGATCAGTGAAAGGTCCCTGAACATTTGTATCACTTGCTTGTAACCTAAATCTCATGATAACCCTTGTAGCTGCGAATTCATGTGGTACAGTTCTGTGAGCAGCTAGGCACATTTCGTGAGCTGTTTCCTGACAAAATTGGACAGTGAGGTACATAGACCGATCACTTAGCTCAGTTAGAAATTATGTAATCATCAAGAGGAGGCCATTTACAGGGTTCCTAAGTACTTTCTACATGTATATTGACATTAGTACATTACCACTGAAGATTAAATCTTGCCTTCTCCATGGAAGATTTCATTTATGAGACACTTCTTTTGTCTTGTCCACTGTCTTTGTTGTTGTTTGCACTGAATATGTTACGCATGGCTGCTTTGCTTGATTACCGAGAAAGTCAATCAGAGTATCAGACGGTGATTGAAGGGGCTACTTCAATACTTGCACGTTGTCCCTCTTTGAAACTGTTTAATTTCAGTACTTTGGCCCTTTGCTTGAAATCGACGTCCTTGGCAGCAGCTTTCTAACTAAGATGTTCAGCTCAAGTTTTCAAATAGCAGTTGTTTTTGTCAACTTCCTGGATCATGCCATATTAATTTCTGATTGGTACATCTATTCTGCAGATTTTGAAGCAACGACAGCGGGAGGTGGAACAGCTCGGACAATCGGCGAGGACCACCTGGAATTTTCTCTTGCCAATGGATATCTAAATCAGTTTATCTGATTACGGATTGCTCCCAATAATGTGAATTTTTAAAAGGATGTGCGGGGTCGCTGGAGTCTGGAGGGACTGCATGAAGGTGGGTGGTCGCATCGAAGTTCAGATCAGGATACAGCACGCACTAAACTAATGGTCAGATTCGTTCACAGCTAGGTGACGAGCGAGCAGTGAGCTCAAAAGCCGAAGCTAAAGGAGGGCCATCTTTCGCTTTACTGAAACGTCACCGACCATTTCGTTGCTGAACGAAACTTCAGTTTCAGATTTTCGAGTTGGAGTAATGAATCCCGTCGTGGACAACGTGATCGAGACGTCCTTTTGGCGATTGCCTAGTATACAAAATTGTGGCCGACTGACCACTATCTAAGCAGACGTGATCAGCATTCTCATCTCAGGAATTTGGGAAGAGAGATTAGCTGTGATTTGTGAATATGTGGTTCCACGACCGGCAAGCCAGCTTGCGTGCCCTTGTACAGTTGTACTCCATTTTGGCACTCTTCCAACGTCATGTACTCAATTTGACACGTTTGTGACACGCCTAAGGTCAAGAGAGCTAGGAACAGCCGGGCGTGCAACTCTCATACGGAGTAGTAAAGAATGCCTTCTGGTATATTTGCTACACCTAAGTAATCAACAACCAGTCACGTGCCGGATCGATCGTGTCAAAATGGAACCAATTTTCCTGGTTAGGGTAAAAAGTGAGCCATCTAGAAATGATCATGTGCTTGAAACTTGTCATCCATGTGGTGATCATGGATATACGAATATATGCCAAAGAAGTGTCTCTCCCATAGTATAGAACTAGAAGGACCTGGCACGCTTTGCCGCGTCATTTTCTGATGTTGTCGTTTTTTTTTTCGTTTGATCATGGCATTTCAGAAGAATCTTAATCATTTTTGTTAATCCAAAGATACACTCAATTAAGTCAAGTAAATAGCTTGCCCCTAGTTCCAGCAATCACAACTTCACAAGACAAACATCAAAAAATCTTTATTCAAGAGGTGAATTTAAAATGTTGTAAGAAATATACAACCCATAAGACATTGTCACAAACGTTCTAAAAAATGTCATAGAATGAAGCCGACGTAGCATTACCTTTTATCATTTTTAAAAACTTAAATGTAGTAATACATCTTCTATAACCCACCAAGAATTAGAAGGCATAACCACCCTTGCGCGAACACAACATCCAAATTCCGTATCACGATCATCATTTACTTACGGTGCGTATTTTCGAAAGGAGGCTGAAGTTTGTACCTCGACACATGGAAGTGATTTATCTTCCAGGTTTGCAGGTTAAGAAAACATACCATACATGATTTCGCTTAAACATATCTTCATCGGATTTGTCACTTTGAACTTAAATAGGAAGAATACGTTACTCAGACTTCCTTCAAGCCATTCAAGCAAACAATTCACAAGTTTCCCCTTGATAAAGTCAACCACAGATGAACTTCAAGAATCTGTATTGAAGATCTCAATTATTATAGTATTGTGATCAAGATATTTACATACAATCTTGTAATTCTGCATATCTCATCTACCTCCCAGTCAAGCCTAACACAAGCATAATCCTTGAGCATGCGTTACAGGTCGATGAACCCTTTCGTAGTTCTAGGGAACCGTAATCAAAGAGAACAATATACATTGGGCGAACATTTTTTGCAGTAAGTATTATGTGTGTAAAAACAAAAGGAACTCTTATATACAGACTTAGATGCAGTGCAGCGTCTAAATAATGCCCAAGCACACAAGGGTTTTTATCTCCCATCCAATTGCAATGTGATTGATTCTCTGACTAAAAATTGTTAAGATCGGAAAAGTATAGATGTGAGCAACCTGAAGGCTGAAGTGCTGGTCCATATGCCATAAAATAGCCTCCTAAGCTTTACATGTCGACGCCATAGAGCATCGGCACAAACTCACTTTCAAGCTGGAAAATATTGGTCTCCTTAATTACCATGTGACTGGAAGCAAGTGAAAACATTGTATGAAAAGTAATGATTCCATCCAGGGAAAATGATGCTACATTGCTACAGTAGAAGGCATCTGTGAAAATAATATCTAAAATCAACTGTCAAATTCGTATGAAGTACTCCCTCTGTCTAATGGAACTTATCTTAACTTCGTCAAAAGTTAGATGTATCTAGGTGCTAAATAGTGTCTAATACATGCAAATTTAGGCAAAATTGAGACGAATTTCATAGGACGGAGGGAGCAAAATGCATTGAGTTTTTAAACTGATCATAGATCAAGAATTCACAAATGCCTCATCAGGCATTACCTGCCGGATTGCCTATATGTCTACCATCAGAAATAGAGTGTTATCATAGTTCAGGAACAAATGGCAATAAGGTAGTAAATCCAAGTATGAATGCACTATATCAAATATTAGGATAACCAACTTTACACAGGATATACAAAGTCACAACTGACGGTTTGCAACTGAGGAAGTTCTGTTAACTGATTGTGGTCGCAGGTTAGCCATGTATATGTAGCCTGATTATAGTAGTCTTCATGATGAAGAAGAGCTGATGTAGTTCTATGATGGTATATTCTCTACACACACAGCAGGAAGAAGAAAATCAAAAGTAACAAAAAAACTGAAATTACAATAGCAAATATTTATTATGAGATCCAACATGAGACATAGCAGGAAGAAGAAAACCATAAATAAAACAAAACTGAAATCACAACAACAAATATTTATTATGAGATCCAACATGAAAACATCTATAAAAAGATCAAGACTATGATCAATCAAGATGTACATAGTTTGCTCATCATATACTCCCCATGAAAAAAAGATATAGATGCAAAGGAATGTCAATCGACAAAATTGTGTTAGGGGAAAATTAAAAGGGTGTTGTGTGAGCTGTCTTGTCTCTCAATTTCATTCATATTGATCAATTGTGAACTCCTACGGAGCACTCTATTTCTGAACTTAGTGATTTGGTTCGAACATGTGAACTCTATGCTATAAGCAAAGTACATTATGACTGGATTCTAATCTTTAGAATACATGCGCCAATTTGATAATCTAGGTCATAATCCACTTTCAGCTGAAGACATTTCGGATGAGCTCTACTGCAATTTCTCTTGTAGCACAATATAAGCCTAGTTGAGTCTGCTATTCGATCTTTCAGCCTGACACCTTCATGCTGATTTCCATCTATTAATCTTCTGAGCTCTAAATCTTTCCATTGTTATTTTTCTAATTGAAAGAGAGATGTAAATCATTTGTTAATTATGGATATGACAAGCAGGGAGGCAGACAAGCATGCGGCCACATGTAGAAGAAGAGCAATTAGGAGAAGCTAACCATATGGTCCCTCTCTGCTACTCCTCGTAGCATCGGATGAGCCCTATTTGTGTGCCTTCGACAAAGCGCGCGGAGAAGCCGCTGCCCGGCCCGCTGCTAGTCTGCTACTCCACCTGCTAGACATGATGGCGAGCAAGGAGGTGAGGCACACAGACACCAAAGAAAAACATCGCACCCTCACGCGTAAAGTGTCTCCGAAGACCAATGACAATCCACAGAAAAATCAAGAAACAATTCCCCAAATCACAAAGGAAAATACACAGCCTAACCACAGAATGCCCTGGAATACACCCACGCGCGCAGCGCACCCCGCCCACAGCCCCTCCATCACTGAAGAACAAACCAAACCACAGCCCATTCACTAAATAGAAAAAAACCAGCAGCCACAGCCGACCATAAATCCACTCGATCGTTAATGAATCTTCCCCAATAAACGAAACCAAACGCCCCAAGAGTAACCACCCAGAGAGGTCGACGCAGGCGAAACCGCCGGCGAAACCACCCTAAACAACCAGAGAGAAGCAAGTTTGCAAGACAGGGAGAGAGAGCTAACCAAAGCAGGGAGGAAGGACCCCTGTCGGAGAAGACGCGAGCCTCGAGCACGGTGGCGAACAAGGCACAACAGTGGCTGTCGAACGATGAGGAAGAAGAGCACCATGGGGCAAAGAGAACCGCCGCCACACGGAACATGAACGAGGAAGACGGATCTCTCGGGTAAAGACTCAAGAGATAGGTGCGAACCGACCTCTCAGGTCAAAAGACACCGAGCGAACCGACCTGCGTCGAGGGCCATCACCGAACACAACTGGTGGGACCCGTGACAGTGACCTGCAAATCAACCAGAATCGCTCCCAATAGTGGGAGCTTAGAGCTCTTAGAAGATGGGAGATCAATCCATAAGACTTCATCAAGCAAGCACAATAAGGAAAGTCGTTTCATCTTGTTCTGGTCAAGATTGTCATCATCTAGCTCAAGTGAAATGTGCAATGTTAAGATTTTCTTTTGATATAGTTTCTTTTTTACCGGTCTCGTGGTATTGTTAGGAGACCGGGGTAGTTGGCCTACTATTAAGAGTGCTCTCAAGTGATAACTTGATCGTATCATTCAAAAAGAGCTCAAAACATTGCATACTTGTCATTATCTTTTTTGGTTATTATTTGAATCATATCCATGAGATGTTTGGGGTTATTCTCATGACAATCTCTAGTTCATCGAAAATGGACTTGTTGCGTTTTTTCTATTGGAGTTTTTCCCGGTTCTTCGTATTGAGAGATTCATGAAAAAAAAATCTATCCCACTTGTTATTAATATTTTGCGGAGTAGATTTGTCGTCCTCTTTCCAATAAAATTTGTTTCACCTAAATCAGAGTTTCTTAACTCTATTTGTTGTTTTCGAGGTTTGGAGTTTGTCTGGGAGTCACTATAGTATCCTGCTGAAGTCATCCGGCTGGGCCAGCCAGTCCGGCCACCCCGGACCAATTTCCTGGAGTGGTCTGGCCTCGATCCGGGTTAATTCACGGGTGCCCATCCTTTTTGTTGTTTTTTTACCAGATATGTTTCGGCTAGCCCAGCCCAGTCTGGCTGGCCGGAGTGGTCCAGCCCAGGCAGCCATTCCAGGCATCTCGAAAATCTGTTGTGTGTTTCTAATGGTAAGATTTCGTGAGGGGGCTATCTAAGGGATCTTCTTCTCCAAACTTTCACAAGTTATTGTGCATGTTTTTTACCACCATTCTTGACCCTCTTGAGCTTCCTTTCTTCCCAATCCCACCATGATTCTTACACCTATCTGAGGAAAAAGATAGAGGAGATCTTGATCTACATCTTCACCAATCAAATCCCTCTCTTTGTGAGGGGAACCCTTTACATATAAATCTTGGAGAAATTTGGTGTTCTCCTCTTTTTTCTTCCTCTCTTATTCTCCCAATAGCTTTTGTAGATTGGGCGGAATTTTAGGGTGAGGTTCTTTCCATTGCACTTGGTGCATATGTTTGAGTTCCGCGGTGATACGTGGAAGTGAGAGTTCGTGAGTTGATTACTTTAGGTGCTTGTACACGGATCTTGTTACTCTTAGGTATTTGGGCCCTAGACAACTTGTGTTCTTGGGGCCTCCAATTAAATTGTGTAGATTTCTCAAGCGTGAGTCCTTCGCGGCGATTTTTGGAAGCCTCCAATTAAGTTGTGGAGTTTCCCCCAAGCTTGTATGGGTTTGTGATTGTCCTCAAGGGTCTGTTAGTGGATGGAGGTATTCCCTTTGGGTGGGAAGGCTCGAGGAGAATATGGTGAGGCCTTCGTGACGTTTGGGGTGCTTTGGCCTCCATGCCGCTCCAACAGACAGTAGCACTCACAAGAGTGTGAACTTCGGGATATATCGTTGTTTTCGCGTGCCTCGTTTATTTCTATGCCCGACCTCTTTACTTATGCACTTTACTTACCTTGTGATAGCGTTCATGCTTATATATCTTGCCCTATCATATATTTGCTTGTCTTCAAGTTTCAAACCGCCTATTCACCTCCGCTCCCCGCTTAGGCAACATCGGTGTCCTTTCAGATGATGATATGTCGGATGCTCCGAAAGACCAAAAGAGATATGAAGGGAAAATGATGATAATGTGAAAGATAATGTGGAAAAAGGAATGTAAGATGGTAAAGTGAGTGATAATGAAACACAAAAAGCAGGACGGGAGGTGTTATGATATCTATTTCCCATGCACGTACGACTCATCACAACAAATTTACACGTCTATACAAACTCGTTACGACTCCAAGCGCAGAATGATGCAACAAGAAAAAATTTCACCACCTTGTGACTCGAGATTTTATATCGAACTCTTAGGTGAAATATTAATATCCTCTCCTTCCGTTTCTAGCAACCTACGATAGCAAAACACTTGTATTGTGTCCCCAACTCCACCGTGGTATTTGCTAGGCACACATGAGATGTGTAAGTTTCAAACCAAATACTAAGATAATAAATATAAAACTAATGCAAATACAATGGTAAGTAAAATCATAGTGATGGTGGTGGTAAATATGTAAACTAAACTAACAAAACTAGAAATGCAAAGTATTTTTGTATTTTTAGATTTAAACAGAACTGAAAAAGTGAAAATAAAAGAGCATAGAAAGTAAAGTAAAAGATGTTTCTTATATGTGCTACAAATTGGACGGAGGTTCATGGTTTTTTTTTTTGACAACTCGAAGGTTCATGGTTTCACTTGACCTCTCTCTCAAAAACATAGTTGCACGAATATAGCTTTACATCCTAATATTGAGATGATGCAACACATCTCACTAATACTTCCTTAGAGAAATTCCACAAACCAAGTTTAAGTTTAAACAGAGTATTACTTTAGATTGACATGATGTTTAATAACAAATATGGTACCTTGATCTAATAAAATCATCTAGTTGTCAAATATGAACATAACACAAGCAATCATTTATCCCCTGGTGAGGTAAACAATGTAAAGGTAAAAAAGTTAGTAGAAATCAAATTCCTTTCACTATCCAATTACATTTGAATCCATTTTACTACTTGAATTGCCAAGGTCAACTTCTCCATCTTTTCTTCATCCTTCATTCCCCAGATGCAAGAAATCATGTTTGTCCATGGATCAGTAATACAGTGGCGATCTCGGAGAGCGAACCTCCCATTTTGTTACCCTTATTTTCCTTTGGAGGCCACTTGAGGAGAACGAGAACTAGTTCGAACAACTCACATATTACTACAAATAATACATGCATTCCCCTCTTGGGTTACGTTCTTGCATACAAGTTTAATCAAAACATCGCATACATGAACATGTAATATATACATCTATTAATAGATCAAGCACATAGTAAAAGTTCACATCTCATAACTCGTATCATAAAAAAAATCCGCCACAAGGGGGTTACAAATATGACCACTATGAGCACAATCATGTAGGATAGCTCATGTGGTTCTAAAACAATTAATTTCATAGATAGATTAATCAAGCCACTTCCACAAACCCATAGTCCATGCGGTGGACTACCCCCTCTTTATCATGTAGATGCGGGAGATGACATTGATGGACGTGGAGGGGTAACTAGGGGCAACTCCGGTGGCATTTCCTCTCCAATCTTCGCAGGTTATGTCATTGTTCTGTGGTTTCTCTTTTTGTGCACCTCGTGGAGGGGGTATTTATGTAGTCGGTTTTAGGTCAATCCACATTATTGGGCGTTGAAACCGGGTCAAAAGATGCATCGAGGTGCGAGTGGGCCCCCATGGCACAGCATGAGGTTTTGGTTGCACCGTGGGACCTACCAGGCGGCTCGTTGAACTTAAGGTGATCTCCTTCAACGTGAAGTCTTCGTCCTTTCAAAAAAGTGACATGTCAAAAAGTTTCGCTCTGGTTGAGGTCCAGCTTGCACCACCAGTTCCCTAATCAATGTTTGAACCAACACAAAAGAGGATGCTGACCGCCAAAACCGGTGGAGAGGAGAGAACTAGATGAAAGGACGAGATCCGACCTTCCGGATTTGGCGCGCCAATAGAAGAAGCAAACATCACACACGACCGGCAACCCCCGTTGTCTCCTTGTCGCCCGCGGGTGAAGGACGTCGGCGAACAACATCCGCGCACGCTATCGGCCGCATGGTTTGTCGCCTCTCCACTCGAGGCCGCCACCTCAACGCCCAAAACCCTCCGCACAGGACGTAGAGCACCAGATCCTCGCTACCACTTTCATTGGCGGATCCCGACGACTTGCCCAAAGCCCTTCTCCTACGCCTGTGTGGTAAGGCGAGCAAGAGTGGGGCTTGCGATGCAAGGGGAAACTCTAGTCAGCATCCCCGGGAGGACAATGTGAGGGCCAAGCCGGCGGCTAAGTTTCGTGTTTAGAACCTTATATCACACAACCTTTGCGAAAATTTAGATAAATCACAGATCATGAAAAATTATATCCCAATATTAAAACGGCGTTGAGAACCAAACTGAGGTTGGGTGGTTAGGAGGGTGGTTGTACCCCCAGCCCACCAGAGTTCAAACCCCAGGTTTGACATCTGTGTGTCTCATAAAGGCGGAATATTCATTCGGTGGAAGGCGGCGTTCTCGTCGACAGCGAGGTGTTTGTGGCGACTTCGTCAATTTTAAGATCCAATCAGCTGGCTCAGTCTTTCGAAGATGTCCATAGGGATAGAATGTGCGTGTGTGCGTTTATAATGATAAGTGTATGCGTTTTTATGTGAGCGTCAGCATTTGTAATGTGTTTTTAAAAAAACGGTGCTTTAAAGTTCTTAGAAACTTGTTCATGCATTGTGGGAGGGATATAAATTTAGTCGCTCATGAGTTGGCTAGGGATAGTTTTTCCAGAAAATCTTGTTGTAATTGGCTCGATGAGCCCCTAGCTTTCTCCTTTCAGCCCTCCTGAATGATGTAACTGTACTTTGATTGGGAGCAGCAAGTTTCTGATATACTCTTTTCCTTACCAGGGTATCCAAGGGGAAGGTTTTTAATGAGGCGTCTTGCTTGCTCGGTGTAATATATATGTTTAACTAAAAAAAAACTATTCAACTCTGCATCAAGTTCACCCGCTAGAGAACCCACAGGTACACAGTACACATGGCGAAGGTTTTCGTGGCGGCCATAAGAGAAACCATCATGGCCGAGGAGGAGGATCTAGGGGCGGCGGACATGCCACGGGTGGTGGGCGCCCTCTCTGTGCTTCTGGAGCGCGTCACGGAGCGCAACGACGCGGTGGCTGGGCCGCGGACTGACGCGTCGGCGTTCCGGGCGACGGCGAAGCCGGACATATCGGTGCGCACGTACATGGCACGCATCGCGCGGTTCGCGAACTGCAGCCCGGCGTGCTTCGTGGCGGCGTACATCTACCTCGACCGCCTCCTTCGCCGCCGCCGTGCGCTCACCGTGGACTCATATAGCGTGCACCGCCTGCTCATCACCGCCGTGCTCGCCGCCGTCAAGTTCATGGATGACATGTGAGTTCACCTACACTACACGCCCTGGTCACGATTCAACTGCTAGTCTGCTATGACGATTATGATTTATGACATTACATATGATCGAGTTCTTAGTTTTCTGGGGAAGTTGTCCTGTTCGTTGGCCGAGTTGGTTCTCGGTCTGCTAATGCTTCGCTTACATGAGAGAATTGGATCAGGAACAGGTGGAATTCTTTAGATTAGGCTACTATTTAGGAAGACTCAAATGGTGTGTGGGCACTATTCTTTGAAATATTCCCTTGAATCAATAGGTTACAATTAATGACAGGTACTGAACCATGAGAGGAATAATTCAGAGGCTCAGCCCGAGCATGCGAATTGTGCTGGAAAGATAGCTTGATTCTCATATGAATCTTGTTCTTTCGTGCTTAGCTTGGGCAGAGGTGCAGGCCAACCATTATTGCAGACTCTTATCTTTTCTTCCTTTGTGCGTGATCAATCACTATCAACCAGTTAACAGCCAGGACCTTAATTAATCTACCATGTCAACGCGACCTTGGATTTGCGAAGGAGCTTATTAGTCTGATTCTCTACTGCTCAAGTTGGTGCTAAACTACTAATTGTTTCAATGCTAGCTCAATGTTACATGTTTATAGAGCCATAATGGACAATTTGATGAGTTGTGTTCATAGAAGTCTCTGATGAGATAAGGCCAATATCTAATTCTGGATCCGGATCACGTAGGATGCATTGGCAGAGAACATTCTTTAAGAAGCAGAACCAACAACCTCTTTCCTAATTCCTAACAAACACTGGCAATCGAAAGCTCCATCGATTACCAATATGAAAGAGCAAATTGCATTGGAGAATTCTTTAGATAGTTCAGGCAGGGCACATAATGAGCACAGCATGTAGTGGAGTGTTATCTGATCCTGAGGTGATGTGTGTGGTGTGGGCAAAATTATACCTGCCAACAAAGAAGCAACGGTGGCTCCTTCCATCCAAGTTCCAACCACATTTTTGCACTGGGGACCCAAGACAAGATTTAAGATAGAGCCACCTCCCTTTCAGCACTCTTTCTCTCTTTCCGGAATTTAATTCATTGTCAAGTTATGATTGAGTGGGACACTGGCAAGTGGCAACTTGCCCCTTGCTGATGCTCATACCTATCCCAATTAGATCCTGCCAGGAGCCTCTAACCCTATCCTTCCTTCTTCTGAAATCATTATGCAGTTGATGATCGATTGTATCTTTCTCCTTTGAAACAAGAGTAAATTACACTTTTTACCACTTAGTATATTGTGATACTTTTACCCCCATCAAAAGAATCTTGCCATATTGTACCCCATAGTTATAGCACTGTGACAGGTATCACGAGTGCAGCAATTTGGAGCTTGCGCTCCATGGAGGCTGAAAATTAAAATGAAATAGCATTTAATTGTTCAAAAAGTTTCTGTAAATAAATCTACATGTATATATAGATGTAATCTAAATTTTATTATGAAATATTTTCACTCCTAGGCTACATAAAAGAGATGAAATTGTGGACTTGTAGTACTCCATGGAGTAGCAGATACTATGTTTAATCTGGAATATTTTCAGATCCAAATATTTGCTTTTTGTGTACCCACAGTGAAAATGATTATATAGACAGACCACATTTATAAGTACATGTATCTCAGATTTTTTTTTGAAATTTCAACCATTTTAAAAAATCGCCTCACATTTTGAGTTTTCGCAGGTTCTACACCTTATTTACTTATTTATTTATTTATTTATTTGTTCAAACTGAGAAACTAGATCGACTTGTATGATGGTATGCCAATTGACTGGGCTGACACACGGATGCATACTCATTAGGGGCATACCAAATTATGTCAAATTTCTTCAGAATCGGTCAAGTTCTGTGAAATAATAGATATTCTGTCAAACAAGTGCGGGTAGGTCCACCATGCAGCTCCCCCTTATTGAACACCGGCGTGAGTTGTTTGTCTCAGACGGGCAGCGCGTCATTCTGACACATGGGTCCACCTTGTTAATTTGGGGAAATAATGAAATGAGGGGAAAAAAAACCTCATATGTCACAGTGAAGCGGTAAAATGTTGCAAATTCTGAACTGGGTAAACATTCAGTATGGTATCATCGTTTGCCAATCGACATTCTACAGAGTTGATTATCTTCCAAGGGGAATTCTGAATAAATTGTTTGGTGCGTGCATCTGGTTTGCTGCACACCGCTATTCTGCACAGATGTTTTCAGTAGACTACCAGCGTACTACCATGACCATTTTTTTGTACGAAAAATAACAACTTAATCTGACAGCTATAAAAAACCACATGATCTATATGAATCTTGATGCATATGACATGTTAACACACGATATGTGCGTTGCTGTTCGGTGCAGATGCTACAACAACGCCTACTTCGCCAAGGTGGGCGGGATCAGCCTTCCGGAGATGAACTACCTGGAGGTGGACTTCCTCTTCGGCGTCGGCTTCGACCTGAAGGTGTCACCGGAGACGTTCGGCCACTACTGTGGCATCCTCCAGTCTGAGATGCTGTGCCTGGAGATGGAGCCGGAGCCACCCCTTGCCCTCCCTGACGCTCCAGGCAGCAGCAGGCTGCATCGCTGCATCTCTGAAGACGACGGCAGCAGTAGCAGTCAGCAGCAGATGGCTGCGTAGGTGGTAGAGAGCTTGCTTGCAAGCATAGATATAGATAGTGTGGGTGCAGTACATGTAGAGAGGAATGCGTTGCTTAGCGGGCAGAGTGCCTTGGTCACTTGGTGTGATGTACTGCTGTTTGGTGCCTCTGGTTGTAAGTATTCAGTACTCAAGTCACCTAGCTTGTTTAGTTTCCATTTAGTAGAACAGCCTGCTTAGTGCAATTCAACGTGTGTGTTGACTCTTGTGATTATCTTCTGTACTGACATTTTAACACTTCGATGCAAAGAGAAGAACCTTAGGAGGAAGATACCTTCATGTACCGCTTTGGGGCGCAATGTCCAAACCACCCATAATATGACAAGCATCTTAATGAAGTCTTCATGCCACAGCGAGTCAACCATCGTTCCATGGCTTTGCATCCAGATTTCTACATTCATGTGCTCTCTTCTATGTCTATCCACCAAGACCCATACGGACTGGGCCATATTGTACTCGATCAAAATATGGGTCCAATAACCTATTTAATGGGATGTGGTATCCTTTCAATAACAACTCTTCTATTCCAATTCAATTTAATTATTTTTTTCTATGTCTAGTTACGAGTTTTCCACCTTTTGCATGATGGGTGGCGGGGAAATGGGAACAGTGGCTTAAGCCATTAGATGTAGGCTTTCCAGAGAGACGGAAGGTTTACGTTCTTCTTATTTGACCCGAAGCCAATTGATCTAGCCACGAGCAGGTTGAAGAGAGCTCTAACGGGCCTTGGAGGAACGAACCCGCGTATGTGTCAAAATACAAGTATGACTTGTGGCTAGGGGTGAAAGGCCAATCAAGATCAAATATAGTTGGTTTCACTTTTTACCCTACAAATGTATATTTGTAACACCTATTACCCCATTCTGTGGAATTTCAACCAAAATATCCCATATAGGAGATTTTGAAAACGGTTTTAAATGAGTTTAATATTTTGCATGTTTTGACATATCGAGTGGGCATGTTACATTGATCTGGCGCGGCGAAATGTGTAAATATCATGTCCAAACTTATCTTATACATGTACCAATTTTGGTTCGCTATGCATGTCCCTCCCATGGCCCCTACGGAGTTGGTAGCGGCGGGGCCTGGTTCTCTTCTCCTCTGCGATGGTGGCGAGCTCGCGGTGGTGTTGGTGACAAGGTATCAGCTTGTCAATGCCTACGAATTGTAGACTAGGGTTTCGTGGAAAGTAGAGGGCAAGTAGATCTCGAAGGTTTCAGCCGGGAAAGTACTCGACTATTAGAAAATTAGGGTTGTGTTGACAATGAATCGATCCTCTTTTTGTCCCTCGACTCCCCCTTATATAGGAGGCGGAGCCGAGGGTTTCGTGATGTACAAGTTACAAAGTCCGGGAGACTCTTTGAGTTCATCCCGTAATAGTTACAAGTCATTATTCCTAATACAACTATATATTTCCAAACTATTTCGTAACTGGGCTTCCGGGCTTCATAAACTTTGGGTCGTGGGCCTTCAGTAAACCCCGGGTACCATCTTCGGCATGCCCATTGGGGATGCCTATGTTAGTAGCCCCCAGATTTTGCTTGAATCAAAGAATCAGGGAAAATCTCCATCTTTTACAATTATCATATGATCCCTTCGAGTCAATAAATAACCTTTATAAAGCAATTGTATGTTGTACAGGGATAACGGTAGTTGGGGCTGGTTCATCTGACGGATCAGGTACCAGTTAACTGCTCTTGTGGCAATCCGCAAAAACCTACTTCAAGATCACGTCCCTGGACATGATCTCGGGGATACTGGCGTAATTCGACATGTGCCACTTAAGGTCTTACCAGATGCTGAATTCCAGTTATGTATTATCGGGTACCTAACACGTCCGTTAGGATTTTTCTTCATATCTGTTGATACGGAAAAAAGTAGCAGAACGCAGTCAGAAACGGTGCCACGCCGCGCAGGACAGATCCTGGGGACTTACCTTCGCAAAGTATTGTGGCATTCAAAGATTAATTCGCGACTGAGGCGCTCTGAGAATATATTGTCGAGTGCCTTTTTCGGCTGCTGGAATAGCACATTTATTCGAGTCAACGGATGACTTGTATATTGTTATCTTGTCTTCCCGATGAGAGTATATGAAGAGTTATTTTATAACTCGGAATATGCTCACCATGACTTCTTGAACTTCATCGGGCACGCGAACAGCGTTCCCGATGGGAGTAGCCCCCGAGGCTACGTGCCCAAGTGCTTGTACTTGGTTGTAGGCTCACCTTTTAGCACCTTTGTCGCTATATTGTCATTTCTTCTAATTCTCCCATCTTTATCGGGTGTGCGACCAGCGCTCCCGATGGGAGTAGCCCCCGAGGCTACAATTGAGTATTTATACTTGGTTGTAGGCTCAACTTTTTTTTCTGTGGAACAACTCTATATTTTATCATCCGCGTTACCCTCTTATAAGAAGTATAAACAATATGTCTGATAAGAGTAGCCCCCGAGCATATGAACAAATGCTTGTATTTGATCATAGGCGCTTGCCTTTTCTTTGTTGCAATACTCGAAATTTCCCTGTCGATATTCTTGATGAAACTGCTCGAAGTTTTCTTTCAATGACGTTGTTTTTGATGACAGCTGTAGACTAATGTTTTATCCTTCTAAATCAACTCCTTTACCAAACCTCTTTAAAAATTAGCCCCGAGCATTTGAACAAAAACTTGTATTTGATCAAAGGCTCCCGAATTATCATTAATACTCTTCTGTCGACAATCCTCAAAGTATTTGCAGCCACAGTTTTCTCCATAGTGACGTCATTGCTGACGATAGCCACGATCATTGTATCGGGAAGACGCGAGTTCTGTCCTGTCGCTGACTTGTGGGCCCAAAAGTCTGCAGTACTTGACACGTTACGCAAGTGGGGAACACACGTCCTCCACTTTTCCTGGCACGCGCGCTGTAGCGCCTGTCCGGTTCCTTCGCAGTAAAAAGACCTTTTTTCCCAGGGAGACACATGTAGGGCATCAAATCCATTCTCCTACCATCCGACGGCGTGGCGATTCGTTTGACCCACTATAAATGACCTTCTTCCTCCTCCAGTTATTCCCTTCACTGCGCCGCGCTCCTGCTCTTCCTCTCCCAAAATCCTCCATTGCCACTTCAAAGCTCATGCGCCCTTGCTCCTCACCAAACCTCCTTCTGGAACCCAAAAACTCACTCCATGCCGCCGCGCGTGAGGCTATCGAAGCATACCTCCACCGGCACAACCGCTACAATGGAGGACGCCCAGATACATGGATGAGAGAGGTCCAAGCTCACCAATCAGGATAAGAAGGGCCTGAAGAAACTCGGATTGGAGCAGAAGGTCTCCCTCATCTTCCCCGGCGACGAGAGCATCCCCAAACCGCCAATGGGCTACCGGGTAACTTTCATTGACCATCTCATCCGTGGTCTTTCCGTTCCCATCCACGAATTCCTCCGTGGATTGCTTTTTGTTTATGGGATCCAGCTACATCAGCTGACCCCAAACTCCCTCCTCCATATTTCCATCTTTGTCACACTCTGCGAATGTTTCCTCGGGTCCCATCCTCATTGGGGCCTGTGGAAATGTATCCCTCCGGCGAAACAACTCTCGCAGCGCCGTCTACAATGTAGGCGGTGTTTGCATCTGCGTCCGATCCGACGTGGATTATGTTGACGTTAAGTTTCCCGACTCCGTCCAAGGATGGCGCAAAAAATGGCTATATATCCACGACAAAACCATTGCTGGCTGATGACCCACAAGTATAGGGGATCGCAACAGTCTTCGAGGGAAGTATTACCGAATTTATTGATTCGACACAAGGGGAGACAAAGAATACTTGTAAGCCTTAACAGCGGAGTTGTCAATTCAGTCGCACTGGAAACGGACTTGCTCGCAAGAGTTTATCGATAGTAACAGTTTTATAGCAGTAGGAATAGTAAAATAACGACAGCGGTGAAATAAAGACAGCAGTAGTGATTATAGTAAACAGACAAGATTAAAATATCGTAGGCACGAGGGACGGATTAACGGGTGTTGCATGGATGAGAGAAACTCATATAACAATCAAAGCGGGGGCATTTGCGGATAATAATAAACGGTATCCAAGTACTAATCAATCAATAGGCATGTGTTCCATATTTAGTCGTACGTGCTCGCAATGAGAAACTTGCACAACATCTTTTGTCCTACCAGACCGGTGGCGTACGGGCCTCTAGGGAAACTATCGGAAATTAAGGTACTCCTTTTAATAGAGTACCGGAGCAAAGCATTAACGCTCCGTGAACACATGTGATCCTCACATCACTACCATCCCCTCCGGTTGTCCCGATTTCTGTCACTTCGGGGCCATTGGTTCCGGACAGCGACATGTGTATACAACTTGCAGGTAAGATCATAAACAACGAATATCTTCATGAATCAATAACATGTTCAGATCTGAGATCATGGCACTCGGGCCCTAGTGACAAGCATTAAGCATAACAAGTTGCAACAATATCATAAAAGTGACATCTACGGATACTAGGCACTATGCCCTAACAATCTTATGACTATTACATGACCAATCTCATCCAATCCCTACCATCCCCTTCAGCCTACGGCGGGGGAATTACTCACACATGGATGGGGGAAACATGGCTGGTCGATGGAGAGGCGTTGGCGGTGATGGCGGTGAAGATCCAATTCCCCGTCCCGGCGGAGTGCCAGAACGGAGACTTCTGGCTCCCGAGACGGAGTTTCGCGATGTGGCGGCTCTCTGGAGGGTTTCTGGCGACGTTGACTTCTCTCCGTGCGTTTTTAGGTCGAGGGCGATAAGTAGTCCGAAAGAGGGCGTCGGGGGCCAGCCGAGGGGGCCACACACTAGGGCCGCGCGGGCCCCTCCTGGGCCGCGCCGGCCTAGTGTGTGGGGCCCTCGTGCCCCCACCTGGCTTGCCCTTCTGGCTCCGCCAATATTCTGGGAAAATAGGGCCTTCTGCATAAATTCCGAGGATTTTCCCCGAAAGTTGGATTTCCGCACAAAAACGAGACACCAGAGCAATCTCGTCGAAAACAGCGTTAGTCCGTGTTAGTTGTATCCAAAATACACAAATTAGAGGCAAAACAATAGCAAAAGTGTTCGGGAAAGTAGATACGTTTTGGACGTATCAACTCCCCCAAACTTAGCTTATTGCTTGTCCTCAAGCAATTTAGTTAACAACCGAGCGATAAAAGAACTTTCACGAACACATTTGCTCATATGATGTATATATTCTCATGCTATGGCTAATACTTAAGCAGTTCATAATGAGATACATGCAAATAAGATCATCCAACAGCTATGTCAATCATGGAGATGTACCAACAATTAATAATAAGCATCATGAATCATGTATATAAGCAGGATTGCAATGTTCATAAGAGAGTATGATAAAGTGGTATCTCGCTTGCCCGTATTTGGTCGGCAAAACATAAATGCCCAGGCACCTCGATCTGGAGCTCATAGAAAGACTAGAAGTAGTGATTGTCAAAGATAAAAGCATCAAAGTTATACCACAATCAATCATATTTTGAGACAAGCATATTATACTAAGAATGACAGTTGTGCTCTCAAGATAGTGCTCAAAGAAAGAATGGAGACACAACATAAAAGTAAAAGATTGACCCTTCGCAGAGGGAAGCGAGGGATTAACATGCGCTAGAGCTTTTCATTTTTAAAACAGGAGTAAAATTATTTTGAGAGGTGCTTGTTGTTGTCAACGAATGGTAATGGGTACACTAACTACCCCGTCAACCGGACTCCCAAGAGCGGCTCCCATGAATTATTTGTATGTTTATGTGGCACTCCTTCCAACCTTTCTTACACAAACCATGGCTAATCGAATCCTCGGGTGCTCGCCAACAATCACATACCATGAAGGAGTGCCTTTTTATTTAAGTTTTATTATGATGATGACACTCCCCCAACCTTTGATTACACAAGCCATGGCTAACCGAATCCTTCGGGTGCCGTCCAACAATCAAAAACCATGGAGGAGTGTCTATTTAAGTTAATTAATTTGGGACTCGGGAATCCCATTGCCGACTCTTTTTGCAAAATTATTGGATAAGCGGATGTGCCACTAGTCCATATGAGAGTCCGTCAAAAGTAAATGATAAGGTTGAAAGCTAAACACCACATACTTCCTCATGAGCTATGAAACATTAACACAAATTGAGAAGCATTTTGAAAGTTTTAAAGGTAGCGCATGAGAATTTACTTGGAATGGTTTGAAATGCCATGCATAGGTATTTATGGTGGACACTTTGGAACAACTTGGTTTTCAGGTGTTTGGAAGCACGAGCGGCGTTCCCGCTCGGTACAAGTGAAGGCTAGCAAAAGACTAGGGAGCGATAAATCAAGAGAGCAATGAACTCGTCATAATCATGCTTGCGGCAAAATAAATTAACGGAGGCATAAAAGTGATGCAAGAACTCGAAGCAATATGAATCATCGAGGCTTAATTGACTTTTTGTTCAGTCATATGCATGCGTGAGCATGTGCCAAGTCGATATAAATGAATTATTCAGAGGAGGATACCACAATTCCATACTTACTTATGAATAAAACAATGCAAGCGAACATCCATGACATGCTACTCATATTAATAAATTGGAGCTAAACATGAGAGATCATGAACTACTAGACTTTCTCAAATAACATATACCTCACATGAACCAAATAAGCATGCTCACATGGATGAGTATATGTACAAAAATGAAAACAAATAGAGTTCATACCAGACCTCTCACCACAATCCAATTGTTGTAGATCGTCATTATTGCCTTTCACTTGTGTAGCTTGGATAATATGAAATGAAAACCACGCTCCAGCCACCGAAGACCATTGAACTCATGATGAACTTTACAAACCAAAGAAGAACATCAAATATTTTTGGTGTTTTCGAATTGGAAACAAGAACAAAAGAAACAAGAAAACAAAGCAAAATCTTTTTGGGTTTTCTCATAGCAAACTAACGATAGCAAATAAAGTAAAATAAGAGCAAATAACCATATAAAAAAATGGTGAAGATAAACAACAGAAATATTTTTGGTCTTTTTGTGTTTTAGGAAAGAAACAAAGTGAAAACAAGAGAATGCAAACTAACAGAAACACAGAAAAGCAGGATGACAGAAATCTGCCAAATCCTGACAGCAGTACAGAAATCGAAATTAACAAAAATCTTCCATTGCTCAGCTCAAAAAGTGTTCAACTAATGAAAGTTAGATAACAACCTGGGGCACATGCTAAAATTTTTGCAACTCAAAATAACGCTCTGGCTGTGCGTACGGATTTTTTTGGTAACAGCCCAGAATCTGTTTTTGGACAGCACTTCCCCAAATATCATCTCCTTCTCATTAGAAAACCACTCTAAGAAACTAAACAAGTATGTACAAGTATCCAGCAACCATAATATGCAAAGAATGAGTGATGCCGGTATACCTCCCCCCAAGCTTAGGCTTTTGGCCTAAGTGGAGTTCATTCCCATCGAGGGTCGGAGTTCCACGCCGGTGGATCATACATGGAGTGATAATAAGGCCCCTGCGCAGAAGAATGTCGTGGAGGTTCCACATGACCATAATGTTGATATGAGGAGCTTGCTGCATCGGATGAAGAGTCGGGATGCTCTTCGGCCTCCTCCGTGCCTTCCCTTGCACGATGGCCTTCCCTTTCTATGTATGTGTTTAGCTCATTTTCTGTGATCGACCACCCTTTCCTGGCATCAAGGTTAAACAGAGCAGGTGCATGCAATCGTACTAGTTTTTCAATTTTCTTAGTTATTCTCCAATTTTTCTTATACAAAGTTATCCTATAATGCAGGTTGTTCAAATTAGATGCATCTGAAATAAACTCATGTTTAATCATGGAAACAACATCAAGTTTCTCTATGGAAAGCGGAATATCTAGATGGTGAGGTTCTACACCATGCATAGCTAATAAGCGAGAGGCGATAAGACCTCCACAAATTCCTCCTTTCTCACGGTTAGTAGCAAGTCTACAAGCTATTAAAGAACCCAAATTATAAGTCCTATCCTGTTGCAAAGCGGCGGCTAAGAAAGCCATATCTTGAACAGACAACTTACTCGCATTCCTTCTAGCAAGAACGCACTTTGTAACGAAGTAAGCGAAGTAGCGGATAGCTGGTTGTTGAATGCTACTAATCTTACCACCATCATCGGAGAAGCTCCTCCCATTACAAATCATTGTATAAAGATTCGAGAGCTCCCGCGGCGTTCCCCTGACCTTCTCGCAGGATCCCCACCGCGGCACTCTAATTGCTGCACAAAAATCACTGAAAGGCAAGTTGATAGTTTTGTTATAAATCTTGTACCGGACCATGGGGTTAGTTGGAGACCGATGAAATTCGAAATCATGTACAACCGACACCGTTAGTTTAGCGTATTGGTAAGGTTCACCAACAGTAAAACCTTCCAACCCTGCATTGGAAATCAGTGTTTGAACATCTTGCAGGATTCCTGCATTCCGCATAAAATCAGTACATGGGTAATAAGAGGGGTACACTCCCTCTTCGCGGTGCACCCTCATGACTTGCTGTACCTCCAATTCTTGTTGGTTTAGTTGGTGCCTACTCCCTTCCATTTTCTGAAATTTTTCAACAATCATTATAAAATTTGATTTCAAGGTATATAATTGAGGGGAACTACTATAGGAACTTGCTAGAGTACTAAACATGCATCAAAACTAGTTTCTACCACTTAGAACAAGCATGCAAGCTCACTAAACATGTTATCTACAGCAGCAAAATATTCAAGATATACTCAATCAAACACAATTCTAATTGGACAATCAAAGGAGTCACATACCGGAGAGCAAATGTGCCAAATTTCAGACAGAAATCTGGGCTGAGCAAAGAGATCGAGAAATCGCGAGTTCTTGAGCAGAAACGCGAGTGAGAGAAACCTGGTGCGAGTTTTTTCGGGAGAGAGAAGATTCTGGGAGAAAGAGATGAAGTAGTGGGGCAAGGAGGGGCCCACACCACAGGGTGGGGCGCCCCCCTCCTTGGCCGCGCCGGCTGGTGGGGTGGCCCCCTGGGGTGCCCCACAGGTCATCCTCTGGTGCTCCCAGATGCCTCTTCGAAAAATAGGACCAACGGTATAATTTTTGTAAATTTTTGAGAACTTCGAAAAATGCACATTTCTGGGTGTTAAGTTAATTATTGCTGCGCAGGAAAATGATTTCCAAAATCTTAAACAACTAAAGCATATTGCAAAACAAAAGGTGCTACAACAAGTAAAACAAATGGAGGGAGAAAGAAAGAAAGAAATGTTGTTTAGTTCACTTATGCATTAAAATATACTTGTTAACAAGGTTGATCAAGTCTTGCTACCAAATAAATTTTGTATGACATAAGAAGAAATAAACCTCAAATCAATCATGTTACCTTATATTGAATTGATATGGATCCAATCACAAGAGTTTGATATTCTTCTTTAGGCTCATATATAGGACAATCAATGAATCCCACTTTGATAGTTTTCACATTAAAAATTGTATTAACTCCATATACTTTATCAATCCTCTTGGGAAAATAGACAGGTATGTTCCTTATCATCAACATTGAAAGTAACCATGCCTTTATTGCAATCAATAACAGCACTGCAGATATTAAGAAAGGGTCTTCCAAGAATAATGGACATATTATCATCTTCGAGCATTTCCAACACAACAAAATCGGTTAATATCAAGCACTTGTTGAGTAACTTGAACAGGAACATTTTCACATACACCAACAGGAATAGCGGTAGATTTATCAGCCATTTGCAAAGATATATCAGTTGGTATCAACTTATCTAAATCAAGTCTCTTATAAAGAGAAAAAGGCATTACACTAACACCTGCTCCCAAATCACATAGAGCAGTTCTAACATAATTATTCTTGATGGAACAAGGAATAGTCGGTATACCGGGTCTCCCGAGCTTCTTTGGAACCTTACCATTGAAGGAGTAATTAGCGAGCATAGTGGAAATCTCCTCATTGGGAATTTTCCTTTTGTTAGAGACAATATCTTTCATGTACTTTGAATAAGGAGGCAATTTAATAGCATCAGTCAAAGGGATTTGCAAAAATAAAGGTTTCATCCAATCACAGAATTTATTATAATGTTCCTCCTCCTTTGATTTTAGTTTCTTAGCAGGAAAAGGCATTTGCTTTTGAACCGAAGGTTCTCTTTCATTACCATGTTTCTTTGTAATAAAATCTTCTTTAGTGTACTTTTTATTTTTATCATGTTTTCCAGGTTCTCTTTCAATTTCTTCTTTATCAGGAGTATCATTCTTATCATTATCTTCCTCATGCTCATTACCACTTTCAGTTTCAGCATCAGAAATAGAAATACTATTAGGATCATTAACAGGTTCAGAGGATTCTACAACATTCTTATGTTTCTTTTTCTTTTTCTTAGATGGAGCACTAGTTTTAGTTAGTTGAGAATCTTGTTCAACTCTTTTGGGATGCCCTTCAGGATATATAGAGGATCCTGGGTAGAAACACCACCTCTAGTTGTTACTTCATAAGCATGTTTTTCTTTAGAATTATTTCCCAACAAGTCATTTTGCACTTTAGTGAGTTGATCAATTTGAGTTTGAACCATATGAAAATGTTTAACAAGTATCTTAACATCATTGGAGGTTCTCTCCACAATATCATGCAATTCACTAATAGCTCGAGAATTTTCCATTAAATGATTCTCTACTCTCATATTAAAGTTTTCTTGCTTAACAATATAATTATCAAACTCATCTAAGCATTGAGCAGGAGGTTTTGAATACGGAATATCTTCCCTAGTAAAGCGTTGAAGAGAGTGTACCTCAATCATTGATGAAGGGGGAGTTATCTTACATAAATCTTCTATAGGAGGTAAATTCTTCACATCTTCAGGTTTAATACCCTTCTCTTTAAGAGACTTTTTGGCTTCCCTCATATCTTCATCATTTAATTTAATCATACCCCTCTTCTTCAATATCGGTGTCGGGGTTGGTTCAGGTGTAGACCAATCATCATGATTCCGTCCTATTTTAGCCAATAATTCTTCGGCGTACGTACGGAGTTCTTTTCTGAAAACACAACCAGCACAACTATCCAGGTATGCCCTAGACTCAATGGTTAGTCCACTATAAAATATATCAAGTAAATCATGCTTTTCCAAATCATGATCGAGGCTGAGCTCTAATAAGAGAGCAAAATCTCGCCCAAGCCTCGGGCAATTTCTCTCCATCTTCCTGGTCAAAATTATAAATTCTCTCGCAAAGCAATATGTTGAGCGCTAGCAGGAAAGTATTTTCGAAAGAAAACATCACGCAAGTCAATTGGACTTCTAATAGAACCAGGAGGCAAATTATTATACCAAGTTTTAGCATCATCCTTTAATGAGAAAGGAAAAATTTTAGCGACAAAATAAGTACGCATCTTGACATCATCAGAAAACAAGCTACTCAGAGTAGATAACTCAATCATGTGTTCAACAGCACTTTCTTTTTCAGTACCACAAAAGGGTGTTTTCTCAACAATAGCTATATGAGATAGATCAAGAGAAAAATCATAATCTTTATCCTTAATGTTTATAGGAGATGTGGCAAATTTAGGATCGGGAGACAGTTTATATCTAACGAGCATGTTACTGCAAGCAACTTTTTAATTTTTCTTGCATCGGTAGTAGCATTGCATTTTTCAATAAAATCATCATCAAGCTCTACATAATCTTCATCAAGATCATCACTAGAATATTCAACGAGACTCGGAGTGAATTAACGAGTGTAGCAGCATTTTCATTAGGAGTTTCGGTATTTTCAATTTGCCTAGACCTAGCAATTGTAGCATCTAGAAAAGATCCTAACGAACCATCATTATCAAGCACGGCGAAACATCATCACAATTATAAGAGGAATTTTCAGATTCAGCGAAGTACCGGCATTTGAAGCTTGTGGTGGTGAAACAAGTTTACTTATCACGGATGGTGAATCAAGAGCAGCAGAGGTACTAAGAGTTGTACCTTTTCTTGTAGTGGATGGTAATATGGCGACTTTAGTATCGCGAGGTTTACCCATGATGGAGAATTTGCAGCGAACAATATCAATCCAAGTGAACTTCCAAATAAAGCTATGCTCCCCGGCAACGGCGCCGGAAAATAGTCTTGATGACCCACAAGTATAGGGGATCGCAACAGTCTTCGAGGGAAGTATTACCGAATTTATTGATTCGACACAAGGGGAGACAAAGAATACTTGTAAGCCTTAACAGCGGAGTTGTCAATTCAGTTGCACTCGGAAACGAGACTTGCTCGCAAGAGTTTATCGATAGTAACAGTTTTATAGCGAGTATGAATAGTAAAATAACGACGGCGGTGAAATAAAGACAGCGAGTAGTGATTATAGTAAACAGCGAGGATTAAAATACTGTAGGCACGGGGACGGATTAACGGGCGTTGCATGGATGAGAGAAACTCATATAACAATCAAAGCGAGGGCATTTGCGAGATAATAATAAAACGGTATCCAAGTACTAATCAATCAATAGGCATGTGTTCCATATTTAGTCGTACGTGCTCGCAATGAGAAACTTGCACAACATCTTTTGTCCTACCAGCCGGTGGCAGCCGGGCCTCTAGGGAAACTACTGGAAATTAAGGTACTCCTTTTAATAGAGTACCGGAGCAAAGCATTAACGCTCCGTGAACACATGTGATCCTCACATCACTACCATCCCCTCCGGTTGTCCCGATTTCTGTCACTTCGTGGCCATTGGTTCCGGACAGCGACGTGTGTATACAACTTGCAGGTAAGATCATAAACAACGAATATCTTCATGAATCAATAACATGTTCAGATGCTGAGATCATGGCACTCGGGCCCTAGTGACAAGCATTAAGCATAACAAGTTGCAACAATATCATAAAAGTGACATCTACGGATACTAGGCACTATGCCCTAACAATCTTATGACTATTACATGACCAATCTCATCCAATCCCTACCATCCCCTTCAGCCTACAGCGGGGGAATTACTCACACATGGATGGGGGAAACATGGCTGGTCGATGGAGAGGCGTTGGCGGTGATGGCGGTGAAGATCTCCTCCAATTCCCCGTCCCGGCGAAGTGCCAGAACGGAGACTTCTAGCTCCCGAGACGGAGTTTCGCGATGTGGCGGCTCTCTGGAGGGTTTCTGGCGACTTCGACTTCTCTATGTGCGTTTTTAGGTCGAGGGCGATAAGTAGTCCGAAAGAGGGCGTCGGGGGCCAGCCGAGGGGGCCACACACTAGGGCCGCGCGGGCCCCTCCTTGGCCGCGCCGGCCTAGTGTGTGGGGCCCTCGTGCCCCCACCGGCTTGCCCTTACGGCTCCGCCAATATTCCGGGAAAATAGGGCCTTCCGCATAAATTCCGAGGATTTTCCCGAAAGTTGGATTTACGCACAAAAACGAGACACCAGAGCAATCCTGCTGAAAACAGCGTTAGTCCGTGTTAGTTGTATCCAAAATACACAAATTAGAGGCAAAACAATAGCAAAAGTGTTCGGGAAAGTAGATACGTTTTGGACGTATCAGTGGCCAAGAGTACGGCATTGCTCCCTTTGATAGTACTGCCGAAATTCTGAGGCGCAAATCTTGGGATGCTGAAGCCACTGCCGAAGAAAAGGCCGCCACCGATGCTCTGATAAAGCGCATCCACCAACTCCAAAACACCCAAGGTAGAGAACTTTCAGGTGTCCAAATTACCGCCTATTTCCTGAAAATCCGGGTGCAGCCTCTTCAGGCTCGCAAAAACCCCCTTTGGGCGTACACTGGCGCAGAAGATGTTGATCGCCTATCCGAGGATCTTTCCACGAAAGATCTGGAGAAGCTTATTCTACGCTTCTCCTCGCTAAGCAAGAAGGATGAAGTTCCTACCTCATGCCGCGTGGGGCCATATAGTGCCAGCCACACCCTTCCCGAAGTAAGTGTCTTTTCATCGGGGTATATTTGAGTTTATCGACTGCTATCTTGTTTCCTTATCATTTTTTGTATTTACTCGCTGATTTTTCGACAGAACCACCAAATCCTTTCTTCTCTTCCTCCCCTTCCTGAAGGTGGAGAAGTGGATGAGCGAACCATCATTAATGATGAGTCGCAAGAATCCACTCCCCCTGAAACTGAAGTCGCAGGATCTCATAAATCAGCGGCTTCTTCTGACAAAGTCACGGAATCAGATGCTTCTGACTCCGTGCACTCTCCTCCTCCTGCTGTTTCTCCCAAGAACAAAAGGAAGAGGATTGAAACTGAAGATTCCGGCGCCTCCAAGCCTACTGGACCTGCTGTCAAAGAAACATCTCCTGAAGATGAGGGTGCCTTCGATCCGTACGGCGATGCAGGCTCAGTTAGCTCGTAAGTTTCTGTAGTACTGTCTTTGATATGACCTTTGTTTACTTGTTATATTTACTTTTCTATGTTGTCAGTGGCGAAAAGGCGGAAGAAGAGAAACTCGCGGTTACTGGCACGGCTCCAACGAGCATGTCCAACACCGTGATCCTTTCCGAGGAAAACCTTGCTGCCGCGGATTCTTCGCCTCCTCCCCAGTAGATTGTTAATACGTCGACTCCACCGCCCAGCCCCCAAGCACCTTCTCCGAAAAGAAAAAAGGTCGGGGTTGGCGATGAGCAAATGCTTATTTTGGGGAGCTCCTCGACCTCCTTGGTGAATGATGTAAGTATCTTTTGTACTCTATTTTTTCCTGCATCTTGTCGTGCTTTTCCTTATTCGTCCCAATCTTTCTTACTCCTTTTCTTCGACTGCGCTTTTCCTAAATTTTTCTTGCTCCACTTGTTTTTTGACAGCCTATAATGGATCAGTTCATCCGCCTTGGTTCCCAATCTATTGGGTTCCGTGATGAGGCCAACGCCTTGAAAGGTACCTCTCGAGTAACTTGTTTTACATAAGATGCTTTTTTCCTTTTAGCCCTTATTGAATAAAACTCCACCCCTGTATTTCTTCTCAGCTTCCCTCCAGCAAGCCGAAGAACGTGCTGAGGCTCTCAAAGCCAAGCTGAAACTTAATGAGGAGGCTCTCAAAAAAGCCCAAGCTGATGCTGCTTCTGTTGAAGAACTTCGCCAACGCCTTTACAAGGCAGAAACTTCATTAAGCGACAATATCACAGAGCAGATTGCGCGGGAAAAAGGCATTGTAGATCGGATTGAAGCCCAAAGTCGACGCTTTTTCCGTAAGTTTACTCCTTTTGCCTGGAAGCTTTCCGTGTTTTACCCTCTTATCTGATCATGACCATGTATTTTGCTACAACAGGGAGGAATGAGGAGAGGTTTGAGCTGCTGGAACCAAAAAATGATCATCTACTCGACGCTCTTTCCATCCTTGAACTGCAGGGCGACCTAGCGTGCACCAATCTCGATGAATGAAGGGCCGCCTTTTCGCGGATTTCCCCCCACTTCTTCCCCAAGGAGACCAGGCCAGAGATGTTCTCTGCCATTGTCAAGCCCTTCCTGCCGAAGGAAGACCTTGCACTGGCCTATCGATGCGAAAACTTGAAGATCGGCGTTGAGGGAACTATTGCTCTGGTTGCCAACAGCGGCCAAAAAGTCGACTGGGCCAAAGTTGGAGACTCCCTCAAAGTTGGCAAGGATAAGTGGAAAGCGTTGGTGAAGGACGCCAAAGCCCACTCGAAGAAGATTATCGACTTCTTCAATCCAAATCCTGCTGGTTCTACCAGCACTTCCAAGACGGAGGTCAAGTAGACCATCTTGTCTCTGTCTTTTTCTTTTTCGTTTGCGACAGCTTACCATTGGTTCACTAAGAGCCAATCTTTTGTAATGAACGTGTAAATATCTTGACAATTAATGGAATTCTATTTTGCAAATTGATTGATGTCGAATTTTTCTTTCCAGTTGGTTTTTGACAACTATACTGCGGCACCTGGTTCCTCGGATGCTTTGCCTGCTACTTCTTGCTCGAGGAAAACGTCAGTCGATGATTTTACTGAAGATTATTCAAACGCTAACCTGTCGCAAGAACTAAATGATCTTCGTCAGCAACTTCAGTCGATGAAGAGACAGGCTATTATCATCATGGATCGATTTTGCAAGTCGTCTGAGCGAGAAAAAGTAGCTCTTCAACAGGCCAAAGAAGCTTTATCATTAAGAGACACTGCAGTTGCTGAAGCTACCCAGGCCGCTTCTCGAGAATATTATATGCTCAACTAACTGACTGACGCCGGTTTGGATATGGCAGGTATGCTTCGAGTTTTAGTCCTGTTGTACATACATTCTCTCAATTTCCGTTCCTCATTGTGTTCTTTTCCCTTAATAGGTTCCTTTCTGGATACTGCTACTAAAAATCAACGGGTTGATGCGAGGTCAGCTCTCCTCATTAAACTTGCCCTGGAAAATGATTCCAGTTTTTGGTCTTCCCCAGATCGAACCCGACGAATTGCCAGATTTTAAGATCGCGCGGGCCAGGTTCGGGAATATCTTGAGTTATGTACCAAGACTTTGGCCATGGTTTATAATGCCATGTTTCCTCGAAACATTCAGCCTAAAACACTTCCTGAATTGATGAAAAAAATCAAAAGCCCTCATCAAGTCCATGGATTTGTGAAATCCCAATTAATGGCTGCTGCCAGGTTTGCCATGATCATGCTGCAGATCTGCCATCCGAAGTTGGAGATGACCAGTGTTGTTGAAACTTGTCATGCTAAGTTGAGGAAGCGACGGAAGAATATCGACAAAATCAATGACAGGGTTACGCCAGTAGCCGAAGAAATGATTGATGATCTTATTCAGATGGATGCTGATTTTTTCATGGACGGCCATTATGCGGATTTCATGGGTGCATCTGCAGAAGACGAAAGAATAAACATAGATGACATTATGGGGATGGAGTGAAAACTTATCTCTGTCGTCGCGCCTTTTCCTGAGAGGAAATCTTGTATATTGCGAAGACTTTGTATATTCAAAGCTATTCATTTATTTCCTGTTTCTTTTAGCCCCTAGAAGTTTTCGGTGTCTATTGTATTTATATTTATTGCTTTGCGAGGTGTTTAAACCAAGGCAAATATCTTGCGAGTTTGTATATTGTACGAATTTCTGTATGCATAGAACTTTTTCGGGTGACAAGCCCCCGAGCCTGTCGAAGAAAAAGATGTATATCACCAATATTTTTACTATATTGCAGCACCGCGAGCCCGCCTCATTAAAAACCTTTCAGCCCCACTCGGTGCCCTGAAAGGAAAAGAGTGCGTCTGAAAACTCGCGGGCGTTTCAGTACAATGTATGTTTACATGTAGTACTATATTTTTGACCTATGCGTAAAAACGCCTAAGCTGCGCCACGTTCCAAGGGTTTGGTTCTGCAATCCTTGTCTTCTTGTCCTTTACCATGTATGCTCCTCCTTCAATTAGTTCGGTGACGATGTACGGGCCTACCCATGGTGACTCGAATTTTTCATGGCTGTCTTGCATGAGCCGAAGAACTAAGTCACCAACTTGGAAGGACCTTGGTCGCAGACGTCGACTGTGGTAATTTTCAAATCTTGCTGGTACTTGGTGACTCTTGACAGCACCTCGTCTCGAGCTTCATCGAGGGCATCGACATCGTCCTCCAATGCCTTTCTCGAAGTTTTTTCGTCAAATTCCGCCACTTTCGGAGAATTGTGTTCTATCTCTATCGGGAGCACTGCCTCAGCTCCATGAACCAGAAAGAACGGAGTTTCTTGTGTCGCTATATTGGGTGTCGTCCGTATACTCCATAGCACGCTAGGCAATTCATCTGGCCAGGTTTGTCGAGCTTTTTCCAATGGTGTTAGCATACGTTTCTTGATACCGTTGCAGATGATATCGTTTGCTTTCTCGACTTGATCATTAGTCTGCGGGTGCACAACTGAGGCGAAGTGTAGTTTGATGCCTACTTCTGTGCAATATGCCTTGAATTCCTTGGAGGTGAAGTTGCTGCCATTGTCTGTGACGATGCTATGAGAAACTCCAAATTGAAAAACAATACTTTTGATGAAACTAACTGCGGATGCTGCATCTGGCGAGTTTATCGTCTTTGCCTCAATCCACTTAGTAAACTTGTCGACAGCTACAAGCATATACTCGTATCCTCCTGGCCACGCCTTATGCAATTTTCCCACCATATCAAGACCCCATTGAGCGAAATGCCATGATAATGGTATTGGCATCAGTTCTGCTGCCGGAGAATGAGGTTTTGCCGCAAACCTTTGGCACGCATCACAGGTACGCACTATGTCCTTTGCATTTTCAATTGCTGTTAGCCAATAAAATCCTGCTGTGAAAACCTTGGCTGCTATAGCTCGACTTCTTGCGTGGTGTCCACACACTCCTTCATGCACATCCTTCAAGATAACTCTGCCTTCTTCGGGTGTAACATATCGCTGCAATACTCCCGATATATTTCGCTTGTATAGTTCTCCTTTGACCACAGTAAAGGCTTTGGACCGTCGAATAACTCGCCTTGCTTCTACTGGATCTTCGGGTATTTCTTTCCTTAAGATATATGCTATCTAGACCTGCATCCAAGGAACTTGCACCACCATCACCTCATGTGGATCTTCTTTGTCTCCCGATATATTTACTTTTGGTGTTACTGGAGCCCCCGAATGTTTCTCCGTCTTCTCTTTTTTCTTTGGCTGTTTCTTCGCCTTGGTTGACCTTTCACTTATCTCCTCCCAAAAAACGCCGGGTGGTATTGCCAAACACTGCGACCCGATGTTTGCCAAAACGTCGGCTTCATCGTTGCTGAGCCTGATTATATGATTCACTTAGCATCCATCGAAAAGTTTTTTGAGTTCATTGTATACCTCCTTGTACGCTATCATGCTGTCATTGACTGCATCACACTGGTTCATCACCTGTTGAGCTACCAATTGGGAATCGCCGAAGATTTTCAATCGGGTTGCGCCACAGGCTTTCGCCATCTTCATCCCATGTATGAGTACCTCATACTCTGCCTCATTATTAGATGCGTTAGGAAACATCATCCTCAACACATACTTCATATTATGTCCTTGAGGTGACACTAATATCACGCCTGCTCCAGCTTCTTCTAGCCTTTTGAACCCGTCGAAGTTCATGGTCCAGGTTCTCGACAAATCTGGGGGTCCCGTATTTTGCAACTCCATCCACTCTGCAACAAAGTCTGGTAAGATCTGCGACTTTGTTGTTTTTCTTTTCTCATACGTGATGTCCCGAGGGGAAAGTTCTATTCCCCAAAGGGAGACACGACCCGTAGCTTCTGGATTGTTTAATATATTTGATAATGGCGCCTCATTGACCACTATTATCGGATGCGCCGAAAAATAGTGTCGCAACTTTCTTGCCGTTGTAAACACTCCATATGCCAGCTTCTGATAATGCGGGTATCGCTGTTTTGAAGGCGATAAAACTTCACTAATGAAATATACCGCCCTTTGTACTCCGTGAAGTTTCCCTTCTTCTTCTCTTTCGACTACCAGTATCGTGCTAACCACCTGAGGTGTGGATGCGATGTATAACAGGAGAGGTTACTTTTCCTTGGGCGCCACCAATATTGGTGGTGTTGAGATTGTGCGCTTGAGGTCCTCAAAAGTCTGTCCGCTTGTTCGTTCCACTCGAACTTTACTCCCTGCTTGATAAAGGCGTAAAGCGGCAACGCCTTTTCTCCCAGCCTGGCGACGAATCTGCTTAAAGCTGTGATACGTCTCAAACGTATCTATAATTTCTTATGTTCCATGCTACTTTTATGACAATACTTGAATGTTTTATACATACTTTACATCATTATTATACATTTACCGGCACTAACCTATTAACAAGATGCCGAAGCGCCGATTGCTTGTTTTCTGCTGTTTTTGGTTTCAGAAATCCTAGTAAGGAAATATTCTCGGAATTGGACGAAATCAACGCTCAGGGTCCTATTTTTCCACGAAGCTTCCAGAAGACCGGAGGAGATACGAAGTGGGGCCGCGAGGAGACGCCACACTAGGGCGGCGCGGCCAGGCTTGGACCCGCGCGGCCCTAGCATGTGGGTCCCTCGCGTCGCCCCCTGACCTACCATTCCGCCTACTTAAAGCCTTCGTCGCGAATACCCCTGTACCGAGAGCCAT
The DNA here is from genome assembly GCF_022539505.1 of Lolium rigidum. Lineage (NCBI taxonomy): Eukaryota > Viridiplantae > Streptophyta > Magnoliopsida > Poales > Poaceae > Lolium > Lolium rigidum. The sequence continues at coordinate 86,803,950 of NC_061514.1, read as the reverse complement.
GATGGCGTGTAACTCACACGTTCGTTGGGAACCCCAAGAGGAAGGTATGATGCGCACAGTAGCAAGTTTTCCCTCAGAAAGAAACCAAGGTTTAATCGAACCAGTAGGAGCCAAGAAGCACGTTGAAGGTTGATGGTGGCGAAATGTGATGCGGCGCAACAACGGGGATTCCGGCGCCAACGTGGAATCTGCACAACAAAACCAAAGTACTTTGTCCCAACGAAACGAGTGAGGTTGTCAATCTCACCGGCTTGCTGTAACAAAGGATTAAGCGTATCGAGTGGAAGATGATTGTTTGCAAGAAAATAGTAAAACACAATTGCGGTAGATTGTATGCTATGTAAAGAATAGGACCGGGGTCCACAGTTCACTAGAGGTGTCTCTCCCATAAGATAAAAGCATGTTGGGTGAACAAATTACAGTCGGGCAATTGACAAATAGAGAAAGGCATAACAATGCATGTACATGATATGATAAATATAGTGAGATTTAATTGGGCATTACGACAAAGTACATAGACCGCCATCCAAGCTGCATCTATGCCTAAAAAGTCCACCTTCGGGTTATCATCCGAACCCCATTCGGTATTAAGTTGCAAAGCAACGAGACAATTGCATTAAGTATGGTGCGTAATGTAATCAACAACTACATCCTTAGACATAGCATCAATGTTTTATCCCTAGTGGCAACGAGCACAACACAACCTTAGAACTTTCACATCCATTGTCCCGAGTGTCAATGCAGACATGAACCCACTATCGAGCATAAATACTCCCTCTTGGAGTTAAGAGTACAAACTTGGCCGAGCCTCTACTAATAACGGAGAGCATGCAAGATCATAAACAACACATAAACAATAGATTGATAATCACCATAACATAGTATTCTCTATCCATCGGATCCCGACAAACACAACATATAGTATTACAGATAGATGATCTTGATCATGTTAGGCAGCTCACAAGATCCAACAATGAAGCACAACAAGGAGAAGACGACCATCTAGCTACTGCTATGGACCCATGGTCCAGGGGTGAACTATGTAGGACAACGTAGCATAGAAAACAAAAAAATTTCTATCGCGAACACGCAATCCAAGCCAAGATGCAATCTAGAAGACGGTAGCAACGAGGGGATGATCAAGACTAACCCTTGAAGAGATTCCAAAGCCTATAAGAGTAGGCTCTCATTGCTGCGGTAGACGATCACTTGCCGCTTGCAAAAGCGCGTAGAAGATCTTGATCACGATCGGTTCCGGCGCCACGAACGGGCAGCACCTCCGTACTCGGTCACACGTTCGGTTGTTGATGAAGACGACGTCCACCTCCCCGTTCCAGCGGGCAGCGGAAGTAGTAGCTCCTCTTGAATCCGACGGCACGACGGCGTGGTGTCGGTGGCGGTGGAGAAATCCGGCGGAGCTTCG
>NC_061514.1:86776156-86802427 GCF_022539505.1 Lolium rigidum | reverse complement strand
GTTCATATGATGTCAATTTCTGAACCATGTGCGCCAGTGAATTGTAGTCTGCTTGGAAAGTCAGATCCTTGAGCGGCGCTGAGAGGCCTGCTATTGCCAGATCGACTGCTTCCTTCTCAGATAAACGAACCGAATAACATCGGTTCTTGACAGTCCTGAAACGCTGAATGTATTCAGACACCGTCTCTCCTCGCCTCTGCCGCACCTGCGTCATATCGGCAATGCCAGCCTCAGTAGCTTCTGAATGATATTGAATGTGAAACTGCTCTTCCAGCTGCTTCCATGTTCGAACCGAGTCTGGTGGCAACGAGGTGTACCACCCAAAGGCTGGACCCGTGAGAGATTGCGCAAAGAACCTCACACGTAGCTGGTCTGATGCTGAGACCATGCCCAACTGTGCCAAATATCGGCTCACGTGCTCAATTGAGCTAGACCCTTCTGATCCACTGAATTTTGTGAAGTCGTGGAGCCGATACTTAGGCGGTAGTGGGATCAGGTCATACTCGTTGGGATACGGCTTGGAATAGCCGATTGTTCTCTTCTTCGGCAGGATACCGAACTGGTCTCTCAAGATTGCACTGATCCGATCCACCGTAGGAGCTGCAGAGGTTGAGCTTTCATAACTCGTTCCGGTGGCATACTTAGCTGGCCACGCCTGTTTCTCAGCATCTGCTCCAGAACTCCCTCCTGTTCCAGCAATCCCTCCTGCTCCAGCAATCCCTCCTGCTGTAATCTGGTCCGTATGCATCCAGTTGTTGCAGTCCGGCACGTATGTGCACACGTATCCATGTGGGATCTCCTTGGGCGGCTCAAACAGGAATTGGTAATCGCCAGGATCACCTCCAACCTTGTAGACGACGTACGCCGGTGAACCTTGTTGCTGTGGAGCTGCCAACGTGTATGGCAGTGGTGGCCTAGTGTAGAACGGTATTTCTCCCTGGTGAGTTCCTAGAGCAGGTCCTGACGGAGAATACTGATGCTTCATGATTTCTTGAACCACACGAAGCGCAACACGCTCAAGAGTGTTCACCAGGCTCTCAGAATGCCGATGTAGAGAATGAGCCACAGCATAGTTAATTTCCTGGCGCAGGGCTCGCAGTACGGTCCTCCGAAGGGAGAGACAGATCTATCCCCTCAAACATGCCTTCGGATTGGAATCCTTTGAACCTAATGCTGTGCGAACGGGTCTTCTCGAAAGAGCCGATGAGATCGGCTTCGAAGATGGCCTTGAGCTCATCGTATTTCTTCTTGTGCTCTGCAGGCAGATCTTCATACTTGATCGGTTCGTCCGCCATCTCGGATGCAGGTGTTGACGTGGTTGCTTGTAGAAAGGGTCCCACCGGGCGTGCCAGAATGTGTTGCCTGCCAAAACCCACCGGCGAGCAGTGGTTAAGCAACACGAAGAGCCGGGAGGCTGCCAAGACTGCTGGGTGGGCCCTGGTCCCTCGACGTCGTCCCGCAATGTTCCGGCACACGTCCTGGCGGTTGCAAGGGCGTGCCACCTGACCTGTACCTGGTCAGGAAGGTGTTGGATCGCTTCGATTAGTCTCCTGCATGGTAGACACGTAAACATTAAATACGAGCCTGATCGGCTCTCAGGTTGTCCTGTGGATCGGCTCGAAGAGCCGATTGCCCCATGATTCATGTTGGGTTTACGATGACATGGGGATCCTGCTTGATCAATACAAAGTTAAACCAATCCACGATAGTTTAGGGTTTTCACCGTATGATCGGAACATCCTACGCGTAGTTGAGCCTAATAGATACGAAAGATGATGGAAAACTAACCCTAAAAGAGGCCTAAAAACCAACATTAAGTCAATTCCCGGAACAATCCCTCTTAGGGCTAACAAACCGCACCTCTCGCACTACCGGATCGTTCAACCCGTTTGCAAGGCCTAACCATACGGATATTAAACTAATCCTTGAAGGACAAGGAGAAACTATAACAGATTGGATCTACTAAACAACAATCAAGCAAGGTGATGCCCCTACACCTAGATAGGTATAAGGGCAGCTAGATATCGAGGGACGGCATAGCTAAGCAAATATGTATAAGAAAAGCATCAATGCAAGCCCCAAAACATCTACGATAAGTAGTGCTACTCGCCATCAACAACACTTCAGCACGAGTAACACCATGATAACGAATAAACGTATACTGCCTAGATCGCAAGATGCGATCTAGGCAGCATGATGCTTACCCGAAAGAAATCCTCGAAACAAGGGGTGGCGATGCGCCTGGTTTGTGTTTGTTGTGAACGTGATTGTCCTCTTTTCTCCATAACCCTAGGTACATATTTATAGTCCAAGGGACTTTCTAATTCGGGCGTGCACCTAACCGTGCACGGGTTAGACTCTATCTTTTAATTCTAAACTAGGATGCAATCTACTATAATTTACAGATACACGGGCAATCTAGCCCAAACTCTTCGCGCAAGGCCGCTTCAAAGACGCTCCACGTGTATATCCTTCAAGCCCATCTCTATTACGGCCCATCTCCTGATTTGGTCAAAATCCGGCGATAACAGTTATAAAAGCTGTTTTGACTTCATCTTCTTCTTTTAATCGGATCTGGTTGTAACCAGAATATGCGTCCAGGAAGGAAAGACGTTCATAACCTGCCGTGGAGTCGATAATTTGATCGATCCTTGGGAGGGGGAAGTGATCCTTGGGACAATGTTTATTGACACGCGTGAAGTCGACGCACATGCGAAGGACCTCAGTGTTTTTCTTCGGGACCAGCACTGGGTTAGCTACCCATGTGGCTTCCGTGTGTATCTACTTGATAAATCCTGCGCGCTTCTCTAAGTCAATTAATCTCTGATAGCATAGCTTTGTGGTTTGGTTCCGAAAAACGCCGCAAAGGTTGTTTGATTGGTCTAGCCATTGGATCCAAATTTAGAGGGTGCTCGGCGAGTTCCCTGGGTACTCCTGGCATGCCAGCTGGACACCATGCGAAGATTTCCCAGCGCTCACGGAGGAACTCGACGAGTGCGCTTTCCTATGCAAGATCCATGTTTGTTGCGATAGCTCTCGTAGTGGTGAGCTATGGTCATAGTGGTGGCTAGCGGTTCAAGGTGCGGGTGGAAGCCGGCGACATGTCGTTGGTGGGGCTTCGTGTTGTTGTAGGCCGCGTAGGAGGCGTGAAGGCGGGCCCATATGTGGCAAGTTTCTTGTCAATACGGTGGCAGTTGGCGACCGTCAACGAAGTCCTGAAACTAGGAAGACCTGTGGGCGGGCAATGGAGGTCGGGGGTGGTAGCGGGCTAGATCTCGGCCTGAGTGGGCCATGACATGGGTGATGGTGCGACAGAGGAGTGATGTGAAGCTTGGTGGTCGGCGATAGAGCCTCACCATCCAACTTGTTGCTCCTCTCGTTTCGCAATCGGATCGACCTATGGGCCAAAGTCCTTTGGTGACTTGGGTTAGTTCCAACGACGATCGCGCCTAGGAACATTGTTCGCCTTCTTGTTGGCGTCGTTGTCGAGTTGCTCGACCCCAACTAACGGGAGTGGCCCTAAAATTTATGGGTCAAGACCTAGGCTTAATCAGGAGCAGGTGATGGCGACAGAAGCGTTGCTGCTGTGAGACTAGTTCATGGTGGCCAGGTATAGTGGTTCAGGGAGGTGGAAGATGGGGAGGTGACCCTGGACGCTAGTGGTGCGTCGAGGTTGTGGCCTCGGTGTTCTATGCATCAACAGTTATATGCCGCTTGACCATGGCCTAGCTTGGATTGGGTGGGACTTCGGTTGTGAGGGCAGCGAGTTTTTCGACTTGGTTGGTTCGCCTTTGAGCAATGCAGTGCTGCTGTGATTGCTATGATAGGGTGGCGGCCCCCGATTTGGCGCAACTTTTTTGGTCTGCGGGTGGCCGCCTGGGTAGCGTGGGCTACGAGACAGCTGGGCCATGCAGCGTTGTGGCTTGCATGCGGCTTTGGTGCCGAGTGATGAAAGTTGGGGCGACAACCCCCGAGTTGGTGTGTGTGTTTGTTGTGTTTGGTGGGATAGCGTCGTGCGGATTTTTGACCCTATTTTCTCTTATAAACAAGGCAATGTATGGTCTTTGGGCTCGTTTTCCATTGGGTCGGTTCTATTATTCTCAAAAAAATTACTTTATATATTTGTTCCATTCCTATAGTTTTAAACCGGAAATACATTTGTACACCCAAGCATGGGTGTGGGTGCTTCCACAGCCGTTGGATGCTTGGAGATTCGGATAAAATGCTAGGTGAGAGAAATCATCTTACGTTATTTTCTTCAATTTTGCATAGCTTGTGGGTCCCAAACATAGGCAAAAAAAAGCCTCCCGACACGGCACCAGGAATCCCGGATGCAGGGCGCACCCTACGCTGCCGCGTCCGCCGGACTGCTGCATCTCCTCTCTCACCTGTCTCGTCCACCATCCTCACTTTCCATCTGCGCGCGCCATTCTCTCGTCCACCCCCTTCCTTCCGCGCCTCCACTCAGTCTACTATGTGCAACAGTGATGCAACACCTCGAGCCGCCGAGCACCACGTCCAGGAGGATGGCGGCGGCGCCAACGCACCGTCCGCGGCAAGCGCGCATCGAAAGATGTCCGGGTCGATTATCTTGGCCTCGATGCTGGGCGACAGCAGCCCGGCCATCTCGTGCCGACGTCTTTCTCCGGCCGAGTCCGTGGACGCGCGGATGGCCGTGCTCTCCGTCAGCCCGTACCCGATCTCCACCTGCGGTAGCTGCCTCGGGTGCACGACCATGGCGACCAAGATCGGCGGAGGCAGCGGCAAGTAGGTGACATCGTAGGCGCTGATGTAGCGCAGCATCTCGGGCAAGTCGAACTTTGGAGACAGCTTCAGGTGCGCGACCATGACGACCGGCCTCCGACGACTGTCCGACTCTGACGACGGCTGCGGCAACATCATAGGGCGCCGACAGCCACCGGGGGAGGTGAAGTTCTCCTGTCTTCTTAACTTCACCAACAGCCTATCGTCGTGCTGCGGCGGCCGGGCCGGCGCCCGCCGGGAGGATGGACGTGCAGGTCCGCTCTGGACCATGCGGAGCACATGCCACGCGGGAGCAGGTTGAGCGGTACATCGGCGCCATGGACCACATCACCATGAGATGCTCGAGGCCGGGAGAGCCCTGGACTGTTACAGATTTGCTGAATCACAACACGAATCCATGGCGTAATCCCACTTAAACGCAGTGTTTTAGGAGCGGGCGAAAATGCCAATCTAGACAACACATAGTATTCATGCAGCTGGTTATTTCATGATTGGATACTAGATACTACATCAGAGCTACAAAATTTAGATACATTTGCAGCTAACTGCTCAAGTCTCTTACATTTCTGATGACTACACTACATACATTAGAGCTGCAATCGCATAGGCAGCCTGCAGCCAGCGTAGTAATGAGCCACGAACTATGACACAACAGGTCACAAAAATGACATTGGCCGGCGACGTGAAGTTCAGGTGCGCGTGCGTGCGGCCACCAACAGTGAGCAACCTCGTCGCTGACGTGAAGTCCAGGTGCGCGTGCGTGTGGCCGACGACGGCCAGCAGCTCGGCAGCTGACGTGAAGTCCATCCGCGTGCGTGTAGTCGTCGACGGCAAGCATCTCGGCCGGCGACGTGAAGGCCAGGTACGTGTACGTGCGGCCGTCGACGTCGAGCAGCTCGGCCAGCTCCTAAAGATTCTCCAAATTTGCTTGGAGGTGAGGGCTCCCCTGACATCGCGCGGTGAAAAGCCAGGTGCTAGTCCATGCCGCAGCCCAAATCTGCCCGGCCGCCGTCTTCGTAGCTCCACCTTCTTCCCCGACCCCGTCGTCGATGCGAAGGCCTACAACACCTACTTCCTCGACGTCGCTGGCGCCTTCGTGGGCGGAGGCGCTGGAGTCACCACCTTGCGAAGCGCCGGGAGGAGGACAGGAGGTACGAGCGAACCGATGTACTCTGTTACAGGGGAGAAGAAAATTGCCGATTCGGCCCCTTCCAAACACTGCGAAAATGTCTGCTCCGGAGTTGACCCGGCGACCATTGCCTGCACGCAGCGACTCTTCGCCGTAAGTACAGAATCAAACTCAAGGGAGAAGAGAAGAAATCTGATACCGGCGACGTCGTACTGTACCTGCGCGCCGCGGGGCACGGTGGAGAGGGCTCTAGGACAGGGCTCCTCCGGCAGCGCCGTGTAGCTTCCTGGTGGTACCACGGCGACGTGTGCACGACGGAGTAGCACGAGGAAGATGGCCGGAGGAATATCACCGATCTTTGCCGCGCGGCCACAACACGATGATACAGGAAAGGAAGGTGAGGGATGGAGGACCGGGCCCCTACTTAATTTCTGGATACAGTGAGGGGCAGCCTCTCAGCCTATGGCCATGTCCCCGACATGAACAGTCAGGGGACTGTGTCAGCGCGGTGAAAGGAACGAGGATGTGACAGAAAAATTAGAGATGGGGAGGAAAATGTTAAATCCGGCCGGACTTTGCACGAATCTTCAAGTCGAAACGAATGGCAAAGAGTACACCCACACCCATGCTTGGGTGTATAAAATCCGCACTCGTTTTAAATCCTATCCTCACATCACATCTTTCTCATTGGGCAAGTATCAGAAAACGAGCGTGCGAATCTTCTAAAATGGATAGTATGTATAATTTTTTTACTTGACAGATAATTAGTATTACAAATGCATAATTAGGAGGTAATAAGTGGAACTTGCTCTTAGAATATGGTGGGTCTTCTTTTCACATAAGAATCCTTGTTTCTATTTTAAGTGAACTCGGCATCATCTTTATACTCCCTTTGTAGCAAAATAATTAAAGTTGTAGATCATCGAATGTCAAATTTCTCGAAGTTTGAACGTATTTTCCTTAAAATATTCCATATTTACGACATTCAATCTATATAGTACTCTCTCCGCTCTAAAATATATGAATTAGTCAAAAGTCAATGACCTCTATTGTTTGACCAAACTTATAGACCAAAATATGAACATCTAGAATACAAATCCATATCAATAGATGACCTTTAAATATAGTTTCATGGTGTACTGAAATATTTTAGATGTCCATAATTTTCTCCATTATTGTTTGTCAAACCTTTTTGCAAGCTTTGACTTTTAGCAATATTATGTGTCTTCTATTTTGAAATAGAGGTAGCATGAAAAATCAATATATGATGTATCTTTTCTGCTTGATATATATAAAGCTAAATTGGTGTTCTAAATATTCATAATATATTTTTGTAATTTGGTCAAACTTGATGTTGTTTTACTTAGCACAAAATTAGAACCACGGAGTACAATTATCTTGAAAACGGAGGAATAAGTACATGGTGTCACCACTCAGAAAAGAAAATTCCAGCATGATATGAGCTTCCATGGTTACCGACAACTGGTTAATCCTGCCGAACTAGTATCGGGCGGGCACAACGGGCAGCAGAGAAATTAGGGCATCTCCAGCAGCGCGAGTCAAACGGACGCTGAGCGATCGTTTGTGTCTGCCGTGGCCGAAAATGCGTCGTGCACCCTCTCCAGCGGTGCGACGTAAAGTGATCAGGCCGTCCGCAGAGATGCAAACCTGGGCCAGGTTTGCGTCTCTGCGGACGCTGCGTGGACGCACAAAGTGTCTGCTCGGTCCTCGAACGGGCCCGCCTGGCAGCGTCACAACTGCTTCGTCTTCCGCGGCATTACTTGCGGGCGGCGCGCCGCAGCCTTTGCAGGGCCGCGTTAATGGCGTGCCTCGGCTTCCGCGAGCGTGCGCAGCTAGTAGACGTGCGCAGCTAGCAGACGCAGCGTCGATGCGTCTTCTCCGCCAGTACTGGCAGCGAGGCGTCGCTTCGGCAGTCTACGGCCGCGTTAATGGCGATGCCTCGCGTGTCGCGCGTAGTAATGGCGATGCCCCGCGTGGCGCGGCCGTCGCCCTGCCCCCGACCTATATAAACAGGAGCGCCAGCATCTCATCTCCTCCCCACTAACCCTAGTCGCTGCTGCCGTATCGCCACTTCTGCTCAGCCCACTAGAACCACCATGAGCAGCGCCGGACGCGGCCAGGCTGCCGCACCTCCACCTCCACCTTCACCTCCCACTCCACCTCCCCTGCCTCGAGCTCCGACGAGGAATTCGACTCCGAAGATAGCACCGATCTCCTCCACCCGGTGAGGGACGCCGCGGATCTGGCTCTCGCGGAGGAAGAAGCAGAGGAGGAGCGGGCGGCCCATGCGGCGGTCGACGCCGAGCTGGAACAGCGCAGGCTGGCGGCCGCCGCAGCCGCAGAGGACTCCGACTCGGAGATATCTTGGTCGTCAGATGATCCTGATGAGCCAACGTCGGAGGAGAGGGCGACGGAGCAGAGGGCCATCGTCGAGTCGTTCGAGACGCTCAAGGACGACGCCGCCAACGCGAGGCTGCAGCAGGCACTGCAAGAGGACGCGGCGGCGCGCCGAGCCATAGCGGCCGCACGGGAGGCGGCGGAGAAGCAGGCGACGGAGCGACGCAACGACGGTGCTGGCCCGTCAGGAAAAGTAGTTTAGGTCTATAGTTCTACTTTGTACATATGTACTACTTTCTATGTTTTTAACTATGTTGCAATTCAAAAAATGGGTCGCCCCGGTGGGAGCACACTCAGACGCAAACGGACGCACGGTCAAAATATATCCGCGGGACGACGCAAACCGACGCTGACAACCACTTTTGGCGTCCGAAATGTGTCGCTCCCGCTGGAGATGCCCTTAGTCAGATGCGCGCCATTTGCTGGAGATGCCCTTAGTCAGATGCGCGCCATTTGACCGGTCCAAAACACCGATGCGCGCCATTTTCTTTTGGTTGGTGCGCGCCAGTCCAGCTCGGGGCGCCAAAAAAGTACAGTACGTACGAGTAGTAAAAAACAGTGTCCCTCTTTAGATGGTGTCTTCTTCTTTGGCCTGCTGATGCACGTGTCGCCCTTCTGCTTCCGGCGACACTGGGACGCTGTCACTCTGCCACTCCTCCACTGAAATAGATCGTCGCACCCAACGAGGCGATCCAGTGAACTGTATGGTTTGGTGGAAAACATAAATAGCGGAACCGTTTCTTAGGGCATCTCCAACCGGGTGACCCATCCCGCGGCCGCGCGTCCGGATGGGTCGAAACGGACAAAAACCCGGCCCAACGCGCGGACCCATCCCTAAAACGGACGGCGGGGGCCTCCGGATCGACGCAAACCCGGCCCAAATCTTGGACGGGTTTGCGTGGCCGCGGACGCGAAAGGCTGGTCGCTCGCGTCCTCCCTTGTCCGCCCTCGGCCCGCTCGTCCGCCTCCCAAAACACAAGCCCGTCGCACACATCTCCCCACCGCTCCGCCGCCACCCACGGACCGGCGATTTGGGAGCGCGTCGACGCCGGCCATCGTCGTCGAGACGCCGGCAAGCGGGGCGGAAGCGGAGGTCGAGGCCCCGCGCCGCTTTCGCCGCGTCGTAGCAGAAGTCGGAGGACGCCGCCGCCGGCACTCGTTGTCCTCTCACCGTCGCGACACCTCCCGCCGTTCGCAGGCTGCGCCGTTTCCGCCGGAGGTGAGCTCTCTCGCCCGTGTTTCTAGACGGCCGAGACGGCCATGCCTGCGGAGTCCCTACGGAAGCATTTCGATCGCCTCCGCCTGCGAGGTGTTCGTTGAAATGCTCGAACTCAAATGTGTCCCTTTTCGGATCATGGTGGACAGCGACGACGAATACTACTTCAAGAACTTCATCGACACGTCGTCGAAGAGGAGTCCGACGACGAATTTTTCACGGATGCTTCGCGCTGCTCATCCACGAGCACATTGTCTCGCAGATTCCCGTGCACCGGGGGTCCTTGCCGGGCCGCGCGGCCGCCTTGGACCGCGAAAGAGAACGCGGCCACGACCAGCTCTTCAGAGACTACTTCCAACCGACACCAATTTTCGTGCCGCCATTGTTTCGCCGTCGTTTTCGGATGAGCAGGCCGCTGTTCCGCCGGATAATGGATGGCGTGAAGATCTACGACGACTACTTCCGTGCGAAAGTGGATGCACTTGGCAAGGTAGGCCTCTCTTCGTACCAGAAATGCACGGCAGCGATTAGGATGCTCGCATATGGCGTTGCCGGTGATTTCGTAGATGAGTACACGCGCATGAGTGAGTCAACCGCCCCGGAATCGATGTACGGGTTCGCGAAGCGATGATCGGTTCGTTCGGAGAACAATACCTCCGGCAACCTAATTCGGAGGACACGGCTCGTCCGTTGTCGATCAACGCTGCCGGGGGTTTCTGGGATGCTTGGCAGCATAGATCGCATGCACTCGGGAGTGGAAGAACTGCCCCTTTGGTTGGCGGGGGCAATACAGCCGGCCATTCCGAGGGGTGCACGGTCATTCTTGAAGCTGTTGCTTCCCATGACACATGGATTTGGCACTCATTCTTCGGAATGGCTGGCTCGCACAATGACATCAATGTCTTCGCGGCGCTCTCCGGTGTTTGATAGGCTAGCGTACGGTCAATCCCCCGATGTGGATTTTGAGATCAATGGCCACCACTACACCAAGGGGTACTACCTTGCCGATGGTATCTATCCACCTTGGGCTACACTCGTGAAGACAATCCGAAACCCCACCTCGGAGCGAGGAGGCAAGGTTTGCCAAAGAGCGAGGAGGCAGCCCGGAAAGATGTGGAGCGGGCGTTTGGCATCCTCCAAGCTCGTTGGGCTATCGTCAGACACCCTGCCAGAGCCTGGGATGTGCAAACTCTGTGGGAGGTGATGACCGCTTGTGTAATCATGCATAACATGATTGTTGAGGTAGAGCGGGATGATTCACTCTTTGATAATGAGTGGGATGGCCAGGGAGAATTGGTTACTCCTCAAGGTGGTCCGGCATCATTCCAGGACATTCTTCATGCGCACCATGAAATTAGAGATCTGGCTGTACACAACCAGCTTCAGGCTGATTTGGTCGAGCACATGTGGCAGCATGTAGGCAGCAATGCTGCAAACAATAATGATGAAGGAAATCCTGAAGCCTAGAGCATTTGTATCGTTTTTTCATTTTATTTGAACAATACTTTATCCTTGATTACATGGACTATGTAATGTGTAATACATTTTGAGCATTTGAACTATTTTATATATTTTATATAATACGTTTTTGCGTTTTTATAGTGAATTTACAAGAAAAACATACCATAGGGCAACGCCGACCCAAATCCCGCGTTGGGCGCAGCGCGCGACCCAAACGGACGCGCGGACGCGGGGCGACGTCCGCGCGTCCGCTCGGCCACGCAAACGGCCCAAAACGGACGGCCCAGCGCGTCCGTTTGGGTCGCCCGGTTGGAGATGCCCTTAGAGAATCTCCACTCGGATCTTTCGACGAGGCCCCTTTTTACTATCCGTACGGCGAAATTCGGTCTAGTCGCGCCCCCGGTTTTTCGTTTTCGTCTGGATTTGGTCCTTCATCCATCCGGCGAGCCCACGCCGTCCCCGGTCCCCCGGGGCGCGCTCGGGGGCTCCGGACGAAAGAATTTGGCACGAAACGTTGTGTGGGCCCTCGTAGTCGGCAAGAGGAAAACCAAAATCCTGTCGTTTTCCCTCCAATTTGCTTGCATATCCCCAATCTCTCCCGCCGAATTTGTTCATTCTCCTCCTCCTCGTTTTCCAGTTCCCGTCCTCGTCGTCTACCACCGTTCTCCTCCTCGTCTACTCGTCCGCCACCATGCCGCCGAAGGCGAGGAAGCCACGGGCGCCGAAGGAGCGGCCGCCGGGTCTATCCAACGCAGAGTGGGCGGCGGACGTCAAGCGGCGCCGACTCGAAACGAACGGCAGGTCAGAGAGGGAGAAAAAACTCGCCGCCAAGAGAGCGGCAGCGCTCGCCCAGGACGAACAAGCGAGGAAGATCAGCATGGCCATGAGCATGGGCCACGCTCGCGGCGGCGGCGGCGCCATGTTCCCCAGCCAATGGCCGACGCAAGGTACAACCAGTTCCCCGTCGACTTTCTCCCCTTCGATCTACTCGCCGTCGTCGCCTGCCATGTTCCAAGAGGGGACCTACGTCCAACCGTCCAGGTTCACGCCGTCGCCGCCCGAGCTCGCCGTCGGCAGCGGGAACCAGTACGAGGGCACCTCGCCGGCCCTACGACGAGGGCCGCTCCCGTTCGGTGCGATGGCGGCGCCGAACAACGAGGAGATCCACGATGGCCGTATTTGTAGCGCGGGACGGCGGTTTGTTTGAATTTAAACTATGTCCGCCGAACTCCGGGTGGACGACTGGAAATATGGTACTCTCCACGACTTTATTTCGTCTAATCCGACGGTTGTTTCGTCCGGATTTCGTCGTGGGCAGTCCAAGCGAGTGGAGATGCTCTTACGAATCTACCATTTCCAAACGATCCATTTTTATCTGTCGGACCGGCGAGGATTTATGGTCCTAGATTGGGAAGACGTGGTCCACCTTCGATCTGGCTTACGGATGTAGTATAGTAGCTTTTTTTTTCTAGTAGACCTAGGTTTATCGGACATTAGAAAATAGGTGCTGATGGTTATGAAAAGTTTATCTTGCCTTTACTAAACCTTTCGAGTTTACTATATATCTAAAGTTGTATCGATGGATGGAGATATGCTGGGGTTGAATTTTCAGCTATAGCTATGCATACACATGAGATAAAGATAAAGTTAAGCGCGTTCATGTGTAGATGATATAATAAAATATAATTTATGGGCAGCACATTCAAAAATACTATGGGCAGCACATCCATAAATACTACAGCCCTTGCAAGCCACAAGCATAGAACACAGTCTCTTGGCCCAACCATTATACTATGACATATCAAACATTAGGATTACTAATGTTATTGCTACTCCCAATTGGATCACTAAACATACTATACTCCCCTTGTTGTTACTCGGTTCGCACATAGACACTGTTTACCACTTATCTCACCTCAAATCTTGAATAATCCTCGGGGTTTTGGGTACCTGACAAGTTCTCAGATTAAGGTAAGAGACAATGATACAAAATATAAATCTTCTATTGAAATCACCACATAATATTCCCATGTATTAGATGCACGTAATTGTTGCGAGGCTAATCCTCAAGTCGCATTTCGTGAGGACTACTCACCCATAATAACAAGATCAATAAAAGAAAACATTGTAGAATTACTTAGATTGATACCAAATAATTTTACAAGGTCGCCAATCGTGAGGAGATCGTAATTACAAGCTATGCCTATGACTATGAGATATATGACTATGACATGGAGATGGAAATGGGGATGATGAAAAATGGTGAAGGTGAAGCGGTGATCTTCCTCGATGTGTTTCTGATGCAATTGGAGAATGGCGGCTCTCTATGTGGCGGCTGGAGTCTTGAAATATGATTCTTCCCTGTTAGCTCCAGATTTCACCATTAAAAACTTGGTTCCTATATCAAACAAGGGTTTACATATTTTTGCAATAATTAGCCATTAGTGGCAAGTCTAGAGAGATATTTTATTAGTTATTTGACTTAATATACGACTTAAACGCGGAGAAAGATGGTTGTTTTCACAACCATCACTCGATGCATCCATTAAAGCAATTAACCAACTTCGATAGAAGTACCAACACAAATATTTGCGAAACAGTCATTGGGAAGACGATTGTACAAACAACACCACTACCGAATATGTAACATCCGGGACAAAACTTGCGAGGACCATCATCCTCTTGACAACCTTGCAAGAAATTCCAAAATCGATCTCACGAATCAAGATCCGAAAGACCATACCAATATAATTCTGATCTTTACGCCGTGAAGGAGATTTCATCGTCAAACGATGGATCAAATATCACTTACTGTATACGATGGCATCTTCTTAACGAGGACATGGAAAACAAAATGGCAACCAAAACCTTATCAAAATCTCTTGAAAACACCAGTTTTTATTAAAAAATCAACTCATAGATCGGATTCCCCATCCTTCCTAAAATCGGTGAAGCTAGCCGAAAACTAACTTATGGAGGAGGCCGGGGTGGAGGCAGCGACTAGGTTTAGAGATGGTGCGCGAAAGACATGATGTTTTGGCTCATACGAACAAAAATATTAAATTACTGGGTGTACAACCAAACATTCTATGTTCGCTCACAAAGTTTCGTGGGAAAAAATATTTTATGACGCCTATGTAAAATAGATAAAAAAAATTGTGTGCGAATATAGAATATTTTGATGTGATAACTTTTAGACATTTTGAAATATAATTTAGGCAGTGGGGGCCATCTATATTTCCAACTTGGGTTACACTTCTCCCTACAGAGTCTTAATTAGCATGTTACTATGTGACCACCCATTTTAAGGGACAAAATTGCCCACTTCATGTCATGGACTAGTTCTGTTTTAGGGTCTCAAGTGGAGATAAAAAAAACATGTTACCATCGTATCACATAACCCAATAATGACTCTACAAAGTACTCACCCTGTTTCAATGTATAAAAGCTTTAAAAAAAATCAAACAATGTAACATTTAATAAAAAATTTAAAAATAAAATCATGATATTAAATGATATCATATATACATATATTTCATGATGTATCTAATGGTGTTGATTTTGGATTGGACATAATAATATTTCTCCCTAAAAACTTGATCAAACTTCACATAGTTTGATACATAAGTTTTATTCATTAGAACGAAGGTAGTAATAAATCTAAATTTTTATATTACCACACCTATGATACTATACAATACAAATGTATTAACATACTCCCTCGGTTAGAGATTATAATGCAAGAGGGCTCACCAAGATCAAGGAAGTCCATGAATCCTACACATTAATTCATTAACTACTTAATGCACCAGTGGTTTTACATGCATGAGAGAAAGTAGAAAAAAAGAACATGCATGGAGAGTGAGGACAATAAATAAGATAGATGTTATAATTTATATTAACAACTAAAAAATGGTCTCTCGCCATATAATTCTAACGGAGAAAATAGATTAGTAATATATGCATGCTTCTACACAGTGGCGGAGCCACGGCCCGGCAGCTGCCCGGGCTAAACCGGTGCACTCCCTTGTAATATTAGCATGCATTGATGATTAAAGTAGCACTACTAGAAAAACAGGCTTCCGGTGAGCCCCATAAGTCGCGAAGGTAAAGGAACCGCGACTAATGGTACCTTTAGTCGCGGTTAGGGAGGCGAACCGCGACCAAAGGCCTGGGCCCAGGGCGCTCGGTGGCCAGCCGTTGCACGTGGGGGCTTTAGCCGCGGTTGGCCAGTGCCAACCGCGACTAAAGGTGCCCGAAGGCCTTTAGTCGCGGTTGGCCTGGCCAACCGCGGCTAAAGCCGCCCCTATATATACCCACCCGGCAGCCAACACTTAGCCATTTGGTGCCATTTTCTTCACAAGCTTCACAAGTGGGTGTTAGGTTTGCTTTTGGTTCCTCTTATGCACATAAGGGGTTTGATGAAATGCCCCAAGAGCATGAAACAAACATGATATGAAGTGTTGGAGCCACACTTGAGCTTTCTCATTTATTTTTTCCTCCTCGATCGCGGTTAGCAACTTGAACCTTTGATGTGTCGTTGATAAAATGTGCATGTGTGTGTAGTTCATTGTTTAATTTATATTGTTTGTAGCTAGTTAGTTTAACAAATGCATGATGGTTAATTATATATTTTATATTATAATAATGCGGATGAATCGACAATGGATGTACGGTAACCGACTCTCCGGCGAGTTCGATACGGGTTTGAATGATTTCCTCGTAGTGGCTAATGCGAACAAGCAGGGGGTTTTGTTATCTCGTCCATGTGTTAAATGTAAGAATCGGAAGGGTTACTCTTCCTCAAGAGATGTTCAGCTGCACCTCGCTTCGGCACGGTTTCATGCCAAGCTATAATTGTTGGACCAAGCATGGAGAAAGAGGGGTTATAATGGAAGAAGATGAAGAAGG
Organism: Lolium rigidum; assembly: GCF_022539505.1. Lineage (NCBI taxonomy): Eukaryota > Viridiplantae > Streptophyta > Magnoliopsida > Poales > Poaceae > Lolium > Lolium rigidum. Next base: position 86,786,528 of record NC_061514.1, on the reverse strand, counting down.
GGATGATTTCATCGATGAAAGCTATCTTGCTCATTTCGGTGATACTTTCATGGAGGATGCTCGAAGGTGAAGGGGAAGGTGAAGGGGAAGGTGAAGAAGAGGCACGTGATGATCCCGTTGATGATCTTGGTCGGACCATTGCCGATGCACGGAGACGCTGCGAAACTGAAAAAGAGAGGGAGAATTTGGATCGCATGTTAGAGGATCACAGGAAGGCGCTCGTACCTCGGATGCGATGATGGTCCGAAAAGCCGGGCTGCACACTCGGATTTGCTTGAAATGGAAGGCACGAGCAGGTGTAGCCGACTCGGCATTTGAAGACTTGCTGAAAATGTTGAAGAATATGTTTCCAAAGAATAACGAGTTGCCCGCCGAGTACGTACGAAGCAAAGAAGGTTGTCCGCCCTCTAGGTTTAGAGGTTCGAAGATACCTGCATGCATCAACGATCGCATCCTCTACCGCGGTGAATACGAGAATTTGAATGAATGCCCGGTATGCACCGCATTGCGTTATAAGATCGAGGCGATGACCCCGGTGACGATGTTGAGGGCCGAAACCCGGGAAGAAGGTTCCCGCCAAGGTGATGTGGTATGCTCCTATAATACCACGGTTGAAACGTCCGTTCGGGAACAAAGAGCATGCCAAGTTGTTGCGATGGCACAAAGAGGACCGTAAGTCGGACGGGGAGTTGAGACACCCCGCGGATGGAACGCAATGGAGAAAGATCGACGAGAGAGTTCAAAGATTTTGCAGCTGACGCAAGGAACATAAGATTTGGTCTAAGTACGGATGGCATGAATCCTTTTGGCGAGCGAGCTCCAGCCATAGCACACGGCCCGTGACTCTATGCATCTACAACCTTCCTCCTTGGTTGTGCATGAAGCGGAAGTTCATTATGATGCCGGTGCTCATCCAAGGTCCGAAGCAACCCGACAACGACATCGATGTGTACCTAAGGCCATTAGTTGATGAGCTTTTACAGCTGTGGGGCAGACCTGGTGTCCGTGTGTGGGATGAGCACAAAGAAGAGGAATTTGACCTACGAGCGTTGCTTTTCGTAACCATCAACGATTGGCCTGCTCTTAGTAACCTTTCGGGACTCGTCAAATAAGGGATACAATGCATGCACGCACCTGCTTACATGAGACTCAAAGTGTACATTTGCCAAATTGTAAGAAGAACGTGTACCTTGGGCATCGTCGATTTCTTCGAAAGGTCATCCGATAAGAAAGAAAGGCAAGCATTACAACGGCAAGGCGGATCACCGGCCGAAGCCTGCGGAACTACACCGGTGCTGAGGTATTTGATATGGTCAAGGATTTGAAAGTCATCTTTGGAAAGGGTCCTGGCGGACAATCGGTTCCGAAGGGAGCTGACGGGCACGTAGCCATGTGGAAGAAGAAATCTATATTCGGGAGCTAGAATATTGGAAAGTCCTAGAAGTCCGCTCCGCAATCGACGTGATGCACGTTACGAAGAATATTTGCGTGAACATCCTAAGCTTCTTGGGCGTGTATGGGAAGTCAAATGATACAAAGGAAGCACGGCGAGGACCGGCAAAGTTTGAAAGACCACGATGACCTGTATCCGGAACGGTTTCAAGGTCGTGCCGGCTACGCTCCGACCAAAGAAGAGAAGGTCATCTTTTTTGAATGCCCGAGCGAGTATGAAGGTCCCGTCGGGATTCTCGTCCAATATAAAGGGAATAATAAACATGGCGGAGAAAAAGTTCCAAAACCCGAAGTCTCACGACCGCCACGTGATTATGACGCAATTGCTTCCGATTGCTTTGAGGGGGCTCTGTCGGACAATGTTCGAGTAGCCATTGTGAAGCTATGTGCATTCCTCAATGCAATCTCTCGGAAGGTAATCAATCCGAAGTTCTACCACGGTTACGTAACGATGTGGTCCAATGTCTTGTCGAGTTTCGAGTTGGTGTTTCCGCCATTCTTCTTCAATATTATGACGCACCTCCCTGGTTCACCTAGTCGATGAGATTTCCATTCTCGGTCTCGTATTTCTACACAATATGTTCCCCTTCGAGAGGTTCATGGGAGTATTAAAGAAATATGTTCAGTAACCGTGCTAGGCCGAGAAGGAAGCATCGCCAAGGGCTATGGAAATGAGGAGGTAATTGAGTTTTGTGTTGACTTTGTTCCCGACCTTAAGCCGATTGGTCTTCCTCAATCGCGGCACGAGGGGAGACTAAGTGGAAAAGGCACGATCGGAAGGAAATCAACGATATGTATGGACGGCCATTCTCCGGTCGAAGCACACCACACGGTTCGACCAATTCCAGCTTGGTGGCTCCGTACTTTGAGAAACACAAGAATATTTTACGCTCGGACAACCCCAGGAAGCCTGAATCCTGGATTAGGAAGGCCCACATGGAGACTTTCGGCAGTTGTTTGAGAAAACATTTAATGAGTGACAATAAGGTTGTAGATCAGCTGTACATGTTGGCCAAGACACCATCTTCGACTATAACGACTTTCCAAGGGTACGAGATAAATGGGAATACATTTTACACGATCGCCCAAGATAAAAAGAGCACCAACCAAAACGATGGTGTCCGCTTTGATGCAGCAACCGAGAATGGGCAAAAGGTCACATATTATGGTTACATAGAGGAGATATGGGAACTTGACTATGGACCCTCCTTTAGGGTCCCTTTGTTCCGGTGCAAATGGTTCAAGCTAACTGGAGGTGGGGTAAAGGTGGACCAGAGAATACGGAATGACAATGGTGGATTTCAACAATCTTGGTTACCTTGACGAACCATTCGTCCTAGCGAAAGATGTCGCTCGGGTTTTCTATGTGAAGGACATGAGTAGCAAACCGAGGAAACGGAAAGATAAGAAAATGATCGGTACATCATGCGATGATCCAAAGCGCCACATTGTTCTTTCAGGGAAAAGAAACATCGTGGGAGTGGAGGACAAGACGGACATGTCAGAAGATTATAATATGTTTGCTGAAATTCCGCCCTTCAAAGTGAACACCGACCCAAGCATTAAGTTAAATGATGAGGATGCTCCATGGATACAGCACAATCGTAAGCAAGCAGGGACACAAGGGAAGAAATGATGTGTAATAATTTATTATTGTACCAAACTTAATTTGTTGAATGAATCATGTGAATTATATTACCCGTGATGTGTTTGGTGTCCATTTTCGAATGATTCAATTGACTCGAGATAGCACTGATGATACATGAAATTTGGAGTGACTAAGTCATAATCCTGCATACATGAAATTTGGAGTGATTTAGTCATACTCCCTGCCTAGGCGTATAATATGCATACTCGTAGTCTTCATAGCCGCCGCCGTTGTACTCGGTAGTCGTCGCCTTCTAAGTTGCCGGCGTCGCCGTCGCCTGCTGCTTGTCGCCGCCGTCGTCGGGCGGCGCTCGTGGCTCGAACCGAGGGTAGCGCAGGCGGGGGATATCGCCGGTCGTGATGTAGTCCATGACGCTGCTGCGAGTCCGGCCGTACCACCATAGCCGACGGCCGGCCTCGTGGAAGTTTCCGAGAGGCGGACCGTCCTCCTCATACCCGGCGAGCGCCCTCTCACGCCGATTGATGAAGAAGGCGTCCCAAGTATGCTTGGTTATCGGGATGCCGGCGGGGATTCATCCGCTCGCTCCGGCGTGAGGTCGAGGTAGTAGTGGTTCGTGATGGCCGCCCGGCGCGCGATGCACCCGAGGGACGGGAGGGACCGGCACGCCGCCGGCGCTTAGGCTCCAGCCGGCGAGGGACGCGGTAGCCGGAGGGCAAGGGTAGTTCGAGGCGCAAAGCTCCTCCACCTCGCTGGTAGGTTAGAGTGGGTGCGGTGGAAGCCATGAGTGATGAGAGATTGTAGAGATGTGATAATGCTGGCCAAGCCGGGCTACCTATATGTAGTGACAAATGGCGGGAAAAATGGGAGCGGGAAGACAGGAGGCGGGAAGAAAGAGGCGGGGAGAAAGTGGCGGGAAGAAATTGGCGGGAAAAAATTGGCGGGAAGAAATTGGCGGGAAAAAATTGGCGGGAAGAAATTGGCGGGAAGAAAGAGGCCGGAAGAAAGTGGCGGGAAACAATTGGCGGGAAGAAAGAGGCCGGAAGAAATGGCGGGAAGACGAGGAGGGAAGAGGGGGTCGGCGGAAAGATAGAGGCGGGAAGAGGGGGCCAACGAGAAGACAGAGGCGGCCGGGAAGAAATTTTGAATTGAATTAGTTTTATTTTTCTGAATTTTTTGATATATTATTTGTATTTTTAAAATTTTGAATTGAATTAGTTTTATTTTTCTGAATTTTTTGGTATATTATTTGTATTTTTAACATTTTGAATTGAATTAGTTTAATTTTTCTGAATTTTTTGATATATTATTTGTATTTTTAAAATTTTGAATTGAATTAGTTTTTTTTCTGAATTTTTTGATATATTATTTGTATTTTTAACATTTTGAAATGAATTAGTTTTATTTTTCTGAATTTTTTGATATATTATTTGTATTTTTCACATTTTGAATTGAATTAGTTTTTTTTCTGAATTTTTTGATATATTATTTGTATTTTTAATATTTTGAAATGAATTAGTTTTATTTTTTCTGAATTTTTTGATATATTATTTGTATTTTTCACATTTAGACATGAATTAGTTTTATTTTTCACATTTAGAAAACGAAATAATTTCGAAAAAGGCCTTTAGTCGCGGTTGGCCTGGCCAACCGCGACTAAAGGTCGTTTTTCGCGGGAAACAGAAAATGGGGCGAAAAAACGCTTTAGTCGCGGTTGGGGTCACCAACCGCGACTAAAGGGTGACCTTTAGTCGCGGTTGGTGTCCCCAACCGCGACTAAAGGCCATTTGGTATAAAAACTCGCGCCCTCGCCCGCGCACTTCATCTTCTTCGCAGTTCTCGTCGCCTCTTCGCCTCTTCCGCGCCGAAGGCCTCGCCGCCGTGTCGCCCGTCGCCCGCCGCCCGTCGACAACGCCGCCCGCCGTCGCACCGTCGCCCGCCGCCCGTCGTCGTCCTCGCGCGCGCCCGGCCGCCCGTCTTCCTCGCCGTACGTCGTCACCGCGCCCGCCCGGCCCACGCGCGCGCGCGCCCCGGCCTCTCGCCCACGCCGCCGCCACTATCACCGCCGGTATCACCGGCCGCGCGCCCTCGCCCACCGCGCCCGCCGCCTCGCTCGCCCGCCCGGCCTCAACGGCGCCGCCTCGCTCGCCCACGCGCGCGCGGCCGGACAGAGATGAGATGAGGAGAGACAGAGAGATGAGGAGATCGCCGGGCCCTTTTTTTTGTTTTTTTTGTTTTTATTAATTATCTCACAATTTGTTAATTGTACACTAAAATTTGACTTAAAAAAAGATTGTGTAAAGAAAACTAAAATTTGACTTAAAAAAATTAAAATTGACTTAAAAAAGATTGTGTAAAAAAACTAAAATTTGACTTAAAAAAGATTGTGTAAAAATTTGACTTAAAAAAGATTGTGTAAAAAAACTAAAATTTGACTTAAAAAAAGATTGTGTAAAAAAACTAAAATTTGGACTTAAACGAATTAACTTGTTGTTAATTAAAATTGTAAACTAAAATTTTGACTTAACAAAATTTAACAAATATGTAATATATAGTTAACAAAAAATTTGTACTCCCCTCGAAATTTTGACATAACAAAAATAATTTTGTACTCCCCTCGAAATTTAACATATAATTTTGTACTTTCCTCGAAATTTTGACATAACAAAAATTTACTTAACAAAAATGTGTTAGGTTAACAAAAATTTACTTCCCGGCGAGGGTTATATGTATCCTCGGCACCGCCACCGCCCTCTCGGTCAACGCCACACCGTCCCCCTTTCGGTCACGCGGTCACTGCGTCCCCCTTTCGCCACCGCCACCGGTCTCTCGGTCACCGCCACACCGGTCTCTCGGTCACGCGGTCACTGCGTCCCCCCTTTCAATTCGCCACCGCCACCGGTCTCTCGGTCACACGGTCACTGCGTCCCCCCTTTCGCCACCGCCATCGGTCTCTCGGTCACGCGGTCACTGCGTCCCCCCTCTCGCCTCCATCGTCGCCCTCTCTCTTTATATGTAGAAGAGATGTGATAATGTTGGTATATACACAATTAATTTGTTTTGACTACATGTTTTCAGGACTGACATATGGCGGACGATAGAGCTGACCCGATTATGGACAACTATGATCTGGACGCTGAAGACCATATGTTCGGCATCATAAACGGCGATATTCAATATGTGCCGACCGGACAAGAAGAAGATGATATCTCTTCTTATCTGAACCTTGACGGTGAAGATGAAGGGCGCCGTCAGCAAGATGATGCCGAAGAAACGTCGGTAAGCGACGATCTTGAATTGGAAGTAGCAACCACCTCCGGCGCCGAGGTATATATATACATTGAGCCTCTGGTGATACAAACTAACTGATTTGAATAAATATGTGTGTACTAACGCGCGCGACTCTCTTTCTTATTTTAGCCCTCGGCCGGATCATCGAAAAAATCGAGTACGTCGTCGTCAAAGCGTGGCGCAACCAAGACGATGAAACCAAACGAAACATGCACCATCGAGGTTGTCGACGAAGCAACCGAGCAGGCCGCTGGAGCCCAAGCAAGAACGCCACCAAGTTTATCGGCCAATGCGGAGCCGTTGTTAGAGAGAACGTCTCGATCACCGTCCAGAAGTGGAATGAGCCAAAGAAGGCACGTCTTGGTTTCACTTTTGTCGATAAGAGAACAAAAAAAGATTGCTTCAAGAAGCTTATAGAACATTTCGTTCTACCTCCGGAATACCGCAGATACGATGAGGCGGGTAACAAGATTCAGGAAAACAAGGAGAGGTGCAAGCTAGTCAAACAGGTTCGCTCTTTCTAAGATGGCCGACGCATTCGGAAATACAAGCAAAATCTAGCCCATGACTTTGTCAAGCGGGGCAAGACTCCGGATTTCAAAGGACAATATGAGAAACTGCAACATGATTGGCCGTAATTTGTGAAGCAAAAGAAATCGGAGCGAGTTCCTTGAAATGTCGAAAAAAATAAGAAGAATGCGGCCAAGAAGGAGTACAATCATATTATGGGGCCGGGAGGGTATCGCTTTTGGCAGCCTAGGTGGGAGAAGATGGAGAACGAGCCGAGGGCGCGAGGAATCCGTCCGTGCACGGAGGGATGGGACCCAAGGGCCAAAAGCCGGTGGTACGGGCATGGGGGATCGCCGAACCCGGAGACGAGGGAGTGTGTTTATCGGGGCAAAATAATTAAACCCACCCAAAAGCTTATTGAGGCAATGAGGGATGCTCAAGAGGGGAGGATCAAGTTCAACGAGAGAGAACGACGCCACGACAAAAGCCCTCGGGAATCCCGAACACGGAGGACGTGTACGAGGCATGCCCGGGGACATTCCGTGGAAAGTAGGGTTCCCCGAACGATGACCCGTACGGTTACGAAGCCGTAAGAGAAAGATGGATCGGGATGCGAGATGTTGTGGCGAACTTGGTAACGGAAATGGATGTGATGAAGAAAACCGTGAGTGTACTAGTAGTCGAAAGAGATGCAGCTCGGGCGCGAGCATGAAGATCATCCAATGGATCTCGGAAGCCGGGAGCGAGAGAAGAAGCAGCGTGGCTTCCACGGAGGCCCCACCGGCCGGTGCACCGACGATCGAAATTACCGCACCGGAGCCTCCGGTGGTCGAAGTTACTGCACCGGAGCCTCCTCGCTACCCCGTGGACGATATAAAGGAGATGAAAGCATGTCATCCGTATTATCCTATCGGGAACATGTCCATGAAGGTAGCCACTCGGCGGTGCTTTACCACCTGGAGCACTCCACCACAACAACCCCATTCCAGGATGGCTATGCTCGTGTCACGGTGGAGGACATTGTCCAAGGGTTTGAGGACCCGGACATTGACATTGCTACACCCGAAGGGGCGACAAGACTTGGAGATGTCAAGCGCCGGTTCATTCTATGGCGGAAGAAGTTTATCAAGTTTCCGGGCGAGGCGCCAAGGCAAACAAGTCCACCCCTCCCGGTGGTGGTGGCGGCGGCGGTGGTGGTGGTGGTTCACCTACACCTCCTTCACGTCGGCCGACGCCGTCCCCCAATTCACCTCCGGCGGGTAGCGGACGCCGCCCCCGATCCCTCGTCCGGCGGGTGATCGGACGCCGCCCCCAATCCACCTCCGGCGAAGAAGCGAGAGGCGGTCTTGGGTTATTAACCCGGACCCTTATGTACCTGCAACCACAAAGATACCAGAGCCATCACTAAAGCCTCTCACCCCGAGGCCTTATGACCTTAGTGTGGAGCAAAATGCGGCGGTCGTGGCTGCTCGGCATGAGAAATGGCAGGCGGACTGCAAGAAGAAAAGAGAGCCCGAGCCCAAAACAAGTATTTTACGAGAAGGAAAAGAGGCTGGGCTAAGTCATTTTTGAACACACCGTCCCGGGCCGCGAAGAATCGCTCGACGACTATGAACGTGAACTTCGTAGTCAAGCACTCGCGGTCGTGGGGAAACAAGTTGCCCAGCTCGGGGAACAAAGTAAACGATCGATCCCCCCGCTCATAGTGAAAGCCGCAGGTCCGGAGGACGAAGCCCCTGATGTCATAGCAGCCGCGGCAGCACAGGGATTGACTGTAGCGAGAGCCAAAGAACAAGCGGTAGACTTAGGTCTGACTCTTCGTGCAGCGTTAGGCCTTGATGACGTGGCAATGAAGGATGTAGTATTTTCATATGTGAAGGATGGTCCTCTCGTCGAGCCTGCGCAGGAAGAGGATCTACCTCGACAAATGAAAGGTCCGCTAAATTGGTACAAGGGTTACATAAAACTTAAAAACGCCAGAGAATATATTTATGCGGAAGTTAGACCTGAGCATCACTTCAAACATTACTATATAACAATTCATCGGAGTGAATTGTTCCAGTCTGTTCAATCTGCGCGAGCTCGACAAATCTATCATCGATCTGCTATGTTACGTAAGTGATTTATTAATTTCTACCCCATCTCGTTCATTGCCCGCACTATAAATATATATATTGTCCTAACTATCTCGGTTGTGTACGCTATTATGCGAGAATGAAGAAGCGGGAAATGCGAATAAGGCGCACCCATGATGTTGGGTTCATTGACCCACAAATAGTTAATTCATATGTGTTAGAACACCACCCCAAAGACGTGGAGGATGACCTGTGGATGTTTCTTACAAAACAGGAACTCAAAAGTGATATTCTATTTCCTTACCATTTTGGGTGAGTGTTTCTGTCTTGAGCACATTCTCTTTTGTTTACTCCATGCATGGTATGTGGCTAATCGATGAGTTATGCATGACTGTGCATGTATCGTGTCCGCAGGTTCCACTGGATTCTCGCTAGTAATACAAATTCAGAACTCCACGGTTCTCGTCCACGACTCTCTGAATATGGATGCGGCGCTTTGGGCCGACATGAGAAAAATGATGCAAAAGTAACTACTTTCATTCGTTTGCGCTCTATATCGATCGGCCTATTTCGTTCATCATTTCCTAATGTCAAATAACTAATTAATAACTCTCTTGTTCATTTAATTTTCTTTGCCTCGTAGGGTTTGGAGACGGTTCGTAGATCAAAAGGTCGGTGAATTCAAAAAAGAGCTACATTTTAAAAGGGCAAAGGCTGCGACCGGGGATATTCAGCCACCGGGGACCAATCTATGTGGATACTATGTTTGTGAGAGGATCCGGAGATACACCACTGAGCGGCAGCCGTCTGAGAACAACACCGGGAGGAATAACCTCCGGACGACGCTTACTCCAGAAGCTCGCTTCCGACCACTTCAATAGGAACTAGCTGGATGGTTCGCCAGAGAAGTCATCGATCCTAGAGGAGAACACTATGTAGAGGACGTAGAACTTTATATGCACTAAATATGTATGGAAACTTGTTCAAAATTGTATATGGTCATCCGATATCGAATATATATTGTATATTCCTCTTGAATTCTTTTTGGTTCTAATTTCAAATTTGTTTGAAATTGTACATTCATATGCATGTATGTAGTACGGTAGAATATGTGAAACTCCTTCAAAATTAAAACCCAAAAGAAATAAAACAATACAAATTAAAAAAAACAGATTTAGGGGGAGGGGGGCTAAACCCTAAACCCTGCGGAGGCCTTCAGTCGCGGTTGGCCGGAAGAACCGCGACTAAAGGTCCTCCGCCCGGCGCTCGCCTGCCGCCCACGTGGACGGGCCTTTAGTCGCGGTTCGTAAGGAACCGCGACTAAAGGGGGGGGCCTTTAGTCGCGAATAATTGGTCGCGGTTGCGCAACCGCGACTAATGGCAGTTGCGCACCGCGACCGAAGGCCAATTTTCTACCAGTGTAGATATCATTGTGGGC
>NC_061514.1:86753036-86776056 GCF_022539505.1 Lolium rigidum | reverse complement strand
TTGTTAGCAACTTAATACTGGAGGGGTTCGGATGATAACCTCGAAGGTGGACTTTTTAGGCATAGATGCGGTTGGATGGCGGTCTATGTACTTTGTCGTAATGCCCAATTAAATCTCACTATACTTATCATGTCATGTATGTGCATTGTTATGCCCTCTCTATTTGTCAATTGCCCGACCGTAATTTGTTCACCCAACATGCTTTTATCTTATGGGAGAGACACCTCTAGTGAGCTGTGGACCCCGGTCCATTCTTTAATACTGAAATACAAATCTGTCTGCAATACTTGTTTTTACTATTTTCTCTCGCAAACAATCATCTTCCACACAATACGGTTAATCCTTTGTTACAGCAAGCCGGTGAGATTGACAACCTCACTTGTTTCATTGGGGCAAAGTACTTTGGTTGTGTTGTGCGGGTTCCACGTTGGCGTCGGAATCTCCGGTGTTGCGCCGCACTACATCCCGCCGCCATCAACCTTCAACGTGCTTCTTGGCTCCTCCTGGTTCGATAAACCTTGGTTTCTTTCTGAGTGAAAACTTGCTGCTGTGCGCATCATACCTTCCTCTTGGGGTTGCCCAACGAACGTGTGAAATACACGCCATCACCCACGAAGACTGTTGCGATCCCCTATACTTGTGGGTTATCATCCGCACACATCGGTATGTATGATTTCCAATAAGTCTGTAGCTCGCTCCATAATACCAGAGAATGGAGTCTTAGTCATTTTTCCCATTAGACATGCTTCGCATCTATCAAGTGACTCAAAGTCAAGTGATTCAAGTAATCCATCGGTATGGAGTTTCTTCATGCGTTTCACTCCAATATGACCAAGACGACGATTGCCACATATAAGTAGAATTATCATTCAATTTAATTCGCTTAGCATCAATGTTATGAATATGTGTATCACTACTATCGAGATCTAACGAAATAAACCATTCTTTTCGGGTGCTCGACCATAAAAGATATTATTCATAAAAATAGAACAACCATTATTCTCAGACTTGAATGAATAACCGTCTTGCATTAAACAAGATCCAGATATAATGTTCATGCTCAACGCGGGTACAAAATAACAATTATTGAGGTTTAAAACTAATCCCGAAGGCAGATGTAGAGGAAGTGTGCCGACAGCGATCACATCGACTTTGGATCCATTTCCAACGCGCATCGTCACTTCATCCTTCAATAGTCTTCGTTTATTCTTTAGTTCCTGTTTCGAGTTACAAATATGAGCAACCGAACCAGTATCAAATACCCAGGTACTAGTACGAGAACCAGTAAGGTAAACATCTATAACATATATATCAGATATACCTTCTTTCTTCTTCTTGACAAAGCCGCTCTTCAGATCCGCCAAATACATGGAGCAATTACGCTTCCAGTGTCCCTTCTCCTTGCAGTAATAGCACTCAGCATCAGGCTTAGGGCCAGTCTTAGGTTTCACAGGAGGCGTGGCAGCTTTCTTGCCATCCTTCTTGTTTCTTCCTTTAGACTTGCCCTGTTTCTTGAAACTGGTGGTCTTGTTGACCATCAACACTTGGTGCTCTTTCTTGATCTCAATCCCAGCAGATTTCAGCATGGCGAAGAGTTCAGGTAACTCTTTGTTCATGTTCTGCATATTGTAGTTCATCACAAAGTTCTTGTAACTAGGTGGCAGTGATTGAAGGACACGATTAATCCCCAGTCTGTTAGGAATCACTATTCCCAAGTCACTGAGTTTCTTCGCATGCCCGGTCATGGCGAGCATGTGCTCACTAACGGAGCTGCCTTCTTCCATCATGCAAACTGAAGAAGTGTTTCGATGCTTCATAGCATTCCACGGCCGCATGAGTTTCAAAGATAGTTTTCAACTCATTGACCAACTCATGAGGATCGTGGTGCTCAAAACGTTTTTGAAGATCGGCTTCCAGACTTCATAGGATGGCACACTGAACTTGAGAGTACCGAGTTTTCTGAGTCGCGTAAACATTCTTTACTTCATCGGTTTCAGTTTCTGCAGGAGGGTCACCTAGCGGTGCATCAAGCACATATTGCAGATTTCCGCCAGCGAGGAAAATCCTCACATGATGGAACCAGTCGGTGAAGTTGCTACCGTTGCTCTTAAGCTTTTCTTTCTCTAGGAACTAGTTAAAATTGATTGGGGACGCCATATCTACAACACATATTTGCAATAGTTTAGACTAATGTTTATGACAAATTGAGTTCAAATTTTAATTTAACAAAATTAAAAACTAGGTGAACTCCCACTCAAAACAATATCCCTCGAATTTTCTTAGTGATCACACGAACCAAATCCACCACACCAAGTCCGATCATCACGAGACAAGATGTAACTTCAATGGCGAACACTCAAAGTGTTCATCATATCAATCATATGATTCATGCTAGCTCTACCTTTCGGTATCACGTGTTCCGAGACCATGTCTGTACATGCTAGGCTCGTCAAGGCCACCTTAGTATCCGCATGTGCAAAACTGGCTTGCACCCGTTGTATGCACTTGTTGATTCTATCACACCCGATCATCACGAGATGCTTCGAAACGACAAGTCTTGGCAACGGTGCTACTAAGGATGAACACTTTATTATCTTGATATTTTAGTGAGAGGGATCATCTTATAATGCTACCGTCACGATCTAAGCAAAATAAGATGCATAAAAGGATTAACATCACATGCAGTTCATATGTGATATGATATGACCCCTTTGTCTTTGCGCCTTTGATCTTCATCTCCAAAGCACGGACATGATCTCTATCATCAACGGGCATGATCTCCATCATCGTCGGCGTAGCGTCAAGGTCAATGGCACCGTCTTCATGATTGTTCTCCCATGTAGCAACTATTACAACTTCTTTGAAATACTACTCAACATGAAATTTAAAGACAACCATAAGGCTCCCGCCGGTTGCCACAATACAATAATGATCATCTCATACATATTCATCATCACATTATGGCCATATCACATCACCAAACCCTGCAAAAACAAGTTAGACGTTCTCTAATTTGGTTTGCATATTTTACGTGGTTTAGGGTTTTCGAGAGAGATCTAATCTACCTATGAACATGAACCACAACGGTGATACTAGTGTTGTCAATAGAAGAGTAAACTGAATCTTCACTATAGTAGGAGAGACAGACACCCGCAAAGCCACTTATGCAATACAAGTTGCATGTCGAGCGTGGAGCAAATCTCATGAACGCGGTCATGTAAAGTTAGCCCGAGCCGCTTCATCCCACTATGCCACAAAGATGCAAAGTACTCAAACTAAAGACAACATAAGCATCAACGCCCACAAAACCATTGTGTTCTACTCGTGCAACCATCTATGCATAGACACGGCTCTGATACCACTGTATGGATACGTTGCATAGAAAACAAAAAAAATTCCTACCGCGAGAACGCAATCGAAGCCAAGATGTAATCTAGAAGACGGGAGCAACGAGGAGATGATCGAGACTCACCCTTGAAGATTTCCAAAGCCTACAAGATGAGGCTCTTGTTACTGCGGTAGACGATCACTTGCCGCTTTCAAAAGCGCGTAGAAGATCTTGACGGTGCCACAATCGGGCAGCACCTCCGTACTCGGTCACACGTTCGGTGTTGATGAAGACGACGTCCTTCTCCCTGTTCCAGCGGGCAGCGGAAGTAGTAGCTCCTCCTTGAATCCGGCAGCACGACGGCGTGGTGGCGGTGGCGATGGAGAACTCCGGCGGAGCTTCGCTAAGCGTTGCGGGAGAGGTGGAGGAGTGGGGCGGCTAGGGTTTGGGAGAGGGGGAGGTGGCCGGCCTCTATGAGGGGAGCGGCCACAATGGCTTTGGTGTGGCCGGCTGATACGTCTCCAACGTACCTATAATTTCTGATGTTCCATGCTTGTTTTATGACAATACTTACATGTTTTGCTTGCACTTTATAATGTTTTTATGCATTTTCCGGAACTAACCTATTAACAAGATGCCGAAGTGCCAGTTCCTATTTTCTGTTGTTTTTGGTTCCAGAAAGGCTGTTCGGGCAATATTCTCGGAATTCGACGAAATCAACGCCCTGAACCTTATTTTTCCCGGAAGCTTCCAGAAAGTCAGAGTGGGACCAGAGGGGGGCCCTGGGGGCCCCACACGTGGTGGCGGCGCGGCCCGATGGGGGTGCCCCCCTAGTGTGAGGAGGCCCTGTGGCCTCTCCGACTCTGACTCTTCGCCTATTTAAGCCCTGGTGACCTAAATCTTCGATACCAATTGACGAAACTCCAGAAAGACTCCAGGGACGCCGCGACCATCGCGAAACTCCGTTTCGGGGGACAGAAGTCTCTGTTCCGGCACCCTGCCGGGACGGGGAAGTGCCCCCAGAAGCCATCTCCATCGACGCCACCGCCTCCATCATGCTCCGTGAGTAGTTCCCCCATGGACTACGGGTTCTAGCTGTAGCTAGTTGGTATTCTCTCCCCCATGTACTTCAATACAATGATCTCATGAGCTGCCTTACATGATTGAGATTCATCTGATGTAATCGGTGTTGTGTTTGTTGGGATCCGGGACTCCGCCTTCCAAAGTGATTTCTTCCGGACTTTTCTAGAACCTTCTAGAACCTTCCATAAATGCACCGGATCATTTTCAAACTTGGAATATGACTTCCAATATATGAATCTTATTCTCCGGACCATTCCGGAACTCCTCGTGATGTACGGGATCCCATCCGAGACTTCGAACAATACTTCGAACTCCATTCCATATTCAAGTTCTACTATTACAACATCAAACCTTAAGTGTGTCACCCTACGGTTCGCGAACTATGTAGACATGGTTGAGATTTCTCTCCGACCAATAACCAATAGCGGGATCTGGAGATCCATAATGGCTCCCACATATTCAACGATGACTTAGTGATCGAATGAACCATTCACATACGATACCAATTCCCTTTGTCACGCGATATTTTACTTGTCCGAGGTTTGATCATCGGTATCTCTCTATACCTTGTTCAACCTCATCTCCTGACAAGTACTCTTTACTCGTATCGTGGTATGTGGTCTCTTATGAACTTATTCATATGCTTGCAAGCTAATTAGACGACATTCCACCGAGAGGGCCCAGAGTATATCTATCCGTCATCGGGATGGACAAATCTCACTGTTGATCCATATGCCTCAACTCATACTTTCCAGATACTTAATCCCACCTTTATAACCACCCATTTACGCATTGGCGTTTGATGTAATCAAAGTACCTTTCCAGTATAAGTGATTTACATGATCTCATGGTCGAAAGGACTAGGTAACTATGTATCGAAAGCTTATAGCAAATAACTTAATGGCGTGATCTTATGCTACGCTTAATTGGGTGTGTCCATTACATCATTCATATAATGATATAACCTTGTTATTAATAACATCCAATGTTCATGATTATGAAACTAATCATCTATTAATCAACAAGCTAGTTAAGAGGCTTACTAGGGACTCATTGTTGTTTACATAACACACATGTATCAATGTTTCAGTTAATACAATTATAGCATGGTATATAAACATTTATCATAAACATAAAGATATATAATAACCACTTTTATTATTGCCTCTTGGGCATATCTCCAACATTGAAGGTCACCTTAAAGACCTACCACTAGTGATACCACTAGTGATTGAGATCTTTCTTCATGGAAGAGACCCAATAAGAAGGGGAAGAAGGAGAAGAAGGAGGTAAGCCTTCGTGGTATACGTGAGTCCTTCGTGGCAACTTGCACCTCTCCAACGATAGCTAGCTTCCTCCCAAGGAAGTGAACATCGGGATACATCTTTGCCTCCACATGTCTCGGTTATTTTTATCTGAGCTCTTTTACTTATTTCTTTACATTTGTGATAACCTTCGTGCTTGAAGTACCTCTTGTCATCATATAGGTTGTTTCACTTACTTGTTTGGCTCATTGTTGTTATTGGCATATCCCAACACTTGTGAAAAATGTAAAATCTGTATAAACTTATTCATCCCCCTATGTTATCGTCTCTATCCTTTTAATGGGTCAGGCCAATCTATGTCCTTGATTATCTGAGCAATGTATATGATTTTCCACTCTTGCTCCCCACTAAAATAGCCACAAGCATAAGTGCTACATGCGCGGGCATGTGATGTTTTTGTTGCATTTTTATTTTTCCTTCTTATTCACCTTTTGTAATTATACTTACTTCACTTATTTTATATTAAATTATATATATATATCTTTTATAATTTAGATTATACATTATGTGAGATTTTTTCATGCATTTCAAATAAAATATTCACACTACTTATGAGAGGTGTTGCCATAGAACTAGCAATACTTAGTGTGACATCTATAAAACTAATTTTTTATACCCATTGAAAATGTATATTCCAAAAAAATGTTTAGATCTATTAAAAATATTTGTGCATTTAAAATATTTATGTATTTCAAAGCAAACCATTCATGTATCTAAAAACAGAATTGTGTGACTTCCAATAAAATTTTTGGTATATTTTAGGGAAAAACAAATCATGTGTCTATTGTAAAATAAAAAAGGGGAAGATCAAACTTGGAATATATAGTGGAACAATAAGTAAGTAAAAAACAAGAAATTAAAAAGGATTGAAGATAGAAAACAAGAAAAAAGACTCACCTTTGTTGTGCCAGGCCCATTGGTGCTTTTGGTGAGCGGAGGCTGCCTATTGTCGTAGTTTCTGCTATCATTTGTTTCAATATTTCTCACTCATTGCAGGGAATATAGTCATGGTGCACCCCACAAATTTGTTGGGCCTAGGACATTGTAAGGGGAGTTTCTCTTTTATCTTCCTTTTGTTTTTTTATTTCCTATCTTTTTTATTATTTTTATTATCTCTTTTGTTTTATTTATTTTTTACTTGCTCTTTTGTGTGTGTTTTTGTATTATCCTTTTTATTTTATTTATTTTCATTTTTCTCTTTTGACTTAATTTTTGTAATGAGAGATATATGTTTGCTAGCAGGGAGAATAGGACCTCTCGTGCTATCGTATGTGCTACCACAAATTTATATCTACTTGAACGTTTATATTATATATCATTCATAAGAATAAAAAAGAAAATAAAGCTTGGACGTTTTCTCGTGTTAGGGGCTACTTTGTTCAAACGAAAAGTGGAGGGTAATCACATAATATGAAATTTTCATTTGGTAGCATGCCTCATGTGTTTGGTTCAAAGAAATTGAGAAGAAAATGTGGGGGGGGGGGGGGGGTTATCTTAATTTTAAAAATCAGGATTTGAAAATCCATTGACATCCTTTTGGAATTCCAACGTGTGAAAAACTAAACCCAAACATTTCTTGGCATAATACCTTCATGATAATACCTTTTTATGTGGTTTGGATGAGTTTATTAAGATTCATGTGTTCTTCTTTTCCCGTGAACTGAACACTTACGTTTTAAAAAATCAAGTGTATTTCGATCCTCTATTTTACAACCCAACCACCTAGGTTCAAGTCCTCATGGATTTGGGTTCTTACTATTTGAACAAAAACATCATTGTAGGAGCATCCCCTACCGCATTCCTTTCAAAACAAATCCATCCAATGAAGAAAAAAAATATAAAGAAGCCTCGCAGCATAAGGATCGGTGTAGCATTGGAAACTAGAAGATTTGAATTTGATTCCCCCCCCCCCCCCCATAGAAAGCACTGAGCTCTAGGTTCCACTCTAAGAGATATAGGAACAATAGTTTGCTACATCCCCTCGAAGTTAACAAAACATAACATGACGTTGAGAATAAGGTTTGTAACTAGACCAACCAAAACAAAAAAGGAAACATGTCAATATTGCCAACTGTTGTACTAAACAACGACCAGTTCTACCAACCATACAAAATGCTCTCTAGTGGAAACCTCCCAAAGCTTACTTAACAGAGCTATAAAGGGTATTCATCGAAACAAATGACAACTTGCAAGTTTCACAGATGCCTTACTACAAACACCAAAGCAAAGCCAATACAAATTTTAAACGACCAAAGCGACATTAAAGATCTTTTATGTACAACTTATTTCTTAAGGGATAATCAAAGGCACGAACACTCCTATTCAGCAAAGTTAGCTCACTTTTAGCATGCGAGATATCCAAAGCCTCTCTTATCTGGAGGGTGTGGCTAGAGGAAGTAGCAACAGTGAGTATAGATTCGTCCCCTTCGATTGCAATATTGCAAGCTCGGCCATATTGATTGCTTTATCCTCCTCCTTCCGTAAACATTCCCAATATTTAAGGAACAAACAAGCAAAACAGATAATCTTAGCATGTGATTTGGTCTTTTTTCTTCTTCAAAACACACCCTATTTTCACAAATTCCAAGAGCCCAACATAGGGAAGCTAAACCCACAACATGGGTATTAGGCATATTCCTTGCATATTTATATATGCAAGTTTTTTTTGAATGACATATTGTGGTCTATTAGGAGCACTGATAGAAACACTCACAAACACGTTGCGACATAGTAGAGAATAAAAAAATCGTGAAAGATTTCTATCTCATCCCAAAACCTGGATTTTAGACCACCCTGCCATCCCCATTTGTCCATATTGTCTTTGGTAGCACGGGGTTTGCCAAATTAACAAAAAACAAATTTAATTTTCAGTGATGTCTTTGCTTTCAATAGATGCTTGAATTTTATGTTGACCCAAGATTCGGTAAGTTTCTTAATATAGATCTTATAGTAAATTTCCCAGTTTTTTCAATGGTCCAAAGAGGCTAGTCACCCCTCTCTCCTAGAGGTCGGGTCAACGGTATATCTTTCAATCTATACATGCAAGGATTGTTGTTCATCTAACCGCCTCCTATATGAAAGTTGCCACCTAATACTCCCGGCACAAGCCACATACACATTTTGGTTAAATCTCATATAGTTAAGGGAGAACTGTTTTCAAAGGCTGGGATTTGCACCAAATTAACATAATTCCAAAAACTTGTTTCACCTCCAAATCCAACTTTAGTTCTCTTCCAATAAAATATAAGTTATTGAGCTATTAATATTAGCCCATGAGGCAGAGGCATTGTGATCCACCGCAACAATTTGTTTATCCATCACATATCTAGCCCGCACTTTTTGCAAGCCTCTTTCTTCTCAAATTCAACACCATTTTACAATACTAATATTTTTTCTATATATTCTTAGTCCCTAACCCACCCTCAGTTTTGGGTTTAAATATTATTTTGATTTGATCATATGATGATTGATGATAGTGCTCCCTTCGTGCCCAAAAAAGCCTCCTTTTGAATCTTCACAAGACATTCATTAAAAGTATTAAACATTGAAGCACGGTCGATATGTATGGTGGTTAGGGAGCATTCTATTAAAACTTTCCTTCCAGCCAAATATGAAGAACCCCTACCAGTCATACAAAAAAATTAAAGTTTTTTCTTCAACACCCGACTCTAGAACCATAGGAGCACCTTAGTATTTAATAGGACAGCTGCCCATTAGGTAGTTGAAAAGTTTAGCATAAATCTCAATCTTTAAGTTCTCTTCATTAATCATCAATTATTCAGTCTTACCAAAATAAATTATTAGCCTCTCCATGTTTACAAAAGGCACCAAAGTAATTTAACATTTATGGACATTTCCTTATTATCTTGAAACAAAATAGTTGTGTCATTTGCATATTGCAAAATAGCCACCCCATAAACAATAAATCATGGAATCAATCCATGAATGAACCCTCTATTTTGAGCTTTTATATACCTCTTGGCCAAACAATCGTATTGAACAACAGAGGAGACACATATCACCTTGTCTCACTCATTCGCAAGTAACGAAATTCCCGCCGCAATTGCTATTTTAAATTTTACACACGGGGTACCACCTTTAATAATCCTTTTCATCCACCCTCGGGAACTATGATTGAAACCACATAGTTCCATGCATGCAAATAAAGTTCCCAATTAAATTTATCATATGATTTCTCAAATCAATTTTCAAAACTGCAACCTTCTTGTTTCTAATCTTAGCCTCATGTAGAGTCTAGTGCAAAGATAAAACTTAAATGGATTTTGACAAGGTAACACAATCCTATCTGCTGCATGATCAAGTCTAATTGGCAAAACTTTGGTACCCATTAGCTATTCTGTGAACAAAATTTGTATTGTGATCCTATTTCAACAACCACTTTTCACCGGCCCTGCGGTACTAATATACCCGGCAGCTTCATAAATATCCACCAACTATTTTTGCATTTGTGCTCTCGAAACTTTTCACCTTGAATCAATTGAATGGTGTTTTTTTTTTTTATGTTTTTTCCTTTTTTTATCGAAGTTCTTACAAAATATTGTCTCCACGATGCAGTCAGATAGACAGTATACTCCATTATTATGCGAGAAGGGGAGTTTGTCCTAGTTCGTTTAGAAGTTTACACTGCAACTTACCGGTGACGGAGTCAGGTTCATGCAGTCTCACAATCATTAGCAGGCTGGCCAGCCAGAAGCCGCGCATGCACCATGATGAGCGAGTAGACATGCAAGGATCCCTACCTACTAGCTGCCTTCTGGACATTAGACAGTGTGTTTGCAGTGCTGCAAGCTGCAGATAGCTAGTGGATTATGCGTATACATGGCCGACAGCAACAAGATCACGACTTCTCTTTCGGTGCCAAGCTTACATGCATTGCAGCCATGCTCAAGGCTTTTAAGCTAGCAGCAGCCACACATGTGATCCACGACTTTTAAGCTAGCAGCAGGCCAGCAGCCACACATGTGATCCATGGGACGATGATTCATCAGCCAGAGCCAGGCACTATTTACCACTGGTAGTGCATGGTACATCCTACATATATATATGGTAACACCAGACATATATAGCGATCGATGTAGTACGATGAACCAGATGCGTCAGATTCAGAATATTACAACTCGATGTATTCTTCAATTGCATGTTGGCATATGCAGTAATTAACGGTGGCGCTAGGCTATCTAATCAAAAGCATGCACGCGCGCATCTACCATATCCAACTAACAAGTATTTGCTGTTGGTGATCAGAAGGAGGTGAAGGCGCAGCTGCCGGTGTGGTCGCCGGAGTCGTCGTCGTCGCTGCAGGGGATGTGGGTGTGGCGGCCCTCGTAGGTAGTGATCACCATGCGGCAGTCCTCCGACAGCCGTTCCACACGCTTCTTCACGCGGCAGTTGGTGTGGGTGCACCGGTAGTAGCTCCTGCGCGTACGCACACACACGAGAAGCCAGGTTGGTCAGAAAATATCACCAACGATCTCCTCCAGTAATAAGGCTCAGCTGATCACGTTAAAAAAAACCTGTGTCACAGCCTCACAGTTGATCTAGAACCGAAGTACATTGCAAAATTACTTGTATTGAATTTCAACAATAGAAATGGTTTTGTGCTCCATGGAAATTAAGAGAACGGCAACAAACAAAGAGCTCACAGACCAGACTGAACTACTAATGTAACCTGCCTTATATTTTACAGACATATTCCTTAATACTATAACAAATTAAAATTAGATACAGCGGAATTTAATCTATGAAGCAATTTAGTTTGTACAGTTTATCGAGCTTCTTCATGTTACACTGTTCAACTGTTCAAACAACATTAACTGTCAAAGCGATATTCTAAATCATTAGGACCAAAATTAAAATGAGAACCAAATGAAACTGGCCAGGCACACATTATTGCAACTCTGTTGTAGTGATGTATAAATGTTAAATGTATTTGGAAATCCATATTTTTCCTCAATCACCTTGAAATTGGCTTGTTGAGACCTAGCCAGACTTCACCACTCTGGAAGCGTGTAAAGCGTGCTGCAGCGTATAAAAGTTTAGTGGACGGTGGTTTGGAACCCTGCCTCCGGTTCACAAAAAAGTGACGATCTGGACACTGATACGGTTTTCAAAATTTAACTTTGACTAGTTTATGTAGCAATATATGCACAACGAAATGAATAAATAAGTAATATTTGCAGAAGTTTTCTCATGACAAATCTATGCTATGATTTTAAAGTTTCCACTACAAATATTTAAATGATTAAATCAATATCAGTGGTAAAAGTTTTTCAACTTGGACTTCAGACAATGTCTAAAATGTCATTCTTTGTGGATGCTAGTACTAGATAAATCCGGGTTCGTTAGAACTAGCTAGCTAACTTTGAAGCATGCATACTAGTCTGTAAAATCAATGCTTCTTTTCTGACTAAATAAAATTCTAAGTTGGGCCAAGTACTCACCCTGCATGTTCAATCTAGGAGTTACATCGATAGAATTTGGTTTTCAAACACGACAACAACTTTTCCACGTCAACTGAACAAGCTCAAGTAGTAAAATAAACAACCGAAGTGAATATTACGCACGTGATTACGGACACAGTGTTTCCAATATATTGCACATTTACGGTCTGGAGAAATTAGCACTGTAATATCCCCCGCACAAAAAGAACCTTGAATCTGAAATTTTGCTCACCATTTGCCCTGCTGATGCATCCAAAATGCACGTACAAAATACACACGCCTATACTATTGCGGTAGATCACGAATAAACTGTAGGACTTACTAGTGGCCTAAATGCAAGCATGCATGATGAGAACTTGGACCAAGGAGAAAAAAAAAAGAGATGGGAAAGGCTCTTTACAAGATCTGTAATTTTGTAGAGATTGCAGAAATATGCATCTGTCCTTTTTTGCTTGGTACATTATTGTATGATGACCCTTCAATGCAGCACTGCTTTCCCCGATGTGTACTAAGGCCATCTCTAGCCGATCCTTTATAATTTAGAGGAGCAAACGGTGGAGTAAACTTAGAGGAGTACAATTTTACTCCTCTAACGGGGGCTGGACCTAACTAACCAGTAACCCCTCAAATTTAACTCCTCAAACGAAGTGACCCCACATAGAAGTCTCTATATTTCTTCTTCCTAGGTGACATGCGGAGATGAGGACGACGAAGGCGATGGAGTTGAGCAGATTGAGCCCCTCGACGAGAGCAGGGAAGTGGATGCGGAGCGAGTCGCGCCGAGGAGGGAAGCCAGATACGAGGTCCAGGACCGGCCAAGCCCCGACACCCCCACGATGGCCTCCAGTATTATATTACCCGCGACAACGAAAGCCGCTATGCCGCGGAGGTTGACCTGGAGGTAAATGAACACCCCTCCCCCCAGCAGATGGGATCTTAGTTGCGAGGTTGACCCAGGAGAGGCAACACATACTACAGTGTCTTAAGGGATCAGCTAGAGACGCCCTAAGGGCATCTAAAACCGTTGGCCCCATCTCTCTTTCCCATATGTGCACATGGGGCTTTCCCAAACAAATGGTGAGAAACAAATGGAATGGTACCCAACTGTTTGCCTTGTTTGGGCACACCCATTTGTTACTGACATGTGGGACCCACTCATCAGTAGGTCCATCGAAGCTTTCCGCCACCAGCCCTCCTCTACACCAAAATTTCCAAACACCGATGGATAGAGCCCACCTAACTCGGCATACTCGATCCCGGCCTTCTGCCCATGCAACATGCCAGACCGGAAAACTAGGAGTGACACCATCGCCACGCAGTAGATGTCTAAGTTCCTCTGCTCCCGGGTTGCCGTGCCTCACGACTAGCCATGCTATGCTTAAGGTGATTGATATAGAGGAGCAAGAGGAACATGATCGATACCAGGCTTGTGCGGACGACAACCATTGCCATGCCCGATGACATTGACATAGTGGTGGTGCCGGATGGGGATCCGCTGTGGCGGCGGATGGGAAGGATATAATTGGGAAATGCCATTAGAGAATAAGTAGATGTCACAACAAGGGAATCTACATATAGGTGTAGATAGAAAATTCCAGAAAATTCCCCAAACTTAGTAAAGGTTTAGGGGCAAACGTGCACATATGGGAAGAAACTACATATAGGTAAGGTTTGGGGGTTACCTTTGGGTGGTGTTTGTCACAGATGAGGACAAAAAGATGGCATGGAAGATTTGGGGGTCTCCCTTTGAGATGCCCTAAGGGTCTAGTTAATTCTAAGATTTCACAAGAAAAACTCAGAAAGAGAAACGTAATATTATAGATGCATGTCTTATTAAATCCTATAAGATTTGAGGCAATGGGAGTTGGCACTGCATAATATTTGATTACACCGCCAGGTAAAAATCGTAGGAAGTTATGACCCTTAGAATTTCTCCAAAGTCGACTCTAAGATTGGTATGTAATGTATCAATGCCTATAGATTCCTCGAGGACCTTGAAATAAATGAATTTTTGAAGTGGTGCATTTATATGATTCAATAGAAATGAGCACGAGAGTTTCAGAGGAACGAGGATTTAGTATAGAGATGGACAAAAGGTGCATTGAACTTTCAAATAAAATGAGGTGTTGAATTTCTATGAATCTTGAGTTGTGGATATGTTCTTTTATAATGCAAAGCTCCATTCAAGGAACAAAATACTAAGTACTTGTACCCTTCAAAACTCCTACTAAAATAGGAAGTATGATCCAAAGAGACCGCTGTGAATCAAAGAGGCTCTGTTGAATCATGCATAAGGAGTTTTGAGTAGCTATATTATATAGATAAACAACACTATGCCTGAAGGTTATGCTCATATATAGTCTGTACTAAATAACAACAAGGTGTTTATCTAGGGGAAAACAATTCTTCATTGCATATTTATCATAGTTTTGATCATTATAAAGAACGGAAATAGCGGCCCCAGGATTACTAGTATCATTTTACTTTAGGTTTGTTGATTATTCTCAATTAGTGAAGTGCTTTTTTTCATAAACCTTACTCACCTTAAAACTTCGATCACATGGCTAAGCCTAAAACTGGTGTTCATAAAGTATGCAATTTCAGCGAAATATTAGTGCATTTTCTGTTTGGGTTATATGTGCAGTGGGTGGAGATGACAACGGTTGGATGCTGCTCCAAATGTTTGAAAATTGACGGAGGTCCAACTTTTCTCTATTGAATGATATGGCAATAAGTAGGCACATTCCCATTTTGAGGTTAAGTGTCAAAACATAAATATTCATAACTCATATAAGAGCATGTCTAACAGGCCCCTTATTTCTCTGCCCCGTATAACGCTATTTTTTCGCCCCGTATCCCAAAAGTGCGTCTTGCTCAACCATTCCGTCTAGCAGACCCCGTATTTGGCCCCGTATTTTTAAAAATTAAAACCCCGGGAAAATGAAACCATAGTTCTTCTTCATTGATCATACATTGGATCATACATATACATAGCGATCCTAGCTACTCGAGGATGATGTATGGCACGAAATCAACGGTGGCGGCAGCCTCCTCCTCCGCCCCGGCGGCAGCCTCCTCCTCCGCCCCGGCGGCGGCCTCCTTCGCCCGGAATTCAGCCACGGCGGCGACGGCCGCCGCCTCTTCCTCTGCCTCCGCCCGCGCCTTCTCGGCGGCCTCCACCTCCGACTCGGCCAACGCCCGCAGTAATGCCGCGTCCTCCTCGCCGGCCTCCGCTTCCTCCTCGCCGGCCTCCGCTTCCTCCTCGCCTCCGCCTCCTCCGCCGCTGGTGCTGCCGATGCGCACAGCCCATGCCGCCTTCGCCGCGCGATCACGCTCCCACTCAGCGCGCCACGCCTCGGGTCGGCGCCGCTCATAGGCTTGAGCGGCGGATCCTGTCGGTACCACCGCCCACCGGCCGCGAAGTCCTGGAGCTTCTCCGGCATGTAGTACGCGCCGGCGTACTTGCAGGCCGCACGACGGCTACCCGCGGCGGAGCGCTTGCACTTCAAGCGCCACGCGTCCACCACGTTGTCCGGCGAGCGGGATCGCTTCGATCCGCTCGCCGGAGAGCGCTACTGCGGCCGCGGGCGTCCATGGCGGAGCTGGGGTCGAATGCGGCGCGGGGAGAAAGTAATTGCTCGCCGAAGCAGGGGTGGAGGCGGCGGCGGCGCACGGCGGAGCTAGGGTAGCGAGTGAGGGGTTAACCCCTCACTCGCACCTGCGGCCAGATATAAATAGTGGGCGGAGGGGCCGATATCCTGGGCCCCGTATTCCGCCGAAACGGGGCGGCCCGAATATGGGGCCTGCTAGACGGCCCAAACCGCGCCTGCCCCGTATGTCGCCGGAATTTTACGGGGTGGGCGGGTTATAAGGGGCCTGTTAGACCTGCTCTAAGTTATCAACTTAACTTCTTTTTAGGAAAATCAACTTAGCATTTTTAGTTAGTCAACTGAACAATGCTATAAACGCTGCCACATCAAAACAATACTTAGTCCCTAAATCTCGAATAGCGTTGTACGGATGTAGGAATAGCGCCACAAGGATGCACGATCGATCTTTGAACCAGCAGGGTCATGGCGAAGTAGAAGAACACGAAGTAGGGTAAGCACAATAGCACATGCCTGTGTATATTATTACCTGGGATGAAGACTGTTCTTGACAACCTTCTGCCCGTACTTCCTCCACTTGTATCCATCGTCCAGGACATCCACCTCGCTCCTGGTCTGGAAGCAGAATCGCGGCTCCCTCATCTTTCTCCTCACCTTCATCTTCCCCTTCTCCGCCCCCTTCCACCTGCATATATGCCAGTCCGCCACCATCGATCATAATATGCACCCATCGGACGCCCAAACACCACACTAAACTGTCACGCAACAATACACATCTTAATTACCATGAGCTGGCGCCATGGAAAGTGGCCGCGGTAGTGGCAGTAGTAGTACTCGCAACCTCGTTGCTTGCTCTCGCCGCCGATGTGCCCGCCTGAGAGAGAGAAGCCAAGATTTCTATTGAATCAAACAAGAACACCAGACATCAAGGGCAAACAAGCATGCATGTCAGCCTAGATAAATCACCTCGCCTGCGCCGCCCAGGGACGCGAACCCGGTGGGCTTCTCGCATGCTGATGCGGGGGCGGCGGGTATAGAGTGGCAGAAGGGGATCCCGGGGAGCAGCGGGTACAGGCCACCGCCATGGTCCGACGAGAACATCACGCCGTGGTTCCCAGACTGTCCTTGTACCAACGGCATCTGGATAAGCTTGTGTTGATTCGGCAATGGAGCCAGAAGGGGAGGGGCCGTGTACGGATCGAGCGCGTAGAGGCTGGGAAGGCACGCCTCGAGCTGGCTAGCACCTTCCATGCAAGATCATGCAAGCGATGGATCAGTATGGGCTTAGCTAGCAGCTTGGGGGCATGAGATGCCAAGAAGGAGAGAGAAAGAGGGAGTAGGTGATTTCTTGCCTAGGTTAGAGATGAGAAAGACACGGAGAGAGAGAGAGGAACAAGCGCGGTGGGCAAGCTATAGCCTGTGGGAGGGGGACTGGACAGACGACCCACCCTTTAAAGAGCCTTTTGCTCAAATTGTGGTACTGCTTGCTGCTGTAGCAGCTGCTCGACCGATCGTGCAGATTCATCCATCGGCTCCTGCTTTTGTAGCTTACGTGGTGATGCTTAGGTGCTTACCTGTTATAAACTAGCTAGCGTCGTATATATATGCGTTTGTTTTTAGGAAATATGCTTCACCGTTACATACAACAAACTCCTAAGGTCATTTTTGATTTACGGATCTTGAAAACACAGGTATAGGAAAAATTGTAGGATTGTCTACAGGAATTGAGAACATATATGTTTTTTGGTTGCACCACAGTAAAACACACATGATGTTTGAAGAATTTGGTGCATGCCATATATATAGTTGTCATTGTATACGAACGAAGGCATTTTTTCATGAGGACCTATGGAGAATTTTCATACGAACTTACATGAACAACAGCCCACAAGAAAACTTTCTATAATTTTCAATTCTAAAAACCAAACAAGCTAGCTCTATAGATTTTTTTTCCAAGGAATAGAATATCCTCCAAATTTCTTGAATTCCTTTGAACAAAATCGGCCCTACGTTCTTTTGTTTATCGACTCTTCACTCCATAAAAATGCGGTCCTGTTTACCGAGTTCAGTTTCGTTTGGGGACAAGCGAAGTCTAAGCTTGGGGGGAGTTGATACGTCCAATTTGCATCACTATTTTATATCATAATTTGCTGTTATTCATTGATATATTTCATATTGGGACACAATACTTATGTTATTTCATCTATTTTGCATGTTTCATGATTATTTGGAGATCGAGCACCGGAGCCAGGATTCTGCTGGAAAAAGCACCATCAGGATGCAATATTTCGGAGGATCAACTGTGGAAGGAAGTTTTACCAAAAATCCTATTTTTTCCAGATGACGAAGGAAGCCAGAAGGGGGAGCCAGCTGGACCCATGGTGGGCCCACACCATAGGGTGGCGCGGCCCATGGCCTGGCCGCGCCACCATGTGGTGTGGGGCCCCCTCGGCCTCTTTCGCCTCCTTTTCTTCGCGAAACCCTTCGTCCCGAAGACCTAAGCCACGGAGGAATCCTCACGAAGGGTTACAGCCGCCTGCGCGGGCGGAGAACACCGGAGAAAAAGAGCTCTCCGGCGGGCAGGAATCCGCCGGGGAAATTCCCTCCCGGAGGGGGAAATCGACGCCATCGTCACCGCCATCGAGCTGGACATCATCTCCATCACCATCATCATCATCTCCACCATCATCACCGCCATCTCCGCCGCTGGACATCGTCACCGCTGTAGCAATTTGGGTTTGATCTTGATTGTTTGATAGGGGAACTCTCCCGGTACTGATTTCTACTTGTTATTGATGCTATTGAGTGAAACCATTGAACCAAGGTTTATGTTCAGATTGTTATTCATCATCATATCACCTCTGATCATGTTCCATATGATGTCTCGTGAGTAGTTCGTTTAGTTCTTGAGGACATGGGTGAAGTCTAAATGTTAGTAGTGAACTATGGTTGAGTAATATTCAATGTTATGATATTTAAGTTGTGGTGTTATTCTTCTAGTGGTGTCGTGTGAACGTCGACTACACGACACTTCACCATTTATGGGCCTAGGGGAATGCATCTTGTACTCGTTTGCCAATTGCGGGGTTGCCGGAGTGACGAAACCTAAACCCCCGTTGGTATATCGATGCGGGAGGGATCGCGGGATCTCGAGTTTAAGGCTGTGGTTAGATTTATCTTAATTACTTTCTTGTAGTTGCGGATGCTTGCAAGGGGTATAATCACAAGTATGTATTAGTCCTAGGAAGGGCGGTACATTAGCATAGGTTCACCCACACAACACTTATCAAAACAATGAAGATTAATCAGCTGTATGTAGCGAAAGCACTAGACTAAAATCCCGTGTGTCCTCGAGAACGTTTGGTCATTATAAGTAAACAAACCGGCTTGTCCTTTGTGCTAAAAAGGATTGGGCCACTCGCTTCAATTATTTCTCTCGCATTTTACTTACTTGCACTTTATTCATCTGTTACATCAAAACCCCCTGAATACTTGTTTGTGAGCATTTACAGTGAATCCTTCATCAAAACTGCTCGTCAACACCTTCTGCTCCTCGTTGGGATCGACATTCTTACTTATCGAAGATACTACGATACACCCCCTATACTTGTGGGTCATCAAGACTATTTTCCGGCGCCGTTGCCGGGGAGTGAAGCGCTATTGGTAAGTGGAATTGGTAAGGAAAACCTTTCTTGTTTGTGCTGATTTTATTTACTGCCTGCTGCTATAAGTCATTATGGAGAGATCTTCTCTTCAATTTCTATTTGGGAAATCTACTACTACTGCAACGGTAGTGGATGAGGCGCCGAGTGAGGAAGTAATACCATATAAAATACCTACGAAAATTATTGAACATGTTATGGATAACCGCTATGAAGGGGATGGAAGCTGTCCATCCTGGTGATCATTTACTGTTTTTGCATGAATTATGCGGGTTATTCAAATGTGTAGGTATTGCTATGAATGAAGTTAGGAAGAAACTATTCTCTATATCGCTGTCTGGTAAAGCGGCGCATTGGTATAAATTGCTGAAGAATGGTGATTCTCTTGATTGGGAGGACATTGTGCCTTTATTTTATTCAAATTTTATCCTCCAAGTGAAATTCATAAAGATCGGAACCGCATATATAATTTCTGGCCTCATGATGGAGAGAGTATTGCCCAAGCTTGGGGGAGATTGAAGTCCTTAATGCTCAAATGCCCCATTCATGAGCTTCCTGGTAATGTTATTGTTGATAATTTCTATGCAAGACTTTCTTTTCAAGACAAGACCTTGCTGGATACTTCTTGTTCTGGATCCTTTACACGCAATAAGGAAGAGTTTAAAAGGGACCTTCTTGATCGGATCCAAGAAAATGCTCGAAGGTTGGGAGAACGACAAGGATAGAGAATCGGGTATAATTTATGATTATAAATGCATTGAAGCTTTTATGGATACTCGATACATTTCGTAATATGAGTGCTACATATGGTCTTGATTCTCAAGTTGCTGCAAATCTTTATAAAGCTTTTGCCTCTCATTATGAATTGCCTAAGAAGAATTTTGATAAGTATCATGAACCGTATAAAGATAAAATTGATTCATCTATTAATAAGTGTGTTGTAGTTGAAACTGCTGATCGTGTTATTCCCGAAGCTTATATTGAAAAAACTCCTTTTCCTGCTAAAATGAAAGAGTACTCTGTTATAAATAGTGCGGTTCATAAAAGTGAAAAGAAACCTATAGAACCTGAAGAACAAATAAAAGTTGAACCTGCTGTTGCAATAGTTAAAGATCTTGTTGAAAGATCGAGATGTCGCCTAGAGGGGGGGGTGAATAGGCAATTACAAACTCTTGCGGATTTGTCTTGTATGAATGCGGAATTAAACTATCGTTTAGTTAACAAGCACAAACCCTAAATATGCTAAGCTCAACTAAGTGTAACAATAGCAACTAGAGCTAAGCAAGATAGGCACAAGATATATGTAGCACAAGTGATAGCAAGATATATGTACTTCAAGCACGATGGCTATCACAAGGAAAGAGAGCTCGGGTATAGAAATAACCGAGGCACGCGGAGACGAGGATGTATTCCCGTGTTCCCTTGCTTTGCAACAAGGTACGTCACGTTTGGAGGAGTGGAGGTCCCACGAAGGATTCCCCGCGCCACGAAGGCTCACCCTATTCTCCGAACCACACCCACGAAGGATAATGGCCCTTTCCTTATGGTTAGCTTTTCCTCCGCTCCGGAGATGGCAAGCTCCACAACCACTTCACAAGCTCCACGAAGGAGAAGCCCGGGCCTCTTCACAATCTTCTTGAAGAGATCTCCGGAGCACCAATCACCAAGCCAACTAGGAAGTCACCCTCCAAGAGTAACAAGCTCACGGTCTCTCACTCGAACAAATCGTGGTGGAGAGCTCAACACTATGCAATGATGCAAAGCAAGAACACCGGAGGTGTTCAAGTCCTACACACTCAAATCCCACCAAAGCAACGAATGCTAGGATGAGATTGGAGAGGAAGAACAAGGGGGAAAGTCAACTAAAGACTCCAAGATCTAGATCCCAAGAGATTCCCTCACTTAGAGAAGAATTGGTTTGGTGGAAGTGTAGATCTAGATCTCCTCTCTCAAATCCTCAAATATGAGCAAGAATCATGGGGGGGAATAAGAGAGAGAGCAACTTCTTCAAATGCAACAATGGAGGTGAGAGAATGAGGAAGAAGTTCTTGCTCAAGGTGGAAGAAGGGTCTATTTATAGCTAGGAGCAAATAAAACTGTTGGGGGGAAAAAGACAAGAAAAACGGGCAAAAAACAAGACAGAAAAACGTCCCAGGCCGGCGGCCCAGCCGGCTGACCGGATGCTGGGCCGAGGAGGCCGGTCAGCCATCCGGCCCAGCCGGGCCACCGACCGGAAGGGAGCTGGGCGCGCAGGGGCGGCAAACTGCCACAGGCCGCGCGGGGCGAGCGGGTGGGCCGCGTGGGCGGTGTGGCCCAGTCCGGCCAGGAGGCCGGTCCGGCCGGAGTGGACGCCGAGCGGCCCGGTAGCAAACCGGCGCCTGGGCCGGGGAAGGCTGCGGCCCGGTTAGAGTCCGGTCCAACCGGAGAGCAAGCTGGGCTGCCCGGCTGCTGGGCCGGTTGGCCGGTCGGAGACCGGGGCTGTCCCGGGTGGGCCGGTGTGTGGCCCGGTCGACCGGTCGGAGACCGGGCAGCCGTCCCCCTTTTTTCTTTTCTTTTTCTTTTTCTTCTTTTACCTTTTCTTTAATAACTATTGCTCCCGAACTCCGATTGACATGAAACCAATTTTGTTGGAAAGATAACGACGAATAGAACCCCAACAAAAACTGGAAATATGGAGACTCCTCTCAGAACATTTTAGATGATTTTAGAGAGGGAGTCTCCCACCGTCAAGAACCGGTGAAGACGTCCAAACTCGAAAACGCAATAGAAGATGCATGCGGATTCCGTTTTCGATGAACTTGGGCTTGTTGTAAAGCTAGCAAAAAGCTCAAGAACCTCACACAGAGAAACACCAAGAAGCAATAAGGATATGCAAAGTATGCAAAGGATTGAGCTCCCTAAGACGATGTGATCAAGTTACCCAACCGAAAGCCCCTCTTGATAGTGCGGCTATCTATCCTATAATCCGGTCTCCCATCAACCACCTTGAGACCGGTAAAAGGAAAACCTAGCAAATCCATACCTTTGCCTTGCGCATCCCGCTTGATCTTGATGATAGCTCTACAAGCTCCATACAAGCCGGAATGCCTCACTTGATCAATGTTGCTTCGTGAATACTCACAAATGCTCCCCCATACACCATGATGGGAAAGCACTATTGATGCACATCTTCACATGTCCATTATCACCAAATGGACGACAAGCTTCAAGCATGTGATCCACTCAAGATGCTCATCTTGAACTTGCCCAACTCAACCTTGTATCTTCTCATACTCACATAAGATAGAGCATGGCTAATATTGAGTTCCACATAGGAACTCCATATTTATTTCTTCTTCTTGATCATATCACATATGTATCTTCATACCGATGATCTTGATGCCAATACACAAGATATACCTTTATCTTCATGGCATCCATACTCGAATCCAACACATGGAGTACAAGTAGTACCTATGGAATATTCCTTCATATAAACTTAATGAAAACATTAGTCCATAGGGGTTGTCATTAATTCCCAAAACCACACATAGGGGCAATGTACCCTTACACT
>NC_061514.1:86591585-86752936 GCF_022539505.1 Lolium rigidum | reverse complement strand
AAAATGCTATTTCCTATAAGCATGTTAATTTTTGTGGAATACATAGACCTTGTGGAATTAATCAAATTGAGGAAGAATATTGTATCCATCATAGGAATGAAAAAACTAGAAAGTGGTCTAGGGCTCTAGATGATCTTGGAGAAAAAGTGTGTGCACTCTATCCTTTTATTTGTGAACTTTGCCATAGAGTTGGTCATTTTAATTTTCAATGCTCCTCCAATGATAATTTGAACCCCATGAGTGCTGCAAATTTGTATTGTGATGATGAAATTATTCCTAATCAGCATGATGAACTTACCTTATTTTTGAAGTGTGAAGAGTTATCAAGAAAAATTTCTTTGTTAGATATTAACAATCTTGATATTGATGATGTCCCCGCATGGGTGTTTTTCTTATTGCATTAATAATTGCCATACAAATACTTACATACGTAATATTTTAGAAGATGACACCTTGCCAAAATATGATAGGACCGTCGTGTGTTTTCAATTAATTAATGAAAAGGAGGGATCCTCCCAAGTTTCTTCTATTGTTTTTGAAAGTAAATCAAGGTTATGCGGACAAGCCACCCTTCAAGCCTCTTCCTCCTAAAGAAGGGAACGAGGAGAAGGAAAAGAAGAAGAAGAAGGGAACGAAGAAGAAGAAGAAGAAGAAGAAGAAGAAGGAGAATAAAGAGAAAGAGGCAATGGCATATCCCCGCGTGTATGAGGTAACAATAGGTAACTGTAAGTATGTTGCTGTTATCACCAGAAGTTGGCCAGTTCAGAGGTGGGCCGCGATCAGGATGGACGTAAAGATATACATATAGGAGAAATGTGTGAATCGGCCTTTTATACCAAGTTGGGCTAAACCGCCCATGTATCTGTAACATATTAGATCGCATCTTAGTTTAGAAGTTAGAGTTTTACCCGTGCACGGTTTGGTGCACGACCACATTAGAAAGTCCCCTGGACTATAAATATGTATCTAGGGTTTATGGAATAAACAACAACCAACGTTCAACACAAACCAATCTCGGCGCATCGCCAACTCCTTCGTCTCGAGGGTTCCTCCGGTAAGCACCATGCTGCCTAGATCGCATCTCGCGATCTAGGCAGCACGAGCCTCGCCTAGTTGTTCATGCGTTGCTCGTGCCGAAGCCTTTTTGATGGCGAGCAACGTAGTTATCATAGATGTGTTAGGGTTAGCATTGTTCTTAGTATCATATGCTTTCGTAGTGCAACCCTTGCGCATCTAGCCGTCCTTGTACCTCATCATGGGTGCGGGGACGGCACCCCGCTTGATCATCGTTTAGTAGATCTGATCCGTTACGGTCGCTCCTTGATTCATCAAGGATTAGTTTAATATCCGCAATAGTTAGGCCTTACAAAGGGTTGGAGGATCCAGCGGCATGCAGGGTGTAGTTTGCTGCCCCTAGACAGGACGTTCCGAGGATCAACCTAGTGTTGGTTTTTAGGCCTTGTCTAGGGCTGGCTTACGATCACCGTGCGTGAGCGCGAGGCCCAATCGTGAGTAGGATGATCCGATTATGCGGTG
This sequence comes from Lolium rigidum, assembly GCF_022539505.1. Lineage (NCBI taxonomy): Eukaryota > Viridiplantae > Streptophyta > Magnoliopsida > Poales > Poaceae > Lolium > Lolium rigidum. The sequence continues at coordinate 86,751,400 of NC_061514.1, read as the reverse complement.
AAAACCCCGGATCGTCGTGGATCTCATACGCTTTATCTTGATCAAGCAGGACCACCATATATTCGGCCACCTTGGACGAATCATGGGTGGATCGGCTCCATGAGCCGATTCACAGGACAACCCGAGAGCCGATCGAGGCTCGTATTTAACGTGTACGTGTGTGCCCTGCAGAAACTAAGCGAGGCATCATCCACACCTTCCCGACCAGGTATAGGTCGGGTGGCACGCCCTTGCAATTTGCATCGGCGCGCGACCAGGAGGCTTTGCGGGCCGTCGCTCTGAGGGACTGGGGCCAGCCGCAGCCCTAGTTGTTCCCGGCTCTACGGTGTTGACCAGTCACTGCCCGCCAGTGGGTTTCTGACGTCAACACATTCTGGCACGCCCGGTGGGACCATCTTCAACATCAACCATATCGCCATCTACATCCGAGATGGCGGAAAGCACTCCGGTCGGGTACGAGGATCTGAATGGCGAAGTCAAGACCCTCCGCGAAGCCGACCTCATCGGCTCTCCCCACGACGCCCGCTCCCTTGGCGTCAGCACCAACGTGGTAGAGCTGGGGTACCACCCTGGTAGTGGTGATGAGGGCGGCTGCTCTCGCGGCAAGGATGAAGAAGAAGCCGATCCCGCCGGTCGGACCACGTCACACGCACCACCAGCTCTCCCGGCATTCGGCGTCGACCTCACGGGTGACGGAAAGCCGGGGTTCGGGTTCACCTCGGCTGACGAGCTGGAGGAAGTCGACATCGGCCCCGGGGATAAGCCGCGGCCAACTTTTATCAGCAGGAAGTTAGACCCACAGCTCAGGAGTCAGATGATTGCTCTATTAAAAGAATACCCAGATTGCTTCGCATGGGACTACACGGAGATGCCGGGGCTAGACAGGAGCATCATCGAGCATCGACTCCCCCTGAAGAAAGGATTTCGGCCCTTCCAGCAACGAGCACGACAAATGAAGGCCGAAATCCTAGAGGAGGTCAAGAAAGAGATCGAGAAGATGTTAGCTGCCGGATTCATCAGGCCGTGCAGGTATGCGGAATGGATATCCAGTATCGTGCCAGTAGAAAAGAAGGACGGCCGGTGGCGCGTGGCTATCGATTTCCGAGACCTTAACAGAGCTACTCCAAAAGATGAATATCCGATGCCTGTGGCAGAAACTTTGATCAATGCAGCTGCTGGCCACAAGGTTTTAAGCTTCATGGATGGCAACGCCGGCTATAACCAGATCTTCATGGCCCCAGAAGATATACACAAGACCGCATTCAGAGTACCAGGGGCAGTAGGTTTGTTTGAGTATGTGGTCATGACCTTTGGGTTGAAGAATGCCGGCGCGACGTATCAAAGAGCCATGAATTATATATTCCACGATCTGATCGGCAAGCTGGTAGAAATCTACATCGATGATGTGGTAGTCAAATCCGTCTCCATGGAGGGACACTTGCAAGATTTACGACACGTACTAGACCGAACTCGAAAGTTCGGACTGAGAATGAACCCGAAGAAATGTGCCTTTGGTGTGACGGCCGGTCAGTTCCTAGGATTTTTGGTACATGAGCGAGGGATTGAGATCGGCCTGAAGAGTCAGGAGGCAGTGCGTACCATGCAGCCGCCCACCACGAAGAAGGAACTCCAGCGTCTTATCGGCAAGATCAACTTCGTCCGCCGATTCATCTCTAACTCCGTCAGGACGGATCGAGCCGTTCATGGGTTTAGTGAAGACTAAATCCGATGACGAATTTCACTGGGGGGCAGAACAGCAGCAGGCGTTCGACGACATTAAACGGTACCTGACGACACCACCCGTGCTAGTGCCGCCCCAGCCAGACAGGCCGTTCTACATTTATCTGTCAGTAGCTGAAACATCCATTGCTTCGGTGGTGGTGCAACTCTACGAGGGCGTCGAGAGGGTCGTTTTCTACCTCAGCAGAAGGATGTTGGACGCGGAGACAAGGTACCCTGAGGTCGAGAAACTGTGCCTCTGTCTGGTCTTTACCTGCACCAAGCTGCACCACCTCTTTTTGACGGCAGAAATTTTCGTCATATGCAAATCCGACGTGGTCAAGCACATGCCTGTCGGCCCCCGTGTTGAAGGGCCGATTGGGTAAATGGATGCTCGCGTTGTCGGAGTTCGACCTTCGGTATCAGCCTGCGAAAGCAGTCAAAGGACAAGCATTGGCCGACCTCATAGCTGAGCGAATCGATACCGATATAGCAAGCACTCGTCTATACGGGCATGGGCTATGTTCTTCGATGGATCGGCTTGCGACGATGGTTGTGGCATCGGCATTCCGCTCGTATCCCCGAGGGGGCGGAATACTCCTTCTCCATCCGGTTGTCTACCCCTTGCACCAACAACGTGGCGGAGTATGAGGCGGTACGTAAAGGGATGGAGTTGCTACTAGAAGCTGGAGCAGAAGCAGTGGAGCTCTTTGGAGACTCCAAGTTGGTGATCAATCAGCTCACAGATGAATATAAGTGCGAGAGTGAATCGCTTTTCCCATATTGGATGGAATGCCGTGAGCTAATGACACAGTTTCGATACATCAACTTTAATTGGGTTCCAAGATCCCAGAACACCGAGGCCAACAATCTCGCGCAGATGGCGTCGGGCTACATAGATACACCTGAAGGGTCAGAAGTTCAGGTCCAATTCCTGGAACAAGATGATTGGAGAGCCGAAATCTTCAAATACTTAAAAGATTCGGCTCGGGGGGCACCTAAGCGGATAAGATACAAAGCCATGAAGTATGTCCTCATAGGAGACGACATGTTCTACAGGACGTTGGAAGGGTTACTACTCAAGTGCCTGGGACCCACTGAGTCTAATCGGCTCTTACATGAGGTGCATGAAGGCGCCTGTGGAACTCATCAGTCGGCTCACAAGATGAAGTGGCTAATTAGGCGCTCAGGGTTCTATTGGCCCACCATGCTTGAGGATTGCTTCAACTACTACAAAGGGTGCCAGGCATGCCAGATGTTTGGAAAGATTCAGATGGTGCCAGCATCAGCGATGAACCCGATCGTCAAACCTTGGCCATTCCGAGGGTGGGGCATGGACATGATCGGAAAAATCCATCCGGCTTCGAGTAAGAGACACGAATGGATTCCGGCCATCACAGATTACTTCACCAAGTGGGTGGAGGCCGTCCCTATGAAGAAGGTAAAATCGAAGACGTGATTAGGTTCGTAAAGGAACACGTGATTCATAGGTTCGGGATTCCCCAAACCATCACGACCGATGGAGGTTCGGTTTTTGTGTCTAAAGAATTCGAGGGATTCTGCGATGACATGGGGATTAAGCCGATCCGATCATCTCCGTACTATGCTCGAGCTAACGGACAAGCCGAGGCGTCCAATCGTAGTCTAATCAAGCTGATCAAGAGAAAGATTGAAGAAAACCCAAGGGATTGGCATGAGAAGTTATCGCAGGCATTATGGGCCTACCGCATGTCATGCCATGGAGCTATAAAGACTTCGCCGTACCAGCTTGTTTATGGGCAAGAAGCCGTATTACCTTGGGAGATTACGGCTGGATCAAGGCGTGTCACGTTTCAGGACGACCTGACGACAGACGAATATGCAACCTTGATGAGTGACACCATTGAGGACGCAACGGAGCTTAGGCTTTGGTCGTTGGAAAAGATCAAGGAAAACAAAGCCCGGGTAGCTCGGGCCTACAATAAGAAGGTTAGGCCAAAGGAGTTTCAGTGTTGGTGACCTGGTATGGGAAGTCTGTGTTGCCGTTAGGAACCGGGGACAAGGCATATGGCAAGTGGTCTCCTAATTGGCACGGTCCGTACAAAGTCGTCCGTGCCTTGAAAGGTAATGCATACATGTTGGAAGAGTTGGATGGGCGTAAGTTCCCAAGTGGCCGTAAATGGTCAACACCTCAAGAAGTATTTCCCAAGCATGTGGGATGATAGGTACTAAGGTAGCGAGGCCGATTAGAATCGGCCAGCAAAAGGGGATGATCCAATCATGGGTACCAAAGTATGGGGGCCGACGCAATCGGCCGTAAAAAAAAAAAAGCCGATGTCGCCGCCATCGACTCTAGAACAATTATACGAGACCCAGAGGGTGTTCAGTTTGGCTTCATGAGTTCCTTCGAGCACGTCCTTGTTGATATCCTCGCCTTGACTAAGGCTCGGGGGGCAGCTAATCTAGCGGATGCTCTATATTCTCAGGAGGAGCCGATTGGGGTTGCTGCAAGAAAGGGAAGGAGACTGGTTGCTCAGATTAGCCGATGAACAATCATCGGCTGTGGAATTGCTAAATACCATGGTTAAGGAAAATAATAGTCCGATTCGTTTGCTATCGGTCTTGGTGTGGCAAGTGGGAAGATGGAGATTGAATTAATGAAAGAAAGATCGAACGAACAGTTCTTATTAATTCAAAGAAACGGCTTTACAAGAAGAGCCGAGGGCTCCCAAAAGAGGGATCTGGTGCCTAGCGCACCGCTAATCCTACTCCTCTAGTCGTCGTCGTCTTCATCATCGCCGTCGTCGTCGGCGCTGCTCCCAGGAAGCTCCTCGCCATCGCTGTCCCAGCCGTGCCGGCCGGAGCCTCCTCCTCCTCCTCGTCATCATCATCATCCTCGCTATCCGCCCGTGTGCGGAGGCGCTTCGTTGGAGGATATCCCGCGAGAGGAGGAATCATCTTCCTCCTCCTCATCCTCCTCTTCCTCATCATCATCGTCGTCTTCACTGTCCGCCCACATGCGGGAGCGCTTCTTCGGCGGGAACTTGGTGGAGGGGGAGGCCTCAGTCCTTTCCGCTCTTTTTTCTTTCTTCTCCTTGTCTGAGGAGATGGGATTCGCCCCAGAGCAGGGATCGTCTTCTTCCTTGTTCTTCGGCGCCGATTGGAGGGAGAAGCTGGAAGCGGAGGAGGAAGAGGAAGACATTGCTACAGGAGGAGAGGGTTTCTTGGTGTCGACTGCTAGAGCAGAGGAAGGGGATGAAGAGGGCTGGTCAGTTGGCATGGTTAAATAATAAGGAGCCTAGTGGAGATTCAATGCCATTGCAGTTTCCGAGGAAGTGATATTGAAGCTGTCAAACTTTACGAAGAAGTGGGAAAGACGAGGTGTCATGATGACGGATGCTGCGACAGTTCCGCTCTGCCACGACGTGACCCGACGAAAGGAAGCATAATGATTTTGGAAATGTCATTTCCAAAACCAGGGGGGCATGTGTTATCACCAGAAGTTGGCCAGTTCAGAGGTGGGCCGCGATCAGGATGGACGTAAAGATATACATATAGGAGAAATATGTGAATCGGCCTTTTATACCAAGTTGGGCTAAACCGCCCATGTATCTGTAACATATTAGATCGCATCTTAGTTTAGAAGTTAGAGTTTTACCCGTGCACGGTTTGGTGCACGACCACATTAGAAAGTCCCCCGGACTATAAATATGTATCTAGGGTTTATGGAATAAACAACAACCAACGTTCAACACAAACCAATCTCGGCGCATCGCCAACTCCTTCGTCTCGAGGGTTCCTCCGGTAAGCACCATGCTGCCTAGATCGCATCTCGCGATCTAGGCAACGACGAGCCTGCCTAGTTGTTCATGCGTTGCTCGTGCTCGAAGCCTTTTTGATGGCGAGCAACGTAGTTATCATAGATGTGTTAGGGTTAGCATTGTTCTTAGTATCATATGCTTTCGTAGTGCAACCCTTGCGCATCTAGCCGTCCTTGTACCTCATCGTGGGTGCAGGGACGGCACCCCGCTTGATCATCGTTTAGTAGATCTGATCCGTTACGGTCGCTCCTTGATTCATCAAGGATTAGTTTAATATCCGCAATAGTTAGGCCTTATAAAGGGTTGGAGGATCCAGCGGCATGCAGGGTGTAGTTTGCTGCCCCTAGACAGGACGTTCCGAGGATCAACCTAGTGTTGGTTTTTAGGCCTTGTCTAGGGCTGGCTTACGATCACCGTGCGTGAGCGCGAGGCCCAATCGTGAGTAGGATGATCCGATTATGCGGTGAAAACCCCGCATCGTCGTGGATCTCATACGCTTTACCTTGATCAAGCAGGACCACCATATATTCGGCCACCTTGGACGAATCATGGGTGTATCGGCTCCATGAGCCGATTCACGAGACAACCCGAGAGCCGATCGAGGCTCGTATTTAACGTGTACGTGTGTGCCCTGCAGAAACTAAGCGAGGCATCATCCACACCTTCCCGACCAGGTATAGGTCGGGTGGCACGCCCTTGCAATTTGCATCGGCGCGCGACCGGGAGGCTTTGCGGGCCGTCGCTCCGAGGGACCGGGGCCAGCCGCAGCCCTAGTTGTTCCCGGCTCTACGGTGTTGACCAGTCACTGCCCGCCAGTGGGTTTCTGACGTCAACACATTCTGGCACGCCCGGTGGGACAATCTTCAACGACAACCACCTCGCCATCTACATCAGAGATGGCTGAAGAAACTCCTGTTACCTATGAGGAGCTCAATGGCGAGCTCAAGAAGAAGTATGACGAGGTCAAAGCTGTCCTCGAAGCCGACCTAATCGGCTCTTTCCACAGGACCCGCTCCCATGGCATCAGATGGAAGGGGTTCACACCGAAGCGCGCTTGATGGAGTGGACCTGTCCACCCCGTCGGAGGAACGCACCAGGTCGCTGCGTCAGGAGATAAACTTCATGGTGGCTCATTCGCTGCACCGCCATTCTGAGAGCCTGGTGAATACGTTGGAGCGCGTCGCGCTGCGCGTGATCCAGGAGATCATGAGCCATCAATACTCTCCGTCAGGACCAGCCCTAGGGACTCACCAAGGGGAATTGCTACTCCAGTCCCGTCCACCGCTGCCGTTCGCGTTGGCAGCACCCGAAGCGCCGAACTCATCGGCCTATGTCGTCTACAAGATTGGTGGTGACCCCAGTGACTACCAATTCCTACATGACGCGCCCAAGGAGATCCCGCACGGATACGCATGCGCATACGTGCCAGACTGCAGCACCTGGGCACCCTCGAACCAGGTTGCTATAGCAGGGACTTCTGGGGCAACAGGAGGAACGTCGGAGGCAGACCCTGAGAAGCAAACGTGGCTAGCTAAATACGCCACCCCGACAAAACTCCCGAGCCCAGCTCCTGCAGTTGGCTCAGAGCCAGAAAAACAAGCATGGCTGGTTAAGTACGCCACTCCGACGAACCTTCAGGGTTCGGCACCTGCAGCCATCACCGCGGATCAAATTTGTACGATCCTCGAAAGACCAGTTCGGCATGATGCCGAAAAGAAAGGCGATCGGCTATACCAAGCCGTACCCCAACGAGTACGAATTGATCCCGCTACCACCCAAATATCGGCTCCCGGACTTCACAAAGTTCAGCGGATCGGATGGTTCCGGTTCCATCGAGCATGTGAGCCGATATTTGGCGCAGCTGGGCATGATCTCAGCATCGGACGAGCTGCGCGTGAGGTACTTCTCACGGTCCCTCACAGGATCGGCTTTCGGTTGGTACACTTCGCCGCCACCGAACTCGGTCCGTACTTGGAAGCAGCTGGAAGAACGGTTCCATGAGCAATATCACTCGGAGGCTTCCGAGGCTGGCATTGCCGATCTAGCACAAGTACGACGAAGCGCGGGGAAACAAGTGTCGGAATACATCCAGCCGCTTCAGGACCGTTAGGAACCGATGCTATTCGGTTCACGTAAGCGAAAAAGAAGCAATCGAGTTGGCGGTGGTGGGTCTATCATCATCGATCAAGGACGTGGCCTCCCAAGCGGACTACCCTTCATTAGCACACATGGTGCGTAAACCGTCGGCCGTATGAACAGCGCCACCCGGATGTCTACCAGGACAAATTCAAACGCGTGGTTACCATGGTTGACGCAGGCGAAGATGAAGGCGCTACGGGAGAACAAGAGGTTGCAGTGGCTGAGTGGACTCGAGCGGCAGGCCCAGTAACCTGCAAATGGGTGAAGCCACCAGGGCCTCCAAGAGGGTTCGACTTCGACGTGACTAAAACGGAGCAGAAGCAGTGGAGCTCTTTGGAGACTCCAAGTTGGTGATCAATCAGCTCACAGATGAATATAAGTGCGAGAGTGAATCGCTTTTCCCATATTGGATGGAATGCCGTGAGCTAATGACACAGCTTTCGATACATCAACTTTAATTGGGTTCCAAGATCCCGGAACACCGAGGCCAACAATCTCGCGCAGATGGCGTCGGGCTACATAGATACACCTGAAGGGTCGAAGTTCGAGTCCAATTCCCGGAACAAGATGATTGGAGAGCCGAAATCTTCAAATACTTAAAAGATTCGGCTCGGGGGCACCTAAGCGGATAAGATACAAAGCCATGAAGTATGTCCTCATAGGAGACGACATGTTCTACGGGACGTTGGAAGGGTTACTACTCAAGTGCCCGGGACCCACCGAGTCTAATCGGCTCTTACATGAGGTGCATGAAGGCGCCCGTGGAACTCATCGGTCGGCTCACAAGATGAAGTGGCTAATTAGGCGCTCGGGGTTCTATTGGCCCACCATGCTTGAGGATTGCTTCAATTACTACAAGGGGTGCCGGGCATGCCGGATGTTTGGAAAGATTCGGATGGTGCCGGCATCGCCGATGAACCCGATCGTCAAACCTTGGCCATTCCGAGGGTGGGGCATGGACATGATCGGAAAAATCCATCCGGCTCGAGTAAGAGACACGAATGGATTCCGGCCATCACAGCATTACTTCACCAAGTGGGTGGAGGCCGTCCCTATGAAGAAGGTAAAATCGAAGACGTGATTAGGTTCGTAAAGGAACACGTGATTCATAGGTTCGGGATTCCCCAAACCATCACGACCGATGGAGGTTCGGTTTTTGTGTCTAAAGAATTCAGGGGATTCTGCGATGACATGGGGATTAAGCCGATCCGATCATCTCCGTACTATGCTCGGAGCTAACGGACAAGCTGAGGCGTCCAATCAGAGTCTAATCAAGCTGATCAAGAGAAAGATTGAAGAAAACCCAAGGGATTGGCATGAGAAGTTATAAAGGCATTATGGGCCTACCGCATGTCATGCCATGGAGCTATAAAAACTTCGCCGTACCAGCTTATTTATGGGCAAGAAGCCGTATTACCTTGGGAGATTACGGCTGGATCAAGGCGTGTCACGTTTCAGGACGACCTGACGGCAGACGAATATGCAACTTTGATGAGTGACACCATTGAGGACGCAACAGAGCTTAGGCTTTGGTCGTTGGAAAAGATCAAGGAAAACAAAGCCCGGGTAGCTCGGGCCTACAATAAGAAGGTTAGGCCAAAGGAGTTTCAGGTTGGTGACCTGGTATGGGAAGCCGTGTTGCCGTTAGGAACCAGGGACAAGGCATATGGCAAGTGGTCTCCTAATTGGCACGGTCCGTACAAAGTCGTCCAGGCCTTGAAAGGTAATGCATACATGTTGGAAGAGTTGGATGGGCAGAAGTTCCCAGTGGCCGTAAATGGTCAACACCTCAAGAAGTATTTCCCAAGCATGTGGGATGATAGGTACTAAGGTAGCGAGGCCGATTAGAATCGGCCAGCAAAAGGGGATGATCCAATCATGGGTACCAAAGTATGGGGGCCGACGCAATCGACCGTAAAAAAAAAAAAGCCGATGTCGCCGCCATCGACTCTAGAACAATTATACGAGACCCGGAGGGTGTTCAGTTTGGCTTCATGAGTTCCTTCGAGCACGTCCTTGTTGATATCCTCGCCTTGACTAAGGCTCGGGGGCAGCTAATCTAGCGGATGCTCTATATTCTCGTGGAGGAGCCGATTGGGGTTGCTGCAAGAAAGGGAAGGAGACTGGTTGCTCAGATTAGCCGATGAACAATCATCGGCTGTGGAATTGCAAAATACCATGGTTAAGGAAAAATAATAGTCCGATTCGTTTGCTATCGGTCTTGGTGTGGCAAGGGGGAAGATGGAGATTGAATTAATGAAAGAAAGATCGAACGAACAGTTCTTATTAATTCGAAGAAACGGCTTTACAAGAAGAGCCGAGGGCTCCCAAAAGAGGGATCTGGTGCCTAGCGCACTGCTAATCCTACTCCTCTAGTCGTCGCCGTCTTCATCATCGCTGACGTCGTCGGCGCGGCTCCCAGGAAGCTCCTCGCCATCGCTGTCCCAGCTGTCGGCTGGAGCCTCCTCCTCCTCCTCGTCATCATCATCATCCTCGCTATCCGCCCAGGTGCGGAGGCGCTTCGTTGGAGGATATCCCGCAGAGGAGGAATCATCTTCCTCCTCCTCATCCTCCTCTTCCTCATCATCATCGTCGTCTTCACTGTCCGCCCACATGCGGGAGCGCTTCTTCGGCGGGAACTTGGTGGAGGGGGAGGCCTCAGTCCTTTCCGCTCTTTTTTCTTTCTTCTCCTTGTCTGAGGAGATGGGATTCGCCCCAGAGCAGGGGTCGTCTTCTTCCTTGTTCTTCGGCGCCGATTGGAGGGAGAAGCTGGAAGCGGAGGAGGAAGAGGAAGACATTGCTACAGGAGGAGAGGGTTTCTTGGTGTCGACTGCTAGAGCAGAGGAAGGGGATGAAGAGGGCTGGTCAGTTGGCATGGTTAAATAATAAGGAGCCTAGTGGAGATTCGATGCCATTGCAGTTTCCGAGGAAGTGATACTGAAGCTGTCAAACTTTACGAAGAAGTGGGAAAGACGAGGTGTCATGATGACGGATGCTGCGACAGTTCCGCTCTGCCGCGACGTGACCCGACGAAAGGAAGCATAATGATTTTGGAAATGTCATTTCCAAAACCAGGGGGGCATGTGTTATCACCAGAAGTTGGCCAGTTCAGAGGTGGGCCGCGATCAGGATGGACGTAAAGATATACATATAGGAGAAATATGTGAATCGGCCTTTTATACCAAGTTGGGCTAAACCGCCCATGTATCTGTAACATATTAGATCGCATCTTAGTTTAGAAGTTAGAGTTTTACCCGTGCACGGTTTGGTGCACGACCACATTAGAAAGTCCCCTGGACTATAAATATGTATCTAGGGTTTATGGAATAAACAACAACCAACGTTCAACACAAACCAATCTCGGCGCATCGCCAACTCCTTCGTCTCGAGGGTTCCTCCGGTAAGCACCATGCTGCCTAGATCGCATCTCGCGATCTAGGCGAGCACGAGCCTGCCTAGTTGTTCATGCGTTGCTCGTGCTCGAAGCCTTTTTGATGGCGAGCAACGTAGTTATCATAGATGTGTTAGGGTTAGCATTGTTCTTAGTATCATATGCTTTCGTAGTGCAACCCTTGCGCATCTAGCCGTCCTTGTACCTCATCGTGGGTGCAGGGACGGCACCCCGCTTGATCATCGTTTAGTAGATCTGATCCGTTACGGTCGCTCCTTGATTCATCAAGGATTAGTTTAATATCTGCAATAGTTAGGCCTTATAAAGGGTTGGAGGATCCAGCGGCATGCAGGGTGTAGTTTGCTGCCCCTAGACAGGACGTTCCGAGGATCAACCTAGTGTTGGTTTTTAGGCCTTGTCTAGGGCTGGCTTACGATCACCGTGCGTGAGCGCGAGGCCCAATCGTGAGTAGGATGATCCGATTATGCGGTGAAAACCCCAGATCGTCGTGGATCTCATACGCTTTACCTTGATCAAGCAGGACCACCATATATTCGGCCACCTTGGACGAATCATGGGTGTATCGGCTCCATGAGCCGATTCACAGGACAACTCGAGAGCCGATCGAGGCTCGTATTTAACGTGTACGTGTGTGCCCCGCAGGAAACTAAGCGAGGCATCATCCACACCTTCCCGACCGGGTATAGGTCGGGTGGCACGCCCTTGCAATTTGCATCGGCGCGCGACCAGGAGGCTTTGCGGGCCGTCGCTCTGAGGGACTGGGGCCAGCCGCAGCCCTAGTTGTTCCCGGCTCTACGGTGTTGACCAGTCACTGCCCGCCAGTGGGTTTCTGACGTCAACAACTTGTGAATAGAAGGGGTGACGACGACCTGGTTTGCGTCGGGGCAAGGAGGGGGCGATAGGGGCCTAGTTTGAGATTCGAACGGATCAGAGCCAGCGAGGGGAATTGGGGACAAGACCCAGCGCCAAGCTGGGCGGGATCGATGGATCCGACCATATGGGGCGTGTTGTCGGTCGTCAATCGAGGGAACGATCCACCCCGCCGGATCGGAAGCAACATGCAAGGTGAATCAGGTTGACGATGAGCACGATGGAGCAGCAAGAGTCGAGGGCTTGCACGAGGAGGAGCTCGAGGGCAGCGCGAGTTCTAGTGACGCCATTCATGGTCTTCCGGTGGCGGGCGGTGATCACAGAGGGGCAACACACTCGCAGGTGAAACTCCAGCTCGGCGGTTTGGGCTTCCGCCTGCTCTATTTTGATATATATACATCACCTCCACAAGTGATGTATATTTAGGTCACTTGGCCCAAAATTTACATCTAAAAATTATACATCACTAAATAGGTCAATATAATCCGATGAAAACTCATTTTTAATCATATATGATTTTCATAGGTATTTTATATGGTATCACTTCCTCACCTGGCGCTTCATCCACTACCGTTGCAGTAGTAGTAGATTTTCCAAATAGAAATTGAAGAGAAGATCTCTCCATAATGACTTATAGCAGCAGGCAGAATTAAAATCAGCACAAACGAGTAAAGGTTTTCCTTACCAATTCCACTTACCAATAGCGCTTCACTCCCCGAGCAACGGCGCCTGGAAAATAGTCTTGATGACCCACAAGTATAGGGGGTGTATCGTAGTATCTTCGATAAGTAAGAATGTCGATCCCAACGAGGAGCGAAGGTGTTGACAGCGAGTTTCGATGAAGGATTCACCGTAAATGCTCACAAACAAGTATTCAAGGGGTTTTGATGTAATAGATGAATAAAGTACGAGTAAGTAAAATGCGAGAGAAATAATTGCAGCGAGTGGCCCAATCCTTTTTAGCACAAAGGACAAGCCGGTTTGTTTACTTATAATGACCAAACGTTCTTGAGGACACACGGGGATTTTAGTCTAGTGCTTTCGCTTCATGTGGCTAATTAATCTTCATTGTTTTGATAAGTGTTGTGTGGGTGAACCTATGCTAATGCACCGCCCTTCCTAGGACTAATACATACTTGTGATTATACCCCTTGCAAGCATCCGCAACTACAAGAAAGTAATTAAGATAAATCTAACCATAGCCTTAAACTCTGAGATCCTGCGATCCCTCTTGCATCGGTATACTAACGGGGGCTCAGGTTTCCGTCACTCCGGCAACCCCGCAATTAGCAACCGAATACAAGATGCACTCCCCTAGGCCCATAAATGGTGAAGTACCGTGTAGTCGACGTTCACACGACACCACTAGAAGAATGACACCACAACTTAAATATCATAACATTGAATATTACTCAACCATAGTTCACTACTAACATTTAGACTTCACCCATGTCCTCAAGAACTAAACGAACTACTCACGAGACATCATATGGAATACAATCAGAGGTGATATGATGATGAATAACAATCTGAACATAAATCTTGGTTCAAAGGTTTCACTCAATAGCATCTACAACAAGTAGAAATTAACACAGTGAGAGTTTCCCCTATCAAACAATCAAGATCAAACCCAAATTGTTACAGCGGTGACGAGGTGCAGCGGTGGTGATGGCGGTGTAGATGGTGGAGATGATGATGATGATGATGGAGATGATGTCCAGCTCGATGACGATGGCGATGGCGTCGATTTCCCCCTCCAGGAGGGAATTTCCCCGGCGGATTCCTGCCCGCCGGAGAGCTCTTTTCTCTCTGGTGTTCTCCGGCCCGCAGAGGCGGCTGTAACTCTCCGTGAGGTACCCCATGTGGCTTAGGTTTTCGGGACGAAGGAGTACGCGAAGAAAAGGAGGCGAAAGGGGCTGTGGGGCCCCCACACCACAAGGTGGCGCGGCCAGGCCATGGGCCGCGCCGGCCTGTGGTCTGGCCCCACCTTGAGCCCTCTCTGCTCCCCCTTCCGGCTCCCTCCGTCATCTGGAAAAATAGGAATTTACGTGTAATTTCCTTCCACAGTTGATCTTCCGAAATATTGCGTTCTGACGATGCTTTTTCCAGCAGAATCCTGGCCCTGGTGCTTGATCCTCCAATAATGATGAAACATGCAAAATAGATGAAATAACATAAGTATTGTGTCCCAATATGAAATATATCAATGAATAATAGCAAATTATGATACAAAATAGTGATGCAAATTGGACGTATCAGTGGCTCGCTGCGCTGCGTGGTGGTTGCCCCGTGCTGGCGAAAGGCTGGGCACGACAGGTGATGTAGTGGGCAGGCGCCGGGTGTTATTGTCCGATGGAGGCACCCCTCTGTGGTTGCCATGGCCTCGTTCTATGGAGGAAGACGATCATGATGAGGCATGAGGTGATCATGCGATATGGAGAGAGAGGAAGTACATGTACCGCGTATGTTGTATGTTGATGAGTTGGCAAAGCATATAGGGAGAAAAACCGCTAACTGGCAAGAAAAAACCGGTTCAAAACTTATCAAAAAGGGTAGAAGGTTCAATTTCGAACGGCTTATAGAATTCAGGGTTGAAGATTGAACTAAAGTAAAATTGAGGGTTGTAATCTGAACTTTGAGACGAGTTTAGGGTGGTAAATTGGACTTTTCTCTTTGAGATTCCAACGGAGCGGAGCCAGCGAGGGGAATTGGGGACAAGACCCAGCGCCAAGTTGGACGGGATCGACGGATCCGACCATCTGGGGCGTGTTGTCGGTCATCAATCGATGGTAACGGTCCACCCCGCCGGATCGAAAGCAACATGTAAGGTGAATCAGGTCGACGACGAGCACGATGGAGCAGCAAGAGCCGAGGGCTTGCGCGAGGAGGAGCTCGAGGGCAGCGTGAGTTCTAGTGACGCCATTTATGGTCTTCTGGTGGCGGGCGGCGATCACAGCGGAACAACACACTGGCAGATGAAACTCCAGCTCGGCGGTTGGGGCTTCCGCCTGCCCTATTTTGATATATATACATCACCTCCACAAGTGATGTATATTTAGGTCTCTTGGCACAAAATTTACATGTAAAAATTATACATCACTAAATAGGTCAATGTCATCTGATGAAAATTCATTTTTAATCATATATGATGGAAAAAATATCATCGGTTAGAGATGCTCTGACCAGCCATAGTGCTAGTATCTTAGGTAGTATCATGCATCTTAGGCTCACAAAAATGATGATGTAACATCTAATCAAGGAGGAGAGATAAGATTAGAGTAACATAGGTGGATACTGTATCACATCGCAAAAGTTAATGCAAATCTTGTACACATATTTTGTATTGGATTCTACAAAACAATAAATTTAGAAGATTATGATACTACTCTATAATACCACCCACTATAAGGATAATATCATAGACAAGTATCATATGCATGATACTAATATATGATACCATGCACTATGACCAGCCTTAGTGGTGAGTAGTTACTACCTTCGTCTCGGTTTAACAGGCGCGCGCGCACATGAAAAATTTGTTTTGACCATTATTTTTGTCAATAAAATAAGAAATATATGTGATAAAAATTATATCATTGGAAAGCTTTTTTCATACGAATATAATGATATATATTTTGTAGATATAAAATTTATATTTTGTTAATCAAATCAGTAGTTAAAGTTAATCTTAAACTGCGTGCAAACTGAGACGGAGGAGTAGCTTTTTTTTCTTTCTTTTTTATTAGAAAGGTGAGTTTGCGTCTAACGATGATTTTACACTTTGCGCCGCATATCCAGGCCCAACCCATCTAGCCATTACGCGCAAAACCGAATCCGATAATAAGTCCTACAAAAAAGGAAAGTCCCCGAATTCGACTGAAATCCGGAAAATCACATTACACCTCTGCAGATTTGTATCCTGCTCCCGCATTCAACCGGGTACAAAATCGGAAGCAGATCATCATCATCAACGCTCGGCCGCCGTCCGACTCAGCCAACCAACACCAAACCCCACCTCCCATCCCACGTCCCGAGGCCGGGGCTCGGCGCGGTTCCCTCACCCTCTCCCTCCCTCCATCTCGGATCCGCCCGACCTCGCCGCCGCTCTCCCCCCACCAACCAACCTCGCGCCGCGCCAAGCCCAGGCCCAGGCCCAGGCCCGCCGCTTCTCCCCGGAATCCCCGACGCGACCGCGCGCCCTACCGGCCTTCATCCTCCTCCGCCGCCGCCGCCGCCGGGGCATCCAGGTATGCACATCCGACTAACCTTACCTTCGACGCCTATTCCGTTCGATCCGTCCTGAGACCCTAATCGATTCTTTTTCTCCGCGTGCAGGCTTGTGGGGCCATGCCGAAGAAGAAGCCAGTGGCGGCGGGCCTGACGGAGCCGGCGGTGCCGCCCAGGGCGGTCAGCGGGCGGAGGTACAAGGCGCTCGTGCCGTGGCGCTTCCAGCCCGGCTTCGCCAGGCGGCACGCCACCAACCCCGCCGCCGCCGCCACGCCCAGAGGCAGCGTGGGCGGGTCTGCCGCCAAGGGCTGCGGATCCGCTACACCCAGGGGCGCGGGAGGCCAGTGGGATCTCCAGCTGAGGCGAGGCACACGCAGCGCGGCCGCCAAGGGCTCCGATGGCGAGAATGGCGAGCTGATGACAGGCGGCACGCGCATTCTGGTCGTGGATAGCTCCGATGGCGGCATTGTGGTCGTGGACAGCCCCGACGGGGGCAAAATGGAGAATGGTGCCGCAGAGGATTGCCAGTCGAAGGGAGGCGCACCCGTTGAAGCTGCGAAGAGCGCTGCTGTCAGCACCCCTCTCGGCGGTGCCGGAAGAGATAAGAGAGCCACTCGCAGTGCGGCCGCGAGGAGCTCTGATGCGGAGAAGGTGGAGTCCGGCTCTCGCAGTGGGGCTGGAATGGATGGCCAGTTTAAGAGGGAGACACGCAGTGCGGCTGCGAAGAGCGCTGGTGGGGAAATGGAGAGCAGTGCTCACAGCGGCGCCAAGAAGGGTTGCCAGTCCAAGAGAGGCACTGACAGTGCAATGGTGAAGAGCTCTGGTGGGGAGAAATTGGTGAACGGCGCTCTTGCCGGTGTACAGAAGGATGGCGGTGAGATCTGCATGTCCGAGAGCTTAAAGAAGTCTGATGTGAAAGGGAGTGTGGCCGTGAAGAGCTCTAGTGGGGAGAAATTGGAGAACGGCGCTCACGCCGGTGCCCAGAAGGATTGTGGTGAGATCCGCATGTCCGAGGGCTCAAAGAAGTCTCCTGTGGACGGGATTGCGACCGTGAAGAGCTCTAGTGGGGAGAAATTGGAGAACGGCGCTCACACCGGCGCCCAGAAAGATTGCGGTGTGGTCTGCATGCCCGAGGGCTCAAAGAAGTCTCCTGTGAATGGGATTGCGACCATGAAGAGCTCTAGTGGGGAGAAAGTGGAGAACGGCGCTCACGCCGGTGTCCAGAAGGATGGCGGTGAGATCTGCATGCCCGAGGGCTCAAAGAAGTCTCATGTGAACGGGAGTGGGTTAAAGAGAAGCTGTTCTGCTGCAGATCTTGTGGGGGAGGAGCCGGAGGGCATGGGAAACAGGGCTGCCAAGAAGATCAATGTAGCAGCCAAAGGGTGCAGCTCTGCTGGTCCTGTAGGCAATGACAATGTCAGTTATTGCCGTAAGGGGCGGAAAGAAATAGTGCCATGGAGGTTCCAGATTGGGTACAAGCGGTCATTCTCGACAGCTTTCTGCCCCAATGGTGGATCTCCTGAAACTCCGGAATACAGGGCTCAAGGCAGCTCAACACAGTGCACTTCAGGAACTAGGAGTACTGTGAGGTGCTACGCAAGTCCCCATTCTGGTGTTAGAGTTTCAGCTGTGCGCAATTTCTCCTCAGGGAAAGGTGAGAAGGAAACCAGGACTGCATATAAAAAGATGAGATCTGACAACAATGATCATAATCAGGGAATGCCAGAAACTGGAGTTTCTCTTGCTAGGAAAACCGTCATGAAAACTTTGCAGGATTTTCAGTTAATTTACAAGAAGCTTTTGCATGAACTTGACAAGTCAAAGGAAGCACTTGACCTACAAGCTTACAAAATCTTCAGAGACAGGTTCCCTGCACAGTGTGATGATAAGAGATATGTTGGCAATGTGCCTGGAGTCCATGTTGGTGATATCTTTCATGTAAGGGTTGAGCTTTGTGTTGTCGGTCTTCATCGCCCACACCGGATAGGGATTGATCATATGAAGGACGCCAATGGTACTTGTATAGCTGTTAGCATCGTGGCATATGCACGGTTTTCTGATATCAAGAAAAATTTGGATGCCTTGGTGTATTCTGGATCAACGACAGCTACAATCAATCAGAAGATAGATGGTACCAATCTTGCACTGAAGAAGAGCATGGATACTAACACACCAGTCCGTGTTATCCATGGCTTCAGCACTAAGGGAAACGGCCAACGGAAGATGCTTATATATGGGGGTTTATATCTGGTTGAGAAATACTGGAGGGAGAGAGAAAGCGAAGATTGTTATGTTTATATGTTCCGCCTGAGAAGAATGGCAGGGCAGAAACATATTGACATTGAAGAGATTCTGAAATCTGCACACACTGAACCATATGATGGTGTTATCATGAAAGATATATCCCAAGGGCTGGAGAGAATCCCGATACCTGTTGTAAACTCAATATCTGATGAGTGCCCAATGCCCTATGTCTACATGTCACGCCTGAAATACCCTCGTAACTATCAGCCAGCTCCTCCAGCAGGCTGTGCTTGTGTAGGTGGATGTTCAGCCTCAAAACGGTGTGCTTGTGCAGCGAAAAATGGTGGGGACATCCCTTTCAATGATAATGGCCGTATTATAGTAGCGAAGCCTCTTGTTTATGAGTGTGGACCTTCTTGCAAGTGTCCTCCTACATGTCATAACAGAGTCGGTCAAAAAGGCATGAAATTTCGGCTGCAAATCTTCAAGACCAAATCAATGGGTTGGGGTGTGAAAACCCTGGACTTTATACCATCTGGAAGCTTTGTTTGTGAATATATTGGCGAAGTTTTGGATGATGAAGAGGCACAGAAAAGGATGACTGATGAGTACTTATTTGCTATAGGGCATAACTATTATGATGAAGCCCTTTGGGAGGGTCTGTCAAGATCTATACCCTCACTTCAGAAGGGTCCTGGTGAAGATGAGGATGCTGGTTTTGCTGTCGATGCTTCAAATATGGGCAACTTTGCAAAATTTATCAACCATAGTTGTTCACCCAACCTTTATGCACAAAATGTCCTCTATGATCATGATGACAAGAGTGCGCCTCATATCATGTTCTTTGCCTGTGAGGATATTCCACCCGGTCAAGAGCTAGCATACCACTACAACTATGCAATTGACCAGGTTCATGATGCCAACGGTAACATCAAGAAGAAGAAATGCCTTTGTGGTTCTGTAGAGTGTGATGGCTGGCTGTATTAGGTTTAGAGTGTGATGCCTTTGTGCCTCTATGGAAGTTACTGTATTATCATTCATCCTTCTTCTAGCTTTCTGTATGTCCAATAAGTATCATCATTTAGGCTTCAAAAGAGCGCAAGGTTTCCCTTATTTCCTGATCCGATCATTGGTAACTTGATGAATCTATCTGTTTAGTACTTATAGTTCTAGCTTTCATGATGAAGATAGTTCTTAGATATAATTCAGCAATATTTTTTGTTCTTGATTTATTTTCTGATAACCCCTCCCAGTATGGTTCTGTGATTAATATTTCTGTGTATCCTCCAGTTACTAGGAACTTTTTGTAGAAAAATTCCAGCACATGTTTTCAGGTGGAGATCCCTGGAGCATCATAAGAAAAGAATGTGATATCATGGTGTACACTTTGGAAAATTACTCTCTGTCCTTCTATAATATTTGTTACAAGTTTATTTTCAGGAAAAAATAACATTTACATGTCATCACTTCTGAAAAAAGAAGAAGGATATATTGATTTTCCATCATGCTGTGGAAGAATTTACACGAATGATGGACCACTGTTTGTCTTTAAAACTACTGAAGAATCAATTATTCTAGAATTTTATATTCATTGAACTGGTAGTAGGAGCAATCACATATTCACATATCAACAAAGATTTGAAAACCCTTAAATTTTCTATTGATCTAGAATCCAGATTTACAGTTTTTGACAGGTTAATAGCAAGAATTTGCCAGAAAATGAGCCCAGTCTGGAGTCCAGCCTAGAACTTGTTTGGTTAACCTTGGTATTGACTATCCCTGATTACTTGATTCAGAACATGCATGGGTTGTTGATCCTGGAAGCATGATTCCTGACATGTGGGCCTGCATACAAGTGTCGTGAAGTCGGAAGGTGGAATGGTAAGGGTGAGTTTGATGTCGTCGCTTACTTATACTTGTCAACAATATTTGTGATTTCTGCCCCCCTTTTCCATGGTTTTATAGTTCCAAATGCATTTGCAGCTGAAAATAAAACTGATTCATTTTCATAGATACAAGTGGAACCAACTTGGTGTCCCAAACCAGTTAAAAAGTGGCCGTTCCTAGTCCTTTCTGTAGTTTCTACCTTATGGATAGTGAAGTCCAGGATGTTATATGCTTGTGTCTACAGGCAAAACCTTTGAATCCCAAAGCTTTCATATACCCTGTTCCAATGTGTATGTCTCTATGCTCATAATGAGAAGGAACTTTCTGGTGGAAAAGCTTTATGGGAGAAGAAGATACGGGTCATGCCATTTATGACCTGCCCTACTGCTTGCATCTTGTTATTGGAGAGCAGCTGCACTAGCCTGAATATCATTTCTGCTGAATACTCTGTTTGCTCCAGGCGTCCTAATTTCGTTAAGTTCTTTTTTTTAATGTGTGGGAATTTCGTTACTTCATTACTCTGCAAATTATCCACGTTTGGCTTTACAGCTTTGAGTCTGTGACCATGAATCAATAATGCTCCAGGCCTCACATGGCTATAGTGCTGCAAGCCTCGTCATTGAGAGACCAGTGGAAATCACCGACGATTTTGTGAAGCAGTGCAACAGGGAGTTGTGCTCAGCTTTGGATAATTGTATTGCTAAGCTGGGGTAGTTGCAGGATAGTTGTATTTCTCACTCAACGTTCTGAAAGCAAAAGCCAGGTGTTGATTCAAGGCTGTGAAACTCTGACGTGATCATGTAATTTTGGACTTTTCGGTGATGTGGTCTTGTGTCTGCAGAATCTTGAACTTTTCGGTGCTTTTGTGTTGTCAAAATCGCCGAACTTTTCAGTAGCGTTTGTGTTGTGTATCAGTATATGCTGCTGAGGTAAGGCGTTCTGATGAGTGCCAAGCTACTAACTGCAGAGTGTACGCACGTTTTTCTCGGTGGAAGAACATGTGATGTATTAGTATGAGCAACTCTGGCTTTTAGTGTTTGTTTTTTTGTCTTTATAAAACTTGAACCTGCAACCTGGACACGATGCATCTTACCTCAGCAAAGAAGAACGCACCGGCCTGTTCTGTTCCTGGGATTTTGCTGTGAATCGACATGACGCTGCGCAATGTCGAATGTTCAGTCATGATATAGCATTACAGCACCACCAGCAAATTTTGAATATCCGAACATTGTTCATAGTACTGAAATATACCAAGGGTCAGCTTTGAGCCCTTATCTTTTTGATTTGGTGATGGATGAGGTCATAAGGGATATACAAGGAGACATCCCATGGTGTATGCTCTTTGCGGATGATGTGGTGCTAGTCGATGATAGCCGAACGGGGGTTAATAGAAAGTTAGAGTTGTGTAGGCGAACTCTCGAATCGAAGGTTTTAGGCTTAGTAGAACTAAAACTGAATACATGAGGTGCAGTTTCAGTTCTACTAGGCACGAGGAGGAAGAGGTTAGCCTTGATGGGCAGGTGGTACCGGAGAGAGACACTTTTCGATATTTGGGGTCCATGTTGCAGAAGGATGGCGATATCGATGAAGGTGTGGGCCACCGAATCAAGGCTGGTTGGATGAAGTGGCGTCAAGCTTCGGGCGTACTCTGTGACAAGAGAGTGCCACAAAAGCTAAAAGGCAGGTTTTATAGGACAGCTATCCGACCTGCGATGTTGTATGGCGGCCTGAGTGTTGGCCAACGAAGAGACGACATATCCAACGGTTAAGTGTAGCAGAGATGCGCATGTTGAGATGGATATGTGGCCACACAAGAAAGGATCGGGTACGGAATGACGATATACGGGAGAGAGTTGGGGTAGTACCGATTGAAGAGAAGCTGGTCCAACATCGTCTCAGATGGTTTGGACATATCCAACTGAGGCCTCCGGAAGCGCCAGTGCATAGCGGACGGATAAAGCGTGATGAAAATGTTAAGAGGGGTCGTGGTAGACCAAACTTGACATGGGAGGAGTCCGTTAAGAGGGACCTGAAGGTTTGGAATATCGACAAAGATTTAGCCATGGATAGGGGTGCGTGGAAGTTAGCTATCCACGTTCCGGAACCATGACTTGGTTTCGAGATCTTATGGGTTTCAACTCTAGCCTACCTCAACTTGTTTGGGACTGAAAGGCTTGGTTGTTGTTGTTGTTGTTATAGTACTGAAATATGATACTTTCTGCGAGTATATGCAAAGATGGCACACATTATTCAAGGGTCAACATCCAGATCGATCTACGATCATTTCTGCTCACACTGAAACTTCATACTAGCTCTTGCAAGATAACAAAGTTGAACCAGAGATGACCACATTGTCCTAAAACTCCTGAAGACCCAGATCGTTGTACTGCTACTATGCACTGTGCTGGCGTTCTTGATCACACCACGACGGCCCGGAGTCAGTTGCCGCGGCCTCCGCGCGGTGGCCGTTGCGCCCCGCCGCCGAGCCCTGCGCGCGCGCCCCAGCCTCCGTGGTCGCCCCCAAACGCCCCACCACCTGCTCCCCAGCCGCCGGGCCCGCCGCCCCATCCGTACCCGCCGGCGTGACCGCCAGCCCAGTCGTATCCGCCGCCCCAGCCGTACCGGCCAGCGTGGCCGCCGCGCCCACCGAAGCCGAAGCCGAAGCTTCCGCGCCCGCTCCCCCCTCCGCCTCCACCACCACCGCCGCTGCCGTAGCCGAACCCAAACGCGGAGCCGCCGGGGCCCTGCTCTGAGCTGTGGCCGTAGGCCCAGCCGCCTCCAGGCCCCGAGGCCCACTCCCAGTCGTTGCTCCACGAGCCGCCGGGGCCGGATCCCCGCCGCGATCCAGAATCGCCGGTCCATCCTGGCGGCAGCGGCGCCCGTGGCCGTGCCTGCCCGGGCTGGGGACCCCTCGGATTGTCCATGTCTGATGTCGTCGCCGGCGCCCGCGGGACTGCAGAGAATGAAATTCACAAATGGAGAGAATAGAGTAATGGCTGCTGAGTGCTGACACTTCTGGGTATTGGCCACGTGGTTCTCGCTGAAGTGAATTGCCGCTTCGTTTGCCAAAAACATGTTTGCTTTAGAGCAGCCGCGTCCCCCAAACCGTTTCCCAAACCGCGCCGGATTGAGTGTTTGGGGGACGTGTTTTGTTCGTGCCGCGTTTGGGGGACGTCGCTCCCCAGCCGCGTCCCCCAAACGCCGCCCCCAAACATTAAAAGTATATTTTTTTGGCTAGAAAGAAACTATTTAATAATATTCAAATCGGTTGAACATAAACAATTATATATAAAACTTCGAAAAAATATAATTAAATACATATAAACTATCTACTTCTTCTTCTTCGCTGATGGCCCCGTCTCGTCGTCGTCATCGCGGTGGCGCTTCCTGCTCGTCACCTCTTCCGAAGAGGCGGTGTCGGCGCTCGACGCGTCGTCGTCGCCGGTGCTCGTCGGCTGCGTCTTGGCCTTGGCCTTGGCGGCCTTGTCCTTGGCAGCCTTCGCCTTGGCCGCCTTTGCCTTCGCACGGGCCACCGCCGCCGCCGCGGCCTCGCTCTCTTCTTCCTCCTCCTCCCATCCCAGCCATTCCTCCTCGCTGTCAACTGGCGGCGGGGAATCGTCGCCGCTGCTCGGCGTCCCGGCTTTGTCCCACCAATGGCGCCAGCCGGCAGGCTTTCCCTCGCCGGAGGTGTCGGACGGGAGCCGGGAGATGTAGCTCATCGTCGGCTGGAGGTGTCGGATGGAGGCTTGGATGAATGACGGCGTACGTACGGGTCTTATTGAGCGCGGATGAACGGCGGCGCGAAGTCGAAGAGAGCGGCGGTTGCTCTTCCGAGGAGTCGGCGCTCCATTCCGGCGGGGTTGGCGCGTCGTCGACGCGCGGTTGCCAATGCGACGGTTCCGCTTCCTGTCAACTCGCACCGTCGCTACGTATGTGGCGGTTGAGCGTCCGAGCCGGCGACGGGTCGGCCCCGCGCCTCCTCGCCTCTCATTTCGTTGTGTCCGGCGTGCCCGGTGCGTCCCCTGTGGGACGGGGACGGGCTCGGGACGCCGGACACCGTATCAGGCCGCGCCGGACAAAAAAGGCCTTTGGGGGACGCGGCTGGGAACGTTTTTTTGTCCGGCGCGCCCCAAATCCCTTTGGGGGACGCTTTGGGGGACGCGACTGGAGATGCTCTTATTTCGATCCAGAATGCACTCATTTACTCCACTACCTACCCTCTCGTGAGCAAACAAATGAAACAGTTCCCCTAGCTCGCGTTCTAGGTTTAGTTAAATTTAAAATTTGTATTTTTCTAAAAATATCTAGAAAAATATGGCAACATCTATCCCCGAAAAAAAAATCTATAACTAAAATTTACCGCATTAGAATCCTTAATCCTTGAGAGGATGTACTCATGTCTCTCTAGTGGTTGATCTGATCAATCCCTGCACCGGATTTGGACATTATTCGAAGCCTTTTCCAGCCTGAAGATGTTAAAGCTATTCTCTTCATCAACCTTGCGGATGGCATGGTGGATCACCTAGTCTGACACTTTAACCCGAGAGGTGTCTTCTCGGTAAAATCCGCATACAAAGTTGCGGTCATAGCGAGGGATCGGCTTTCTAGCAGAGAGGCTGCGCCTTCTAGCTCTTCGGCAACATTGTTAGACACACAACAACTAGAGAAAATAGAAGTATTTATATTATGGCGACAAGAAATAGCAAGCATACCATCATGGCATTTAGATGGGCATTTAACATATGATATGCAAGAACTATCAACACAAGCATGTGAATCATTTATAGTGCTAGATGTGTTTAATTCCAAAGATGAAGCATTGCAATGAGATAGAGATGAATGATCATCAAGAATAGGCTCACCATCAACATTGCAATGGTCATCACCACTCACATTGGCATTTCCTTGTGTGTTGCAACACAACGGTGAAGTGGATGAAAGTTCATCACGGCCGAAAGTGGAGGGAATACAATCATCCTCAATAATGTTGGACACATCATATTTTTCTTGAAGCTTACATAAATCATGAGCGCTCCGGAAAGGCAAGATTGCAAAAATCTCTACATTGCTCAAAGCATGAACAAGCACATTAGAAGCTTGAGCATTGAGATATAAATTTTTCTCATCCTCTAAAGATATATTTTGGGAATCCATCGGAGGAGAAAAACCTATATCTGCAATTTGCTCCATATGACGGTCAATGGCCCGAAAATGACTAAGCATGCGAATTTTCCAAACATCATAATTTGTGCCATCGAACATAAAAGTGTGATCATGCACTAATTCTCTAGCCGACATCCTTACTCTCAAGGCGATAAAGCCTATAGTGAGAGACCGGACTCTTATACCAATTAAAAGGACACGGATGCCGCCTAGAGGGGGTGAATATGCAGTTTAAAACTTACGAATATGGCTTAACAAATGCGGAATAAAACTAGTGTTTAATTTGTCAAGAACAAAACCTATATAACTAGGGTTCACCTATGTGCACCAACAACTTATGTTAAGCAACTATGTGATAGCAAGATATATAACTTCAAGCACGAAGGCTATCACAAAGTAAAGTGCATAAGAAAAGAGCTCGGGTATAGGAATAACTGAGGTGACGCGAAGAAGACGATGTATCCCGAAGTTCACACTCTTGCGAGTGCTACTCTCCGTTGGAGCGGTGTGGAGGACAAGTCACTCCAAACGACACGAAGGCCTCACCGTATTCTCCTCAAGAATTCCCACCAAAAGGGATGTCCGCGATCCACTATGGAACCTTAGGGTGGTCACCGAACCCGCACAAAGCTTGGGGCTATCTCCACAACTTAATTGGAGGCTCCCAATAAATCACCACAAAGGCCTTGCTCTTGAGGAATCTCCACAACTTAATTGGAGGCCTCAAGAACACCACCGAGCCACAAAGCACAAAGTTTGAGGCAATCTCCACAACTTAATTGGAGGCCCAATAACTCCACAAAGACAACTAGGCCGTCTAGGGTCCAAAAACCCAAGAGGAACAAGCTACGGGAATGATACGTCTCAAACATATCTATAATTTCTTATGTTCCATGCTACTTTTATGACAATACTTGAATGTTTTATACATACTTTACATCATTATTATACATTTTCCGGCACTAACCTATTAACAAGATGCCGAAGCGCCGCTTCGTTGTTTTCGTTGTTTTTTGTTTCGAAATCCTAGTAAGGAAATATTCTCGGAATTGGACGAAATCAACGCCCAGGGTCCTATTTTTCCACGAAACTTCCAGAAGACCGAGGGAGATACGAAGTGGGGCCACGAGGGGCCGAGACCATAGGGTGGCGCG
Source organism: Lolium rigidum (assembly GCF_022539505.1). NCBI lineage: Eukaryota > Viridiplantae > Streptophyta > Magnoliopsida > Poales > Poaceae > Lolium > Lolium rigidum. The sequence goes on along the minus strand of NC_061514.1, from coordinate 86,724,785 downwards.
GCCTGGGCCCTGGCCGCGCCGGCCTATGGTGTGGGGGCCCTGTGCCCCCTCCTGACCTGCCCTTCCGCCTACTTAAAGCCTTCGTCGCGAAACCCCCTGTACCGAGAGCCACGATACAGAAAACCTTCCAGAGACGCCGCCGCCGCCAATCCCATCTCGGGGGATTCAGGAGATCGCCTCCGGCACCCTGCCGGAGAGGGGAATCATCACCGTAGGGGCTCTACATCATCATGCCCGCCTCCGGATTGATGCGTGAGTAGTTCATCCTTGGACTATGGGTCCATAGCAGTAGCTAGATGGTTGTCTTCTCCGCATGTGCTATCATTGTTTAGATCTTGTGAGATGCCTAACATGATCAAGATCATCTATTTGTAATGCCACATGTTGTGTTTGGTGGGATCCGATGAATCTAGAATACTATGTTAAGTTGATTATCAATCTATCATATATGTGTTGTTTATGTTCTTGCATGCTCTCCGTTGCTAGTAGAGGCTCTGGCCAAGTTGATACTTGTAACTCCAAGAGGGGGTAATTATGCTCGATAGTGGGTTCATGCCTCCATTGAATCTGGGACAGTGACAGAAAGTTCTAAGGTTGTGGATGTGCTGTTGCTACTAGGGATAAAACATTGATGCTTTGTCTAAGGATATTTGTGTTGATTACATCACGCACCATACTTAATGCAATTATCTGGTTGTTTACAACTTAATACTGGAGGGGTGCGGATGCTAACCCGAAGGTGGATTATTTAGGCATAGATGCATGCCTGGATAGCGGTCTATGTACTTTGTCGTAATGCCCTGATTAAATCACATAGCAATCATCGTTGATATGTATTGAATCTTTATTTGTCAATTGCCCACCTGTAATTTGTTCACCCAGCATGTTAGTTATCTTATTGGAGAGACACCACTAGTGAACTGTGGACCCCGGTCCATTCTTTTACATCTGAATACATTCTACTGCAATCATTCTTTTTACTGTTCTTTGCAAACAAACACCATCTTCCACTCGATACGTTTAATCCTTTGTTTTCAGCAAGCCGGTGAGATTGACAACCTCACTGTTACGTTGGGGCAAAGTATCTTGATTGTGTTGTGCAGGTTCCACGTTGGCGCCGGTTTCACTGGTGTTGCGCCGCACTACACTCCTCCACCAACAACCTTCACGTGCTTCTTGGCTCCTACTCGGTTCGATAACCTTGGTTTCATACTGAGGGAAACTTGCTTCTATACGCATCATACCTTCCACTTGGGGTTCCCAACGGACGTGTGCTTCGCGCGTATCAAGCTAAATTTCTGGCGCCGTTGCCGAGGAGATCAAGACACGCTGCAAGGGGAGTCTCCACATCCAATCTCTTTACTTTGTTTTTGTCTTGCTTTACTTTATTTTATTTACTGTCTAGTTTGCTCTATATTAAAAACACAAAAAAATTAGTTACTTTACTTTCTGTCTTGTTTACTAGCTCTATATCAAAAACACAAAAAAATTTGTTACTTGTTTTTATTCTATTTGCTTAGTTTACTTTACTACTGTTATAATGGGTACTCCTGAAAATACTAAGTTGTGTGATTTCACTAGCACAAATAATAATGATTTTATAAGTACTCCTATTGCTCCACCTGCCACTACTGCAGAATTCTATGAAATTAAACCAGCTTTACTGAATCTTGTTATGAGAGAGCAATTTTCTGGTGTTAGTAATGATGATGTTGCTGCCCATCTTAATAATTTTGTTGAACTCTGTGAAATGCAAAAGTATAAGGATATAGATGGTGATATTATAAAACTGAAATTTTTTCCTTTCTCAGTAAGAGGAAGAGCTAAAGATTGGTTGCTTTCTTTGCCTAAAAATAGTATTGATTCATGGACTAAATGTAAAGATGCTTTTATTAGTAAATATTATCCTCCCGCTAAGATTATATCTTTGAGAAGTAGCATTATGAACTTTAAACAATTTGATAATGAACATGTTGCTCAAGCATGGGAGAGAATGAAATCTTTGGTAAAGAATTGCCCAACCCATGGACTGACTACTTGGATGATCATCCAAACCTTTTATGCAGGATTGAATTTTTCCTCGAGGAACCTATTGGATTCAGCTGCTGGAGGTACTTTTATGTCCATCACCCTGGGCGCCGCGACTAAACTTCTTGATGATATGATGATCAATTACTCTGAATGGCACACTGAAAGAACTCCTCAAGGTAAGAAGGTAAATTCCGTTGAAGAAACCTCTTCTTTGGGTGATAAGATTGATGCTATTATGTCTATGCTTGTAAATGGTAGATCTCATATTGATCCTAATAATGTTCCTTTAGCTTCATTGGTTGCTCAAGAAGAAAATGTTGATGTGAATTTCATTAAGAGTAATAATTTCAACAACAATGCTTATAGGAATAATTATGGTAACAACAACTATAGGCCATATCCTTATAATAATGGTAATGGTTATGGTAATTCTTATGGTAATTCTTACAACAATAATAAGAGTGTACCCTCTGGTCTTGAAGTGATGCTTAAAGAATTTATTAGTACACAAACTGCTTTCAATAAAACTATTGAAGAAAAGCTTGGTAAAATTGATGTTCTTGCTTCTAAGGTTGATAATCTTGCACTTGATGTTGATCTTTTAAAATTGAAAGTTATGCCTGAGGAAGTTAAAGATGCTAGGTTTGCTAAAACAAATACCATCCAAGTTCGAATTAATGATAATATTAGAATGTTGGCTGAATTGCATGCTAGGTGGGATAGAGAAGAAAAAGAAAAACTTGCTAAAGAAAATAATGTAGCTAAAGTATGGACTATTACCACCACTAGTAATGTTGATTCTACACATGTTGCTACACCTCCTACTATCAATGGTAAAACAGTTGGTGTTGGCAATGTTTCTACTCCTAGTACAAAGCGCGCAAAATTGCCTGAAACTGCTGAAACTGCTTGTGATAAAACTGCTGAAATTTTTCAAAATATTGGTGACAATGATTCCATTGCTGCAGAACATAATGGTTTAGATTTTGATGATTGTCATATTACTGAAGTTATAAATTTCTTACAACAATTTGCTAGAAGTCACAATGCTAGTGCTATAAATTTAGCCTTTACAAAACATATTACAAATGCTCTCATTAAAGCTAGGGAAGAGAAATTAAAACTTGAAGCTTCTATTCCTAGGAAGTTAGAAGATGGTTGGGAGCCCATCATTAAAATGAAATTCAATGACTTTGAATGTAATGCTTTATGTGATCTTGGTGCAAGTATTTCTGTTATGCCTAAGAAAATTTATGATATGCTTGACTTGCCACCATTGAAGAATTGTTATTTGGATGTTAATCTTGCTGATAATGTTAAAAAGAAACCTTTGGGGAGGATTGATAATGTTCGCATTACGGTTAACAATAACCTTGTCCCCGTTGATTTTGTTGTCTTGGATATTGAATGCAATGCATCTTGTCCTATTGTGTTGGGAAGACCTTTTCTTCGAACCGTTGGTGTTGTTATTGATATGAAGGAAGGTAATATTAAATATCAATTTCCTCTCAAGAAAGGTATGGAACACTTCCCTAGAAAGAGAATGAAGTTGCCTTACGATTCTATTATTAGAACAAGCTATGATGTTGATGCTTCTTCTCTTGATGTTACTTGATTTGCACTTTCTGCGCCTAGCTGAAAGGCGTTAAAGAAAAGCACTTCTTGGGAGATAACCCAAGTTACATTTTATTTACTGTATTGTTGAGTCTTGGAAGTTGTTTACTACTGTAGCAACCTCTCCTTATCATGTTTTTGTGCCAAGTAAAGTTTCTATGTTAAAGTTGATGCTAGATTTGGATCGCTGCGCAGAAACAGCATTGATGTCTGTCACGAATTCGTACAGATCTCCCTGTAGAAAAATCAAAAAAATCTGCAAATGTACGAGCGTGATCCTCATATATGTACGCAACTTTTATTAGTTTTGAGTTTTTACATTTGAGCAAGTTAAGTGCCCCTGCCAAATTCGTCTTTACGGACTGTTCTGTTTTTGACAGATTCTGCCTTTTATTTTGCATTGCCGCTTTTGCTATGTTGAATGAGTTTCTTTGTTCCATTAACTTTTAGAAGCTTTGTGCAATGTCCAGAAGTGTTAAGAATGACTGTGTCACCTCTGAATATGTGAATTTTTGATTATGCACTAACCCTCTAATGAGTTTACTTGAAGTTTGGTGTGGAGGAAGTTTTCAAGGGTCAAGAGAAGAGGATGATACATTATGATCAAGAAGGGTGAAAGGTCTAAGCTTGGGGATGCCCCGGTGGTTCATCCCTGTATATTTTAAGAATACTCAAGCATCTAAGCTTGGGGATGCCCAAGGCATCCCCTTCTTCATCGACAACTTATCAGGTCACTTCTAGTGAAACTATATTTTTATTCCATCAGATCTTATGTTCTTTACTTGGAGCGTCGGTTTGCTTTTATTTTTGTTTTGGTTTGAATAAAGTTGGATCCCATCATTCTTATATTGGATATATTACGCTCCGCTTTTTCATATGGAACGCTTGTGTTCTTAATTGTGCTTTAATGTTCATGGCGAAGGCTGAAATTGCTTCGTTAAATTGCTATTTGGTTGGAATCAGAAAATGCTGCATATGGTTTGGAATAACTTGGCAATTGTTTGAGCTCTCATAGATCATGTTTAAGCTCTTGCATCATGTAGTTTAATCTATTAATGAAGAATGATACGTCTCCGACGTATCGATAATTTCTTATGTTCCATGCTACTTTATTGATGATATCTACATGTTTTATGCATACTTTATGTCATATTCGTGCATTTTCTGGAACTAACCTATTGACGAGATGCCGAAAGGCCAGTTGCTGTTTTCTGCTGTTTTTGGTTTCAGAAATCCTAGTAACGAAATATTTTCGGAATCGGACGAAATCAACACCGAAAGTCTTAGAATTACCGGAAGCTTCCGGAACACCGAAGGAGAGTCGGAGGAGGGCAGCAGGGGGCCCACACCATAAGGCGGCGCGGGTGGCCCCCTGGCCGCGCCAGCCTATGGTGAGGGGGCCCCAGCCGCCTCCTTGCGCCGCCCCTCCGCCTATATATTCGTCCCTGACCTAAAAACATCGGGCAGTTCGACGGAAACAGAGAAAACCATCCAGAGCCGCCGCCATCACGAAAGTCCAATTCGGGGGACAGAAGTCTCTGTTCCGGCACGCCGCCAGGACGAGGAATTGCCCCCGGAGTCATCTCCACCGCCGTCTCCACCGCCATCTTCACCGCCATCGCTGCCTCCATGATGAGGAGGGAGTAATTCACCCCGGGCCGAGGGCTCTACTCGTAGCTATGTGGTTAATCTCTCTCTCTGTACTCCAGTACAATGATCTCGTGAGTTGCTTTGCATGATTGAGATCCATATGATGAGCTTTGTATCGCTACTAGTTATGTGCTACTCATGTGATGTTATTAAAGTAGTCTATTCCTCCTGCATGGTGTAAAGGTGATTAGTGTGTGCACCGTGTGGTTCTTGTCGTAGGCTATGATCATGATCTCTTGTAGATTGTGGAGTTAATTATCATTATGATAGTATTGGTGTGATCTATTCCTCCTTCATAGTGTAATGTGGACAGTGTGTGCGCTATGTTAGTTCTTGGTTTATTTTGCAATGATCTATTATGCTCTAAGGTTATTTAAATATGAACATCGAAGGTTGTGGAGCTTGTTAACTCCGGCATTGAGGTGCTCTTGTAGCCCTACACAACGACTGGTGTTTGTCATCCAACAAAAGAGTGTATGTAGCACATATGAGAAAGAGTTATTTATTATGCGATCAATGTTGAGAGTGTCCACTAGTGAAAGTATGATCCCTAGGCCTTGTTTCCAATCACCGCAAACACCGCTTATTTATCGTTCCGTTGCATGTTTACTCGCTGCCATATTTTATTCAGATTGCTATTACCACTCATATACATCCATACTACTTGTATTTCACTATCTCTTCGTCGAACTAGTGCACCTATACATCCGACAAGTGTATTAGGTGTGTTGGGGACACAAGAGACTTCTTGCTTTGTGATTGCAGGGTTGCTTGAGAGGGATATCTTTGACCTCTTCCTCCCCGAGATCGATAAACCTTGGGTGATCCACTTAAGGGAAACTTGCTGCTGTTCTACAAACCTCTGCTCTTGGAGGCCCAACACTGTCTACAAGAATAGAAGCTCCCGTAGACATCAAGCACTTTTCTGGCGCCGTTGCCGGGGAGGTAAGGTAAAAGGTATTCACATCCTCCGACTACTAAGCTATTTCCTAGCACTGTTGCCGGTGTGTGAGTGCTCGAAGCTATTTCCTTTAGATTCTGCAATTGCATCTTTTTGTTTCTTGTTTTTATTTTCACTAGTTAGGCATAATGGAAAACAACAACAAAATTGGTGAGCTTTTTAATCTTTTTCCTAATTTAGAAGTGTTTGATGCGAAAATTAAAAAACCTATGGAACCTTATTTGCATGATAGTAGCAATGTTATTAGTATGAATGCAATTACTGCTAATGCTATGAAGAAGTCTAAGCTTGGGGAAGCTAGTTTACATAAAAATAATCTTTTTTGCTCCTCAACTTTGGAAGAAATATTTTACTCTGATAATGCTTTATCTCCCATATGCGATAACTCTAATGATGCTTCTGATATTTTAAATCCACCTGCTGAAAGTATTCCGTATAAAATACCTATGAAAATTATTGAACGTGTTATGGATAACCGCTATGAAGGGGATGGAACCGTCCATCCCGGAGATCATTTACTGTTTTTGCATGAATTATGCGGGTTATTCAAGTGTGCAAGTATTTCAATGGATGAAGTTAGAAAGAAATTATTTGTTATGTCGCTATCTGGTGAAGCGGCGCATTGGTATAAACTATTGAAGGACGGGCGCTCTCTTGATTGGAAGGATATTGTGCCTCTATTTTATTCCAAGTTCTATCCTCCAAGTGAAATTCACAAAGATCGAAACCATATATATAAATTTTGGCCTCATGATGGAGAGAGTATTGCCCAAGCATGGGAGAGATTGAAGTCTTTAATGCTCAAATGCCCCAATCATGAGCTTCCAGGTAATATCATCATTGATAATTTCTATGCAAGACTTTCTTTTCAAGATAAGACCTTGCTTGGATACTACTTGTTCCGGATCATTCACGCGCAACAAAGAAGAGTTTAAAAGGGACCTTCTTGATCGGATTAAGGAGAACGCTGAAGATTGGGAGAATGACAAAGGTAAAGAATCGGTATAAACTATGATTATGAATGCATTGAAACTTTTATGAATACCGATGAATTTCGAAATATGAGTGCTACCTATGGTCTTGACTCTCAAGTTGTTGCAAATTTTTATAAAGCTTTTGCTTCTCACATTGAATTGCCTAGGAAGAATTTTGATAAGTATCATGAACCTTTTAAAGACGCTTGCATGAAGGATGAAACTGTTATTAATGATTGCAATGAACATGTTCAAACTTCTGAAAATGCTATTTCCTATAAGCATGTTAATTTTTGTGGAATACATAGACCTTGTGGAATTAATCAAATTGAGGAAGAATATTGTATCCATCATAGGAATTAAAAAACTAGAAAGTGGTCTAGGGCCCTAGATGATCTTGGAGAAAAAGTGTGTGCCCTCTATCCTTTTATTTGTGAACTTTGCCATAGAGTTGGTCATTTTAATTTTCAATGCTCCTCCAATGATAATTCGAACCCCATGAGTGCTGCAAATTTGTATTGTGATGATGAAATTATTCCTAATCAGCATGATGAACTTACCTTATTTTTGAAGTGTGAAGAGTTATCAAGAAAAATTTCTTTGTTAGATATCAACGATCTTGATATTGATGATGTCCTGCATGGGTGTCTTTCTTATTGCATTGATAATAGCCATACAAATACTTACATACAAAATATTTTAGAAGATGACACCTTGCCAAAATATGATAGGACCGCTGTGTGTTTTCAACTAATTAATGAAAAGGAGGGATCCTCCCAAGTTTCTTCTATTGTTTCTAAAAGTAAATCAGGTTATGCGAACAAGCCACCCTTCAAGCCTCTTCCTCCTAAAGAAGGGAACAAGGAGAAGGAAGAGAAGAAGAAGAAGAAGAAGAAGAAGAAGAAGAAGAAGGGAACGAAGAAGAAGAAGAAGGAGAATAAAAAGAAAGAGGTAACGGCGTATCCCCGCGTGAATGAGATAACGCTAGGTAACCGTAAGTATGTTGCTCCTAATGATTATTGTGATAATGAATCCGAATACGATGATCTTCCTATGCCCTTTACATACATTAGCGATCATGATTTGAATGAGCACACTACCTTTGATATTGGAAATCTCTTTGGTACTGATTATGAAAGTAATGATGATAGCATTATTCATGTCCCCTCAAACGATGATATTGAAAACTCTAAGCTTGGGGACGTTGTGCTCGAAGATCCTATATTTGAGACCTCTACTTTTAGTGAAAATGATGATATTACATATTCTGGTTTAGATAATTGCTATAGAGATGTATATGACACATGTTACAATTATCCTTATGAAACTTGTCATATTTATGATGGGCTTGCCAAAAACCATTCCCTTAGTATGCAACTTGTTTACCATGTTCAAATTCTTGATAATGATCCTCGCTCCAATTACTATTAATGAGAAGAGTTTTTCTTATGACAAAAATAATGATACCTTTATGCATATGAACCATGATAAGAATGTTTTAAGTGATGGTTATATTGTGGATTTCATCAATGATGCTACTGAAAGTTATTATGAGAGAGGGAAACATGGTTATATTCATCTTAATAATATTAAGTTTCCCCTCTTTATGTTGAGAATCTTGAAGTTACTCGTGTTTTATCCTCTTATGCTTGTCACCTTGTTCTTCATGAATTCATTTGTGTACAAGATTCCTATGCATAGGAAGCATGCTAGGCTTAAATTTGTTTTGAATTTGTCTCTTGATGCTCCTTTTGGCTCCAAATACTATTTCTTGCAAAACTGCTAAGCCCATCTTAATGGCTATAAAGAAAGAACTTCTTGGGAGATAACCCATGTGTTTATTTTGCTACAGTACTTTATTTTATATTTGAGTCTTGGAAGTTGTTTACTACTGTAGCAACCTCTCCTTATCATGTTTTTGTGCCAAGTAAAGTTTCTATGTTATAGTTGATGTTATATTTGGGATCGCTGCGCAGAAACAGCATTGCTGTCTGTCACGAATCTGGGCACAAGTCTCTGTAGAAAATTCGAAAAAATCTGCCAATTTACGAGCGTGATCCTCAGATATGTACGCAACTTTCATTAATTTAGAGTTTTTCAATTTGAGCAAGTCTGGTGCCATTTTAAAATTCGTCTTTACAAACTGTTCTGTTTTGACAGATTCTGCCTTTTATTTCGCATTGCCTCTTTTGCTATGATGGATGAATTTCTTTGATCCATTAATATCCAGTAGCTTTATGCAATGTCCAGAAGTGTAAAGAATGATTGTGTCACCTCTGAACATGTAAATTTTTATTGTGCACTAACCCTCTAATGAGTTCGCTTGAAGTTTGGTGTGAAGGAAGTTTTCAAGGGTCAAGAGAGGAGGATGATATACTACGATCAAGAAGAATGAAAAGTCTAAGCTTGGGGATGCCCCGGTGGTTCATCCCTGCATATTTTAAGAAGACTCAAGCATCTAAGCTTGGGGATGCCCAAGGCATCCCCTTCTTCATCGACAAAGTATCGGTTCCTTCTCTTGAAACTATATTTTTATTCGGTCACATCTTATGTACTTTACTTGGAGCGTCTGTATGTTTTTGTTTTTGTTTTTGTTTGAATAAATGCTTGTGTGGGAGAGAGACACGCTTCGCTGGTTCGTATGAACACATGTGTTCTTAGCTTTTAATTTTCGTGGCGAAGGTTGAAACTGCTTCGTTAATTGTTATATGGTTGGAAACGGGAAATGCTACATGTGGTAATTGGTAAAATGTCCTGGATAATGTGATACTTGGCAATTGTTGTGCTCATGTTTAAGCTCTTGCATCATAAACTTAGCACCTATTAATGAAGAAATACATAGAGCTTGCTAAAATTTGGTTTGCATGATTGGTCTCTCTAAGTCTAGATATTTTCTGGTTGAGGTGTTTGAACAACAAGGAGACGATGTAAAGTCTTATAATGCTTATAATATGTTTACATGTGAGTCTTGCTGCACCATTTCATACTTGAGTTTGCTTCAAATAACCTTGCTAGCCTAAACCTTGTATCGAGAGGGAATACTTCTCATGCATCCAAATACTTGAGCCAATATTCATGCCATTTGCGTCCACCATACCTACCTACTACGTGGTATTTCCTGCCATTCCAAAGTAAATTGCTTGAGTGCTACCTTTAAACAATTCAAAATTTATCACCTCTTATTTGTGTCAATGTTTAATAGCTCATGAGGAAGTATGTGGTGTTTATCTTTCAATCTTGTTGGGCAACTTTCACCAATGGACTAGTGGCTTCATCCGCTTATCCAATAATTTTGCAAAAAGAGCTAGCAATGGGATTCCCAGTCCCAAATTAATTAACAAAAATAGACACTCCTCCATGGTATGTGATTGTTGGACGGCACCCGAAGGATTCGGTTAGCCATGGCTTGAGAAAGCAAAGGTGGGGAGGAGTGTCATCATAATAAAACTAAAATAAAAAGGCACTCCTTCATGGTATGAGATTGTTGGCAGGCACCCGAGGATTCGGTTAGCCATGGTTTGTGAAAGCAAAGGTTGGAAGGAGTGCCACCCAAAAATAAAATAAAATGGGAGCCGCTCTTTGAAGGTTTGTCTGGCAAGGGGGTTAGAGCGCCCACTACCATTCGTTGACAACAACAAACACCTCTCAAAACTTTACTTTTATGCTCTCTATATGTTTTCAAAATCAAAGCTCTAGCACAAATATAGCAATCGATGCTTTCCTCTTTGAAGGGCCATTCTTTTACTTTATTGTTGAGTCAGTTTACCTATTCTTTCTATCTTAGAAGCAAACACTTGTGTAAATTGTGTGCATTGATTCTTACATGTTTACCTATTGCACTTGTTATATTACTTTGTATTGAAAATTATCCATGAGATATACATGTTAAAGTTGAAAGCAACCGCTGAAACTTATATCTTCCTTTGTGTTGTTTCAAAGCTTTCTACTAAGAATTTATTGCTTATGAGTTAACTTTTATGCAAGACTTATTGACGCTTGTCTTGAAAGTATTATTCATGAAAAGTCTTTGCTTTATGATTCACTTGTTTACTCATGACATTACCATTGTTTTGATCGCTGCATTCATTACATATGTTTACAAATAGTATGATCAAGGTTATGATGGCATGTCACTTCGAAATTATCTTTGTTATCGTTTTACTCGCTCGGGACGAGCGTAACTAAGCTTGGGGATGCTGATACGTCTCCGACGTATCGATAATTTCTTATGTTCCATGCTACTTTATTGATGATATCTACATGTTTTATGCATACTTTATGTCATATTCGTGCATTTTCTGGAACTAACCTATTGACGAGATGCCGAAAGGCCAGTTGCTGTTTTCTGCTGTTTTTGGTTTCAGAAATCCTAGTAACGAAATGTTTTCGGAATCGGACGAAATCAACACCGAAAGTCTTAGAATTCCCGGAAGCTTCCGGAACACCGAAGGAGAGTCGGAGGAGGGCAGCAGGGGGCCCACACCATAAGGCGGCGCGGGTGGCCCCCTGGCCGCGCCAGCCTATGGTGAGGGGGCCCCAGCCGCCTCCTTGCGCCGCCCCTCCACCTATATATTTGTCCCTGACCTAAAAACATCGGGCAGTTCGACGGAAACAAAGAAAACCATCCAGAGCCACCGCCATCACGAAAGTCCAATTCGGGGGACAGAAGTCTCTGTTCCGGCACGCCACCGGGACGGGGAATTGCCCCCGGAGTCATCTCCACCGCCGTCTCCACCGCCATCTTCACCGCCATCGCTGCCTCCATGATGAGGAGGGAGTAATTCACCCCCGGGGCTGAGGGCTCTACTGTAGCTATGTGGTTAATCTCTCTCACTGTACTCCAGTACAATGATCTCGTGAGTTGCTTTGCATGATTGAGATCCATATGATGAGCTTTGTATCGCTACTAGTTATGTGCTACTCATGTGATGTTATTAAAGTAGTCTATTCCTCCTGCATGGTGTAAAGGTGATTACTGTGTGCACCGTGTGGTTCTTGTCGTAGGCTATGATCATGATCTCTTGTAGATTGTGGAGTTAATTATCATTATGATAGTATTGGTGTGATCTATTCCTCCTTCATAGTGTAATGTGGACAAGTGTGTGCGCTATGTTAGTTCTTGGTTTATTTTGCAATGATCTATTATGCTCTAAGGTTATTTAAATATGAACATCGAAGGTTGTGGAGCTTGTTAACTCCGGCATTGAGGTGCTCTTGTAGCCCTACACAACGACTGGTGTTTGTCATCCAACAAAAGAGTGTATGTAGCACATATGAGAAAGAGTTATTTATTATGCGATCAATGTTGAGAGTGTCCACTAGTGAAAGTATGATCCCTAGGCCTTGTTTCCAATACTGCAAACACCGCTTATTTACTGTTCTGTTGCATGTTTACTCGCTGCCATATTTTATTCAGATTGCTATTACCACTCATATACATCCATACTACTTGTATTTCACTATCTCTTCGCCGAACTAGTGCACCTATACATCCGACAAGTGTATTAGGTGTGTTGGGGACACAAGAGACTTCTTGCTTTGTGATTGCGGGGTTGCTTGAGAGGGATATCTTTGACCTCTTCCTCCCTGAGATCGATAAATCTTGGGTGATCCACTTAAGGGAAACTTGCTGCTGTTCTACAAACCTCTGCTCTTGGAGGCCCAACACTGTCTACAAGAATAGAAGCTCCCGTAGACATCAAAGAACTACCGTAGAGCTTATTTAATTTGGTTTGCATGATTGGTCTCTCTAAGTCTAGATATTTTCTGGTAAAGTGTTTGAACAACAAGGAAGACAGTGTAGAGTCTTATAATGCTTGCAATATGTTCTTGTGTAAGTTTTGCTTTACCTATTCATACTTGTATTTGCTTCAAACAACCTTGCTAGCCCAAACTTTGTACTGAGAGGAAATGCTTCTCGTGCATCCAAACACCTTGAGCCAAACCCCATGCCATTTGTGTCCACCATATCTACCTACTATGTGGTATTTTTTTCTGCCATTCCAAAGTAAATTACTTGAGTGCTACATTTAAAATGTCATTCCTTTATCCTTGCAATATATAGCTCATGGGACAAATAGCTTAAAAACTATTGTGATGATGAATATGTAGTTATGTGTCTTAATTCTAGCTTATAAGTTGCTTGTTGAGCGGTAACCATGTTTCTGGGGACGCCATCAACTTTTTACCTTTGTTGGATATCATGTGAGATGCTATGCATGTTCGTCTTGTCTGAAGTAAGTGCGATTTCATGATCAAATGGTTTGAGTATGCATATGTTAGAGAAGAACATTGGGAAGCCAACTAAAGCCATGTATCATGGTGGAAGTTTCAGTTTGGACATACAACCTCAATCTCTTATGAGAATATTATTTGTTGTTGAATGCTTAAGCATTAAAAGAGGAGTCTATTATCTGTTGTCTATGTTGTCCCGGTATGGATGTCTAAGTTGAGAATAATCAAAAGCGAGAAATCCAATGCGTGCTTTCTCCTTAGACCTTTGTACAAAGCGGCATAGAGGTACCCCTTTGTGACACTTGGTTGAAACATATGTCATGTGATGATAATCCGTGTTATCCGAGCTGATTAGGACAAGGTGCGAGCACTATTAGTACTCTATGCATGAGACTTGCAACTTGTAGGAAGTATTATGCATAGCACATATGAATTATTACTACTGTTGACAAAATTGTTTCTATGTTTTCAAAACAAAAGCTCTAGCACAAAAATAGTAATCCATGCTTCCCTCTCGCGAAGGGCCATTCTTTTACTTTCTCGTTGAGTCAGCTTTACCCACTCCTTTCTATCTTAGAAGCAAACACTTGTGTTAACCGTGTGCATTGATTCTTACATGTTTACTTATTGCACCTGTTATATTACTCTATGTTGACAAATATCCATGAGATATACATGTTACAAGTTGAAAGCAACCGCTGAAACTTCATCATCCTTTGTGTTGCTTCAATGCATTCTACTTTGAATTTATTGCTTATGAGTTAGCTCTTATGCAAGTCTTGTTGATACTTGTCTTGAAAGTACTATTCATGAAAAGTTTTGCTATATGATTCATTTGTTTAGTCATTATCTTTGTTAGCAATCTTTTGCTTCAGATCACTCCATTCACCTCATATGCTTTACAATAATGTTGACCAAGGTTATGTTGGTAGCATGTCACTTCAGAAATTATTTGTGTTATCGTTTACCTACTCGAGGGCGAGTAGGAACTAAGCTTGGGGATGCTGATACGTCTCAAACATATCTATAATTTCTTATGTTCCATGCTACTTTTATGACAATACTTGAATGTTTTATACATACTTTACATCATTATTATACATTTTCCGGCACTAACCTATTAACAAGATGCCGAAGCGCCAGTTGTTGTTTTCTGTTGTTTTTGGTTTCAGAAATCCTAGTAAGGAAATATTCTTGGAATTGGACGAAATCAACGCACAGGGTCCTATTTTTCCACGAAGCTTCCAGAAGACCGAGGGAGATACGAAGTGGGGCCACGAGGGGCCGAGACCATAGGGCGGTGATACGTCTCAAACGTATCTATAATTTCTTATGTTGCATGCTACTTTTATGACAATACTTGAATGTTTTATACATACTTTACAGCATTATTATATATTTTCCGGCACTAACCTATTAACAAGATGCCGAAGCGCCGCTGTCTTGTTTTCTGCTGTTTTTGGTTTCGTAAATCCTAGTAAGGAAATATTCTCGAATTGGACGAAATCAACGCCCAGGGTCCTATTTTTACACGAAGCTTCCAGAAGACCGAGGGGGAAAGGAAGTGGGGCCACGAGGCGGCCACACAACAGGGCGGCGCGGCCCAAGCCCTGGCCGCGCCGGCCTGTTGTGTGGGCCCCTCGTGACGCCCCCTGACCTACCCTTCCGCCTACATATATATAGCCTTCGTCGCGAATACCCCTGTACCGAGAGCCACGATACGGAAAACCTTCCAGAGACGCCGCCGCCGCCAATCCCATCTCGGGGGATTCAGGAGATCGCCTCCGGCACCCTGCCGGAGAGGGGAATCATCACCGTAGGGGCTCTACATCATCATGCCCGCCTCCGGATTGATGCGTGAGTAGTTCATCCTTGGACTATGGGTCCATAGCAGTAGCTAGATGGTTGTCTTCTCCGCATGTGCTATCATTGTTTAGATCTTGTGAGCTGCCTAACATGATCAAGATCATCTATTTGTAATGCTACATGTTGTGTTTGGTGGGATCCGATGAATCTAGAATACTATGTTAAGTTGATTATCAATCTATCATATATGTGTTGTTTATGTTCTTGCATGCTCTCCGTTGCTAGTAGAGGCTCTGGCCAAGTTGATACTTGTAACTCCAAGAGGGGGTATTTATGCTCGATAGTGGGTTAAGCGCTTAAGGATCGCCTCTTCGCGAGCAGATTGGGCAGCTACATGATCGCTCAGTGAAGTTTCGGCATCGTGAAGTCTCTTCCGGAGATCTTCGACACCAGCAGCATCAGCCTTGGCCTTATCAGCCTCTGCTCGAGCATCAACAGCATCTGACTCAGCCTTTTCGCGAGCCTTTTCACTATGCTCTAATTATTGAGCAAGTGTGTTGGCACGTTCATTGGCCTCCGCCAGTTTTTCTGGCAATGAAGAAAAATATAGTTAAATATCTCGACAACAAAGGAGCAAAAGAAAAGAAGCAAAAGGAGTAAAGCATTACCTTCAGCTTTACTAGCATATTCACGGTACCCGACAAATTGGGTACCGATGTGAAGAAGATCCTTTATCAAAGGCTGTTAAAAAAAGGGGGGGGATAGAAAGAAATGGCGGTATGAGAAAAATATAATGGTACATAGAAATCAACAAAGAAAACATAAACAATGACAAAAAAGTGAAGAACTTACATCCTCCATGAGAAGGTTCGAGGAGCTACCCAATTGGAGAGTAGGTTCCGCGATAATCTCCGTCCTTGCCCTTTTCGGTGAAGAGGCTCGGGGGCTTGTCGGTGGAGTCGCGGTGCCGACATTTTGTCGAGGAGGCGACGTTTCTTCCCCTTCGACTGGCGTTTCCGAGGCGACTAATGTATGTGACGTACTCGTTCGAGTAGCCACATCAACAGTTGGTACCACTTCTTCATCATCACTACGAGCAACAAGTTGACAATATAAAGGCAAGATAGACAAAAAATCTTCAAAGTAAAAAAAGGGGGAGATGGTACTTACGAACTGATAAGAGATTCGAGGTATGGATCATAAGCTGACTTCAGATGAGAAGGAACAGTTTCTTCGGGTTTGGAGGTGCCGGAAGTTTCGGCGTCATCCCTTTTCCTTTTGTTCTTTGGGGAAACAGCAGGAGGAAGGGATTGCGTCGATTCGCTGGTTTCAGATTCAACTTCCTTTTCATAAGAAGCCGCAGATTTGTGAGAACCTGCGACTTCACTTTCATGAAGAGAAGAACGTTGATTGTCTTCGGCAACGATAGCTTGTTCTTCGACTTCTCCATCCTCAGGAAGGGGAGGAAGAGAAGCCATAGTAGGATGGTTCTGCAAAAAATAGCGACAAAGGAAACATTAGCGAGATATCAATACAGAGATGCAGGGAACATTTGGAACAAGATAAAAATTCGAGAAGACAAAATACCTCGGGTAGAGGATTGGTGGAGCTGTATGGTTCCACGCGGCAAGAGGAAGGAACAGAATCTTTCTTGTTTAAACGAGAAATTCTTCGAATCAGCTTCTCCAAGTCCTTTGCAGAAAGATCACTGGAGAGCCTATTGGCGTCGTTTCCACCAGACATATGTCCAAAGGGGATTTTTGCGAGCCCGAAGAGGCTGCACTCTAATTCTAAGAAAGTAGGCAGTGATTTGAACACCAGAAAGCTCTTTGCCTCGAGTATTTTGAAGCTGACGAATACGAGACATAAGTGCTTCTGTCGCCTTTTTCTCTTCTTCGGAAGCTTCAGCATCCCAGGAGCGGCGGCGTTGAATTTTGGCATTTCCATCGAAGGGGATTATGTTGTGCTCCACGAGTTGGCACTTTCTTCGTGAATGTAGAGCCACTTTTTGCGCCACCCTTGAACAGAATCGGAAATTTGACGTCGAAGTATTCAACGTCAGTTCGGACACAAATAACAACGCCGCCTATGTTATAAGAGGCGTTGCGAGAGGCATTGCGGCGAAGAAGGAAAATGCGTTTCCAAAGAGCCCAATTGGGAGGGACTCCAAGGAAACATTCGCACGACGTGATGAAAATGGAAATATGGAGGATAGAATTCGGGGTCAACCGGTGTAGTTGAATCCCATAAACAAAGAGAAGGCCGCGGAGGAAATCGTGAATAGGGGCAGAAAGGCCGCGGATGAGGTGATCAACGAAACTAACCCGATACTCCATTGGAGGGTTGGGGTAGCTTTCTTCGCTGGGAAAGCGGATGGCATCATCTTTCTTCATCAGGCCAAGCTTCTTCATCAGGTTGAGGTCTTGGTTGGAGATTTTAGATCTCTCCCAGTCAAGATCTTCGGCGGCCATTGCGGATTCTGGAGTGCTGTGGCGCGTAAGTCGCGTGCGTGGTGGCATCAACAGCAATGGACAAAGCAATGCTTGAGCGTGCGGAAGATCAAACGGAATTGGGCGCAAGAGAAGTTTTTGCAGAGGGGAACAGATGTGCGGCGCAAGCGAAGAACTGGACCGAGGTTGAAGAAAGGTTTATATAGGGTTCGGATGAAGCAGTGCACCGTTGGATGAAGAAATCGTGTGGTGAAAAAAGGATCTCCTAGATGCAAGGGTAAAAAGGTATTTTTACTGGAAAGGACCGGAATAGGCGTTACCGTACGTGCGCCAGGAAAAGCGGAGGACGTGTGTCCCCCACTTGTACGACGTGTCAACGTGGTAACAGCGGACCCACAAGGCAGGAAAAATCCCAATTATTGACAGAGATGAAGAGAATTTGGCAAAGGAAAATATGTCGACAAGAAAAATAAAAAGAGAATGGCGACAGGGTAAATCATTTGAATACTTTTGAGCCTTTGATCAAATACAAGTTTTTGCCCAAATGCTCGGGGGCTACTTTGGAAAAATAGAAAACTTCGAGTATGACAATATAGAAATGGTGAGAGCCTATGACCAAATCCAAGAATTTGTTCATAGCCTCGGGGGCTACTCCCATCGGGAGCGCTGGTCGCGCACCCGATAAATATAAAAATATCGAGAAGGATTATAAGTATAGCGGCAAAGGATAATAATCTGTGGAGCCTACACCCAAGCACAAGTTCTTGGCTATAGCCTCGGGGGCTACTCCCATCGGGAGCGCTGGTCGCGCACCCGATAAATATAAAAATATCGAGAAGGATTATAAGTATAGCGGCAAAGGATAATAATCTGTGGAGCCTACACCCAAGCACAAGTTCTTGGCTGTAGCCTTGGGGGCTACTCCCATCGGGAACGCCGTTCGCGTGCCCGATGAATTTTTTCAAGAAATAGAGAAACGAAGTGAGTATATTTCGAGTTACCCGTATAACTCTACATATACTCCCATCGGGAAGACAAAATAAAGTCATCAAATATGACTCAATAAAATGTGCTATTCCAAAGGCGAAAAGCACTCGACAATATATTCTCGTAACGCCAAAGTTGCGATCAATTTCTCGAATGCCGCAAATTTGCGAAGGTAAGACCCCGGATCCGTTCTGCTGGGCGTGGCATCGCCAAAGACTCGCGCTCTGCTACTTTTATCCGTATCAACGGATACGAAGAAAAATCCTAACGGACGCGTTAGGTACCCGATAAATTTGATCGGGACTCGACGAATGGTAAGACCTTAAGCGGCACTCGTCGAAGTTTACACCAAGTATCCCGAGATCATGTCCAGGGACGTGATCTTGAAGTAGGTTTTTGCGGATTGCCACTAGAGCAGTTAACTAGTACCCGATCCGTCGGATGAACTAGCCCCAACTACCGTTATCCCCGTACAATATAGAATTTTATGTGAAGAAGCATAAATAAGAGCTCTCGAAAAAATATAAACAGATGAGATTTCCCTTGACTCTGCGATTCAAGCAAAATCTCGGGGGCTACTGACATAGGCATCCCAAATGGGCCTGCTAAAGATAGTACCCGGAGTTTACTGAAGGCCCACTACCCGAAGATTAAGAAGATTCGAGAGTCCAAGATATATTAAGGAAAGCTAGAGTTGTAATAGGAAGAGTTATTTGTAATCTGGCGGGATGAGTTAGAAACCGTCCCGGACTCGTAACTTGTGCAAAACGAAACCCTCGGCTCCACCTCCTATATAAGGGGAGTCGAGGGACAAAGAAAGGATCGAATCTACTCGTCAACATAACCCTAGTTTTCATAATCGCCGAGTACTTTTCGCCTAAACCTTCGAGATCTACTTGCCCTCTACTTCTAGCAAAACCCTAGTCTACAATCTGTAGGCATTGACAAGTTAATCCTTTGTCAATGCCTCCATTGAATCTGGGACAGTGACAGAAAGTTCTAAGGTTGTGGATATGCTGTTGCTACTAGGGATAAAACATTGATGCTTTGTCTAAGGATATTTGTGTTGATTACATTACGCACCATACTTAATGCAATTATCTCGTTGTTTACAACTTAATACTGGAGGGGGTTCGGATGATAACCCGAAGGTGGATTATTTAGGCATAGATGCATGCTGGATAGCGGTCTATGTACTTTGTCGTAATGCCCTGATTAAATCACATAGTAATCATCGTTGATATGTATTGAATCTTGATTTGTCAATTGCCTACCTGTAATTTGTTCACCCAGCATGTTAGTTATCTTATTGGAGAGACACCCCTAGTGAACTATGGACCCCGGTCCATTCTTTTACATCTGAATATATTCTACTGCAATTATTGTTCTTTACTGTTCTTTGCAAACAAACACCATCTTCCACTCGATACGCTTAATCCTTTGTTTTCAGCAAGCCGGTGAGATTGACAACATCACTGTTACGTTGGGGCAAAGTATCTTGATTGTGTTGTGCAGGTTCCACGTTGGCGCCGGTTTCACTGGTGTTGCGCCGCACTACACTCCTCCACCAACAACCTTCACGTGCTTCTTGGCTTCTACTGGTTCGATAACCTTGGTTTCTTACTGAGGGAAAACTTACTGCTGTGCGCATCACATCTTCCTCTTGGGGTTCCCAACGGACGTGTCGACTACACGCCAGCAGGCGGCGCGGCCTGGGCCCTGGCCGCGCCGGCCTATGGTGTGGGGCCCCTGTGCCCCCTCCTGACCTGCCCTTCCGCCTACTTAAAGCCTTCGTCGCGAAACCCCCTGTACCGAGAGCCACGATACGGAAAACCTTCCAGAGACGCCGCCGCCAATCCCATCTCGGGGGATTCAGGAGATCGCCTCCGGCACCTTGCCGGAGAGGGGAATCATCACCGGAGGGGCTCTACATCATCATGCCCGCCTCCGGATTGATGCGTGAGTAGTTCATCCTTGGACTATGGGTCCATAGCAGTAGCTAGATGGTTGTCTTCTCCGCATGTGCTATCATTGTTTAGATCTTGTGAGCTGCCTAACATGATCAAGATCATCTATTTGTAATGCTACATGTTGTGTTTGGTGGGATCCGATGAATCTAGAATACTATGTTAAGTTGATTATCAATCTATCATATATGTGTTGTTTATGTTCTTGCATGCTCTCCGTTGCTAGTAGAGGCTCTGGCCAAGTCGATACTTGTAACTCCAAGACGGGGTAATTATGATCGATAGTGGGTTCATGCCTCCATTGAATCTAGGACAGTGACATAAAGTTCTAAGGTTGTGGATGTGCTGTTGCTACTAGGGATAAAACATTGATGCTTTGTCTAAGGATATTTGTGTTGATTACATTACGCACCATACGTAATGCAATTATCTGTTGTTTACAACTTAATACTGGAGGGGGTGCGGATGCTAACCCGAAGGTGGATTATTTAGGCATAGATGCATGCTGGATAGCGGTCTATGTACTTTGTCGTAATGCCCTGATTAAATCACATAGTAATCATCGTTGATATGTATTGAATCTTATTTGTCAATTGCCCACCTGTAATTTGTTCACCCAGCATGTTAGTTATCTTATTGGAGAGACACCACTAGTGAACTATGGACCTCGGTCCATTCTTTTACATCTGAATACATTCTACTGCAATCATTGTTTTTACTGTTCTTTGCAAACAAACACCATCTTCCACTCGATACGTTTAATTCTTTGTTTTCAGCAAGCCGGTGAGATTGACAACCTCACTGTTACGTTGGGGCAAAGTATCTTGATTGTGTTGTGCAGGTTCCACGTTGGCGCCGGTTTCACTGGTGTTGCGCCGCACTACACTCCTCCACCAACAACCTTCACGTGCTTCTTGGCTACTACTGGTTCGATAACCTTGGTTTCATACTGAGGGAAACTTGCTTCTATACGCATCATACCTTCCACTTGGGGTTCCCAACGGACGTGTGCTTCGCGCGTATCAGGGAACAAGCTCCCGAAGAGAATATCTCACGAACTTTCACCTCCACGTATCACCGCGGAGAAGCAAACCGATGCACCAAATGCAATGGCAAAAACACCACAAAGATGCTCAAATCCTTCTCTCTCAAATTCCAACAAAGCTACAAAAGATATTGGGGGAATAGAAGAGGAAGAACAAATAGAAGAACATAAAATTCTCCAAAATCTAGATCCCAAAGATTCACTCACGGAGAGATGATTTGGTTTGGTTAAAGTGCAGATACTGATCCCCTCAAACTTTCTCTCAAATAGATGCAAGAAACAATGGTTGGGGAGAGAGAGAGAGAGATCAAGCTCACAAAAAGTCAACAACAATGGAGAGGAGAGCTTGAGAGAGAGGAAGAAGAAGCAACGGACCAAGGAGGAAGAAGGGGGTATTTATACCACCCCCCCCTAGAAAATCGAGCTGTTGGGGAATACCAGGCCGGAATATCCGGCCTAAGTGAGGGCCGGAAATTCCGCGCCCACCGAAAATTCCGGCCTGGAAAATGAAATTTCCTGCCAAATTTCGGGGGAGGGGGGATATTGTAAGCCCGTCCACTAAGTCCTTCGCCATTTTTCGGGGGCCAGAAATTCCAGCCCACACTTAGGCTGGAATTTCTTGCATGGGAAAGCTGGCAGCAACAACAAAACTAGAAAGGGCATAACTTGAGCATTCAGACTCCGATTTTGATGATCTTAGGTTTGTTTTGAAGCTAGTAACAAGCTCTACAAGATTATGAAGGAAACTATCATATTAAAGGAAGGTAGTATATAAATAAATTATTAAATGTTTGACCTATCTAAAAAAGACATACCGGTAAAACCTCCAACCTAAAAAATGCAACAAGTTTCCCGTGCAAAAGACCATTTTGATGAACTAGATCTTGTCATGAGAATAAGCACAAGCTCTAAAACATCACATGGATAAGATCCAAATAACAACCAATAAAGATGATGCAAGGATGCAAGGATGCAAAGGTTTGACGGCTCCGAATGATACGATCGAGTTACTCACTTGAGAGCCCCTTGATAGTACGACGTCTAGCCTATAAACCGGTCTCTCAACTAAACCACGAACCGGTAAGAAAGAAACCCTATCAAGAACAAAAATTAACCTTGCGCATTCCACTTGAGCTTGGTGATGATGATCTTGACCGCAACAAGATGAAACGTCTTTCTTGATTGTGCTTGCTTGATGAAGTCTTGCGAATTACTCCCCCATACTCCACTATGAGAGAGCTTCTTCTTTGGTGCATCTTCACATATCAATGAACACCATAAATGGCAAGCTTCAAGCATATGATCTCTTCTAGTTAGCTCATCTTGACTTGCACCTCATTTCTTCTTATTGCAACCTTGAAGCCAACATATGGTTCAAGCATTGCCTATGGACAACTCCTACACATATAACTTAATGCAAATATTAGTTTTTTTAACTAGTAGGCCTAGGCCCTGTGTTAAATTAATAACGCCACATCGGCAAAGTACATAGTGCTGAAGATTAACTTACAGGTAACTGATACGTCTCAAACGTATTTATAATTTCTTATGTTCCATGCTACTTTTATGACAATACTTGAATGTTTTATACATACTTTACAGCATTATTATACATTTTCCGGCACTAACCTATTAACAAGATGCCGAAGCGCCAGTTGCTATTTTCTGCTGTTTTTGGTTTCAGAAATCCTAGTAAGGAAATATTCTCGGAATTGGACGAAATCAATGCCCAGGGTCCTATTTTTCCACGAAGCTTCCAGAAGATCGAGGGAGTAAAGAAGTGGGGCCACGAGGTGGCCAGACCACAGGGTGGCGCGGCCCAGGCCCTGGCCGCGCGGCCCTATGGTCTGGGCCCCTCGTGACGCCCCCTGACCTACCCTTCCGCCTACATATAGCCTTCGTCGCGAATACCCCTGTACCGAGAGCCACGATACGGAAAACCTTCCAGAGACGCCGCCGCCGCCAATCCCATCTCGGGGGATTCAGGAGATCGCCTCCGGCACCCTGCCGGAGAGGGGAATCATCACCGAAGGGGCTCTACATCATCATGCCCGCCTTCGGATTGATGCGTGAGTAGTTCATCCTTGGACTATGGGTCCATGGCAGTAGCTAGATTGTTGTCTTCTCCGCTTGTGCTATCATTGTATAGATCTTGTGAGCTGCCTAACATGATCAAGATCATCTATTTGTAATGCTACATGTTGTGTTTGGTGGGATCCGATGAATCTAGAATACTATGTTAAGTTGATTATCAATCTATCATATATGTGTTGTTTATGTTCTTGCATGCTCTTCGTTGCTAGTAGAGGCTCTGGCCAAGTTGATACTTGTAACTCCAAGAGGGAGTAATTATGCTCGATAGTGGGTTCATGCCTCCATTGAATCTGGGATCGTGACAGTAGGTTCTAAGGTTATGGATGTGCTGTTGCTACTAGGGATAAAACATTGATGCTTTGTCTAAGGATATTTGTGTTGATTACATTACGCACCATACTTAATGCAATTATCTATTGTTTACAACTTAATACTGGAGGGGGTTCGGATGATAATCCGAAGGTGGATTATTTAGGCATAGATGCATGCTGGATAGCGGTCTATGTACTTTGTCGTAATGCCCTGATTAAATCACATAGTAATTATCGTTGATATGTATTGAATCTTTATTTGTCAATTGCCCACCTGTAATTTGTTCACCCAGCATGTTAGTTATCTTATTGGAGAGACACCACTAGTGAACTGTGGACCCCGGTCCATTCTTTTACATCCGAATACATTCTACTGCAATTATTGTTTTTACTGTTCTTTGCAAACAAACACCATCTTCCACTCGATACGTTTAATCCTTTGTTTTCAGCAAGCCGGTGAGATTGACAACCTCACTGTTACGTTGGGGCAAAGTACTTTGATTGTGTTGTGCAGGTTCCACGTTGGCGCCGGTTTCACTGGTGTTGCGCCGCACTACATTCCTCCACCAACAACCTTCATGTGCTTCTTGGCTCCTACTGGTTCGATAACCTTGGTTTCTTACTGAGGGAAAACTTACTGCTGTGCGCATCACACCTTCCTCTTGGGGTTCCTAATGGACGTGTCGACTACACGCCAGCAGTAACTCACACCACAAGAAAGCAACAACAAGAAACACAACATCGTGGCCGAGACCCTCGTCCATTCGCTTGATCAACATAGGAGGAGACACGCCGGGAAGGACCGCCATTGGAGAGCACCAGTCTTCGTCATCACTTGGCGAGCCGTCGAAGTAAGAGCACCCGCTCCCTCCTTCGAAGAAGGACCTTTCCTTCTCGCCCAGGATCGAGGGCGCCACACCGTCGCGAGGGGGAAAAGCTCCCCAGAGCACGGAGGTCATACTAGACAATAGCCCAGATCAGGGGAAGCAACAGGAGCACCTCCGCGTGTGAACCGACGGACAACATCTACAACCGCCGCACAGACCAACCATCAAGACGCAAGCTTTAGAATTGCAGCCGCCAACCGAAGACAC
Organism: Lolium rigidum; assembly: GCF_022539505.1. Taxonomy (NCBI): domain Eukaryota; kingdom Viridiplantae; phylum Streptophyta; class Magnoliopsida; order Poales; family Poaceae; genus Lolium; species Lolium rigidum. The sequence continues at coordinate 86,699,567 of NC_061514.1, read as the reverse complement.
GGCGGAGCCGCCACAGGCAACCCCCGGAACACGCAGCTCGTCACCCCTCCACCAACCAAGGCGGCGCCTTCAGCAAGGGAACGGCGTCACCCCGCCGCTGCCGCCCATTCCGAAAGAATTAGGTTTTGACCCGGGTGGAGGAGGGGGAGGGAGGAAGAAGAACCTCGTCGATGCCTCCAGGGAGGGTAACGGCGCAGAGCATCGCCGCCAACGTGACCGCCCCGTCGGTCAAGGGTTTCCCCCGGCCCAGCGCTTCCAATCCTGACGCCTTGACGTTGCAGACCCGGCGAGCTCGCCAGGCACCGGCCACACCAGGTTGGGAACCGCACTTCAGGGAATCACCGTCTTCAGTTCTGAGGTGAGGGATGGGGTCCTCCGCCCCGCGAGCAGCAGAATCCGCTCCCTCACCGCCCGCGCAGCCAAGAGGAGCAGCCCACAGCACCGACCGGCGCCCATGCCGTCGGCGGCACCGCCCTCAACCTTCGAAGTCGCCGCCTCAGATCCCAGGCTCCCACCGAAACAGGGAGCCGTCGGACACCACCATGGCCCACGTCCGCTCCAGCTGGAGAAGAACGGAGCAGGAAGCGCCGGCCGAGCTCCCGCGCCGGTAGAGGCGATCTCCACACGTGTTCCTCCCCCGATCTCCGTGCCGGAGGGCCGAGAGCCAAGAGCCCCGCTGCCCCCTTAACCGGCGTCGCGAGCTTGGCCGTCGGCGCCTCGGGGGCGGCGAGGAGGAGGAGACTAGAGTGGGGAGGGGGTGTGGCGGCGGCTAGGGTTCCGTCCCCTCGGTCGCCAGGAGGAGGCGACGCAAGGAGACGAGACAGGGTTGCCACGATTGTCGCAACCCAAGTTTCTCAGTCAATGCAAATATTTGTCTATAGGGATTGCCATTAATTACCAAAACACACCTGAGGCTCTATGCACTTTCACTAAGAGCATCTCTATAGGCGCCACGTAACTACGTTCAGCTTAACATCGTCGGATAGGACATTTTTGGGGCGCTGGTAGACGCAACCACCCTTTTTGGACCGCTTCCATAGACGACGGTCCAAATAGGAGCCCCCAGTATAACCATATCTGGTATTTGCTATTTTTCTTTGAATTTCGTATCACAGAACGACCATATTTACCAACATCAATTCAACCAAATTAAATTATTCAACTAAATATATAAGATTATTCAAGCAAATTCAAACATAGTAATAGAATAGAGAATACAATAACTTAAATAAATTAAAATATGAGAAGTTCAAATGGGTGAAGACTCATGCGTCATTTCCTCGCCTTGTCCATGAATGCTCGACTAAATCCTTGCAGTTGTTGATGAATATGTGTGTCACAGATTTTGTGATGCATTTTGGGAAAGCTCCAAATTTGGTTAGGAGTTGGTGATCAACTTTGGCTGGAGGGCCCTGACAATCATGTGGATGATCATCATTCTCTGAATTAGCTCGCTCACTCTTGATGATCATGTTGTGCATGATCACACAAGAATTTATGACCTTCCACATCTGAGATGTTGACACTTGGAGAACAGGATACTAGACGATTGCAAAACATTGTTGGAGCACACCAGATGCCCACTCGACATCCTGTTGACAACTCTCCCCTCACTTGGCAAACCAAGATTTATTCTATGTGAAAGGGTCAATGATTTTCTTCACAAATATTTACCGTTTTGGATAGATGCCATTGGCTACATAGTACACTTTGTTGTATGCATGACCATAGATCTCATAGTTTACCTCTCGAACATGAACTTTAGCAATTCTAACAAATACTGGAGAACGTTGCAGCACGCTGATATCATTGTGAGATCCCGCCATGCCAAAAAGCATGCTAAATCCACATGTCATTAATATGCCACATCTTGAATAACCGCGTTGCATTCTCCAGTATGACTTTTTTACATTCATGCCAAGTAAATGGACAATTATTCCATCCCAATGCATGCAGTCGATGCTTCTAAGCATTTTAGGAAATCCTCTCGCTGCATGTTTTATTCCAAGATAAGAGTTGTGCCTTCTTTATTTCGCACTCTCTAGTAGAGTGGTCCAAACAATGCGACGCTTGTCTGGCAAAACTTGTACACAGTTTCCTGGCATGTTGGCTCATACATGTGGAAATAGTCATCCTATGTATATCAAGGAGCCCCACATGTAAGACAACCCAAAACAACGACACATTTCTGAATCGAGGTGAAACTAGGCAATCCGGTGCATTCTTTTTTTGAAGAGGAAGTATTCATCATACCCCCTCGGATCGATCACAATCTTCATGAACAACTCTTTGTTCATTTGGAAGCGCCGCCGAAAGTCCTTAAGTGTATGGGTGTTGGATTGTCGACAAAAGAGTCAGCCGCAAGCATCACATCGCCATGCATTCGCTGCATGTCCTTAATCTTCATCCCCTTCCTAGAAATTCCACGCTAAGGTGTTGCATTAATCTTCGCTCGTAAACGAAGAAGACAAGACATGGTCATCAACTTATCATCTTCGTCTGTAGCAGTATTGACTTCATTTTGCATCAACTGATGCATCATCATCTCATCTTCGCTATCTATAGTCCATTAATCGAACAACGAAGCTATTAATACATTTCACTCCACCGAAACAAGAAAATTTTCCAAAATTATGTACCTAGGCACCCGGTCGAACATGTTGTGGGCGGGGATGCACAATGTGCTGCTGGACGCCTGCTGGTCGGAGAGCCGCACCACGACATTGAGTTGTAGGGGTGGTACAAGCGACATGCGAGGGGTGGTCGCAGACCGCCAACGACAACACCAACAAATGGTTCGGCCGAAGAAGGGGCGGCAGATGGCTCGATCGACTAAGGGGCTGATTCCTAAACTGCGGCGTAAGTAAGATGAAGCAGGAATGGCTAAGCGGTGTTTTATGGGCAGCGCTGGCTGGACCCGACGACGTCTGATTGAGGCCAACGCGGCAACGACTTGGTAGTGGAGTCGCATGAGAGAGATGAGGTGTGTTGGGAAAATGGCTGGGTCGTTGGCGAGTGGCTCCCCCCTACTTGTTTCCTACGTGGTGTGTGTGTGACAACCTCTATAGGGGTCGACGCGGGGTTGACGAAAAAAGTTTTGGATGCGGCCCAATGCTGACAACTTTTTGGACATGGCCCAATGCCAGTGGAAGCGTGTTTTTGAATGGGCGTCCAAAAGACCATGTTGGGTTAGGTAGGGGGAGGGGGATTCGAGGGATCCTCAAACGATTAGTTCTTTTGTCGCATTTCTTAGATGGCCTGACAAATGAATCTTATGCCACACTTCGTGTGTTCTACTATAATCATGTGGAAACTTCAGAGTATCTTCAGTGGTGCGCGGACGTCGGATCGATCGAATGGGGGTGCGCCGGGGTGGGTTTCCGCTTTCAGGGGCTAGTTTTTATTATTTTTATTTTGTTAAACTCAACAATTTTTTACACACAAATAACCTGTTTGGAGTTTGGACAGGCAGCTGAACGCCATAATCTGTCCAGCGCGAGGTTTCAGGTTTGTCGCTGGGATGCTTAATGTCCACAGTAGAGCACTGGTTCTTTCTGTTGACGTGATTAAGTGAGCGTAACACACCGTACGGACGGGTATGGCACACTACTGTAGTACTGTGCTAGATCTTTTGCTTCGCACCAAAATGTTTATTTTTACAGTGCGACACCAAAATGTTAGGCGTATTAGTGTGCAGTGTCCCCGTCGCCAAAACAATGTACTGTACTTAACGTTTCATATTCTGAAGAAAATATCCATGATCATTATATATTTTTGGTGAAGTTCGCATTTCACTGCCAAAATATCTACACTCAAAACGGTGGCAGGAGAAGCGGATTAGAGCATCTCCACCGGCGCGCCTCATAGCGGCCCCGATAGCGATTTGTGGGCCGGGAACGAAAATGAGCTTACACTGGCGTGCCTCAAATAGCGTCGGCGCTTTTTCGAGCCCCAATAGAAGCGTAGGCTGAAAGTGCATGGAGCCCCCATGTGTGGTTTTGGTAATTAATGACAATCCCTATGGACTAATGTTTGCATTGAGTTATATTTGTAGGAGTTGTCCATAGGCAATTCTTGAACCATATGTTGACTTCAAGGTTGCAATAAGAAGAATTTGATGAAGGATATCAAGTGTCAAGTATGTCTTGAAGATGAAGATGAAGTGAGCCCTCAAGTTACTTCAAGACATCAACATGTTTGTATTAGGTTGCAATAAGAAGAAATTGATGAAGGATATCAAGTGTCAAGTATGTCTTGAAGATGAAGATGAAGTGAGCCCTCAAGTTATCTCAAGACATCAACATGGTGAAGAATGAAGAAATGAAGTGCAAGTTCAAGATGAGCCAACCCGAAGAGATCATATGCTTGAAGCTTGCCATACATATGGTGTTCATGGATTTGTGAAGATGTGCCGAAGAAGAAGCTCTCCCATGGTGGATTATGGGGGAGCAATCCACAAGACTTCATCAAGCAAACACAATCAAGAAAGGCGTTCCATCTTGTTGCCGTCAAGACCGTCATCATCAAGCTCAATTGGAATGCGCAAGGTTAAGGTTTGCTCTTGATAGGGTTTCTTTCTCACCGGTCTCATGGTGTAGTTGGAGACCGGTTTATAGTTTAGTTGCCGTACTATCAAGGCGGCTCTCGAGTGAGTAACTCGATCGTATCCTTCGGAGCGCTCAAACCTTTGCATCCTTGCATCATCTTTCTTGGTTGTTATTTGGATCTTATCCATGTGATGTTTTAGAGCTTGTGCTTATTCTCATGACAAGCTCTAGTTCATCAAGAATGGTTTTTGTTTGGGCAACTTGTTGCATTTTCGAGGTTGGAGGTTTTACCGGTATGTCTTTCTTAGATAGGTCAAACCTTTCATCATTTGTTTCTATACTCCTTTGCTGGACTATGATGGTTCTCTGCATGATCTTGTAGATCTTGTTACTAGCTTCGAAACGAGTCCAAGATCATCAAAATCGGAGTCCGGATACTCAAGTTATGCTTTTTCTAAGTTTGCCCAAAGAGAGGAGTTTGGGCTGGCCGGTAGTACCGCCCGAGCACGGCCGGTAGTACCGCCCGTGCACGGCCGGTACTACCGCCCGAGGTACCACCGTGGTACCGGAAAAGAGGCTGAGCCTCACAGATGGTTTCCAGTGAGGTTGGAGCGCTCGGCGGTACCCCGGCCGGTACCTCGGCCGGAGGCTCCGCCTCCCCCTCCCGGCCCGCACCTCCAACGCCTCGCTCTCCCTCACGCGCGCAGCACACACGGGCGGTAGTACCGCCCCTAGCTAGCCGGTACTACCGGCCCCAAATGGAGGCAGCCCCAACGGGCAGAAAATGTGCCCCCTTTTTAAGCTTCTCTTTCTCTCTCTCTTGGCACTTCTTCTTCCTCTTTGGCTCTCCACCATTGTTGACTTTGAGAGCTTGCCACATCCCTCTACTCCTCCAATGATTCTTGAATCCATTTGAGGGAAAAGGAAGAGGAGATCCAGATCTACATTTCTACCAATCAAATCCATCTCTTTGTGAGTGGAACTCTCTAGATCTTGATCTTGGTGTTCTTTGTGAATCTCTTTGTTCTTCCTCTCTTATTCCCCCAATAGCTTTTGTAGCTTTGTTGGAATTTGAGAGAGAAGGACTTGAGCATCTTTTTGGTGTTCTTGCCATTGCATTTGGTGCATCGGTTTGAGTTCTTCACGGTGATTCGTGGAGGTGAAAGCAAGAAGGTTGTTACTCTTGGGTTCTTGGAACCCTAGACGGATTCTAGACCTTTGTCGTGATTTGTTGGGAGCCTCCAATTAAGTTGTGGATGTGTGCCCCAACCTTTGTGTAAGGCCCGGTTTCCGCCTCGAAGGAAATCCCTTAGTGGAACCGTGACCTAGGCCTTTGTGGCGAGGGTCACCGGAGATTTAGGTGAGGCGCCTTCATGGCGTTCGGTGTGTGGTGTGAGTACCGCATCTTGGGGTGAGGCCTTTGTGGCGTTGGTGTGCATCGAGCAACCACACCTCAAGGTGAGCCTCTTGTGGCGTTCGGGAGCACTAAGCCACCGCACCTCTCCACCGGAGATTAGCACTCGCAAGAGTGTGAACTCCGGGATAAATCATCGTCTCCCTGCGTGCCTCGGTTATCTCTATACCCGAGCTCTTTACTTATGCACTTTACCTTGTGATAGCCATCGTGCTTGAAGTCATATATATCTTGCTATCACATACTTGCTTGTATTGCTTAGCATAAGTTGTTGGTGCATATAGGTGAACCTTTGCTTAGAATAAGTTGTTGGTGCACATAGGTGAACCATAGTTTATAGGCTTTGGGCTTGACAAAGTAAACGCTAGTTTTATTCCGCATTTGTTAAGCCCATCTCGTAAAAGTTTTAAACCGCCTATTCACCCCCCCCCCTCTTGAGGAGAAGAAAAACTCTTGTCTCGATGCTCTTGCTTCTCATGTGTTTTCCATTGTTGTGAGCAATGTAGTTACTTCTTCAATCATGCCTTTTGGGAGCGCTCATGAATTATGGACAAATCTTCAAGATAAATATGATGTGTCCAATGTTATTGAGGATGATTGTATTGCTTTCACTTCCGTCCGTGATGAGTTTTCATCTTCATCCACTTCACCAATGTGTGGCAATACACAAGGTAATGATATGGTGAGTGGTGATGGAAATTGCAATGTTGATATTGAGCTTTCTATTGATGATTCTTCATCTATATCTCATTGCAATGGTTCATCTTTGGACTTTAACACATCTAGCACTAGAAATTATTTATATGCTTGTGTTGATAGTCCATGCATATCATGTGTAAGTTGCTTAAATAAATCTAATGATGATATGCTTGCTTTGTCTTGTGGCCATGATAAAAATACTTCTATTTCCTCTAGTTGTTGTGTGACTAACAATGTAGAGGAAACCAAAGATTCTAGTCGTCAAGACAAGATCTTGAAAGGAGCCTCAAGTAACTCCTCATCTTTATCTCACGGTTCTCATATATGCCTTGTGGCCAAGAGTTCCACGGTATCTCCTACCGTGGAACCTAATATTCCTCGTGGTGATAAGGATGAGGATGAGTATGAAGAAGAGGATTGGGTTGTCTCTCTACGCAATAAGGGTGAGAGTGTATTCAAGGTTCTTTGCAAAGATAAAATTGCTTGCTCTCATTTCTTTGAAATCTTGACTACCGCTATTGAGAGCCAAAAACTTATTTGGATGCATGAGAACACCATTGATAAAAAGGGTGCTCTTGAACGAGAGTATGCCAATGATGTAGCATCCCTAAAGAATGATCTTGAAGAAGAACAAGAGACCGTAGCCTCTCTTGAAGAGCAACTTGAAACCCTTGAAGTTTCTCAAAATGAAATAGTTTCTAAACTCACTAAGGAAAGAGACCATGCTAAAGCTCAAGTAAAAATGCTTAAAAAGGAAAATTCCAAAGTTGGCGTTGGTCATGATAAACTTGTTAAGGATCTAGATGATCTAGACAAGGCCCACAAGGCCTTGGAGAGCGAACACTCTATCCTCACCAAGTCACATGAGCAACTCCATGCTTCTTATTTAAAAGAGCATGCTATGTTACCCTCTCTTCTTAATATGTCTTGTGATGATGCTTGTGCTACTAACTCTACTTCTTGTGAAGCATCTATCTTGAAGGAGAATGTTGAGCTAAGGGCTCAACTTGAATTGCTAACTTGCAATTATGGGAAATTGGAGGAAAATCATGGAAAGCTTTCTCGCTCCCATGAGGATCTTCTAGCCTCCCATGATAGGCTAAAGTTAGCTCATGAGGCTATCATATCTAAGGCAACACCTTGTGAGCCTCATGTGGATACTAGCACTACTACTCAAAATGCTATATTGCCATGTGCTAGTCCTAGTAATTCATCCACTCATAATATTGCTAAATCTTGTGATGAATTATCTTCCTTGCCTTGTTGCTCTAACAATGAAGATTCTACTTCCTCTAGTACTTGTGTTGTTACTAATCATGTAGAGGAAATCAAAGAGCTCAAGGCCCAAGTCACTTCTTTGAAGAATGACTTGGTAAAGGGTCATGAAGGGAAATGCAAACTTGACACGATGTTGAGTATGCAACAATCCCCCAATGACAAGAGTGGACTTGGATTCAAATCCAACAACAAGAACAAGTCCAAGAAAAACAACAAGAAGAAGGGCCAAGTACAAGTCAAAGACCCGGTGACATAGGCATCCCCAATGGGCCTGCCGAAGATGGTACCCGGGGTTTATTGAAGGCCCAGGACTCGAAGAATAAGAAGACTCGGAAGCCCATTTAGTGTTAAGGAAAGATAGATTGTATTAGGAGAGATAGAGATTTGTAATCTTACGGGTTGAGTACGAAACCCTCCCGAACTCTGTAACTTGTGTATTACGAAACCCTCGGCTCCACCCTCTATATAAGGGAGAGTCGAGGGACGAAGAAAGGATCGAATCTATTGTCAACAGAACCCTAATTTTCATAATCGGCGAGTACTTTTAGGCTGAAACCTTCGAGATCTACTTGCCCTCTACTTCTAGCAAAACCCTAGTCTACAATCTGTAGGCATTGACAAATTAATCCTTTGTCAATTGGCGCCGTCTGTGGGGATTAGAGGTTGCAAGGAGCTGATCTCGATGGCACGTCCAGAATCGTCGACTTCATCGGTGGCTAGCAACGCGATGGATCGAGGTAAACGGGAAAAAACTGATTTAGTCAATTTTATTCCTCACCCGCCCTCCCGTATGGATGCATGTGCCTATCTGGAGGAGCCCATCGTCATGACGTTCGGAGAGTTCCGATTTGGCGTCAACAAGGAAGGATCCTACCGTCTCGAAGTTCCGATCTCGTCGGAATTTTCAGCGGTCGATTCTAACTTTTCGTCGAGTGACGAGGAGTTTTCGTCGCCACGCTTCGTCGACACCGCGGCAAGCGGAAAGCTCGACAAGATCTTCAGCAACACATCTTTCGAGTCGTCTGCGGACTCCTTTATAAGCAGCGATTTCGACAGCATCGACAGCTTCAACTTCATCGACAAATCTGCTGCCATCGGAAAGGTCCTCACCAATCTATATGATGGTGTCACCAATCCTGACAAAAATCAATACGCAAAATACCATCAAATCTGTGCAATTGAAGAGGCAGGCCGAACGGAACCGTAGACATCGGAGGCTTTCGACGATTTGGGAAATCCATACGTCGATCCCGCCGATCTTAGAAGAGGCTTAGGCACTAAATATGCTGGGTCTTCATCTCGCGTGAGAGTTCAACTCCCGCAGGAAGCATGGGACAGGGCCGCACAAGCCATGGATGGTTCAGAACCAATGACCACCACTGCTACCGTACAAGAACTCCAAGCATATCAATATAGACTTGCTCGGGTAAGTAGAGAGCTGGAAAAACAGACAGCATCCTTGAATAGAAGAAAAGAGGCAGCCTCCGCGTCCAGCGAGGCGTCGAGCGCAGCTCGGCCGACAATCGAAACTTCGGCGAGATAGCCATAGAGACGCTCGAAGGAGAGCGAGATCTCGGCTGCAAAATATACCTGAAGAAGAGAGAGGAAACATAATTCAAAATCTCGACATGTCCTTCATGACGATTGATTCAAGGGGAAATATCATCCCGAAAACGCCAGAAGAAGGATACATGGCAACGCAAGCTTACATCCTCGCGTCCAGACCACCTCCTGGGGATTCGAGAGAACCATTGTTCAATATGGCAATGGCTGGAGTAGAACTATGGGAACAGCGTTCGCAGCCACGCCTCCCGAAGAAAACCCCAGGCAAAATAGTCCACGACCTACCGCAGCGGTTCAAGATCCACCAAGAACAAGTGGAGCAAGAGACACAGCAGTTCAAGTGAGGGTGGATAGAGCGCGACAAGAAAGAAGAGAACGTCAGCATTCAGCAGAGGTTGCCGATGAAGATATGTGCGGACTCCCGTGCTTTACGAGAAGAGTTCGAAAGACTCGAGTCCCAAAAGGGTTTAAGTTACCCGAGAATTTCAAGAAATTCGACGGCCTGCAAGATCCCGAGGATTGCCTCGTTGATTATCTCGAGATGGTGAAGCTGGTAGGAGGAACCAGAGCAACAACTATGCAAAGTATCCAAGTTCACTTGAGTGGTGCCGCAAGATCTTGGATAAAGAAACTTCCCCCAGGCTCCATCGACAGCTGGGATAATTTTGAAGACATCTTCGTGAGAAATTTCCGATCTACCTGCAAGAAACCTGCATCATTGGAAGAGTTGATGGCGTGTCGACAGAAACACGACGAATCGATGAGAAAATATATACAGAGGTGGAATATCATTAAAAACTCGGCAGAAGATATATCTGACGAGAGAGCAATAGACGCGTTCGTGGCAGGAATTCGGCGGGGAGATTTCGTCGAGGACTTAGGGAGAACTAACCCTAAGACAATATCAGCACTGATGGAGATAGCCAACAAGTGGGCGGATGGAGAAGACGCAATATATAACAAGCGACACGAGTCGCCGAAGAGGATCGCAGTCGAAATTTTCAAAATAGAAGGCGATTTTCTCGCCAGTTCTACAACAACGACGCTCATGGCCACATATCGGCTGGTTTCCGGGGAAATCCTGGAGGGAATAGTCGAGATGACTACCAAAGGAGTAATGAGCAACAAGGTGACAATAGAGGTGATTCTCGCGGTAACAGGCAAAATAGCGGACCAAGGTTTCAAAGACCTTATGTGTCCCCCGAGGAGATGATGAACGGTCCATGTCAGATGCACTTTTATCTCGACAACAACGGAAAGAGGCAGTCAGGGCATCTCCAGAAAGACTGCCGCAATTTTCAAGCAATGTTGCGAGCCGCAGGAATTGCAAATGCCCAAGCAATGAACAGAAATCCACAGGGGCCAAGGAGTGAAATTCACCTTCCACCTCCTCCCGCAATTACGGACAAAAATCGGCACCAGCTCAGAATAGCGGCAGCACCACATCCACCACCATATGTTGATCCTAACTCCAATGGTGCGGTCTTGATGATTCAGAAAGCTAGGCCATCCAATAGGGCGCAGAAGGTAATTTCACGACAAGTGTTCATGGCAGAGAAGATGCCCCCACCAACAGTTGAGTACCTAAATTGGTCAGGGCAAGACATTGGCTTCACAATTGCGGATCATCCACAACAAGTTCCTCGACCAGGACAATCGGCACTCATCCTACCCGCAGTAATTGCTAGTTTCGACGTGTCGAGAGTTTTCATAGATGGCGGCAGCAGCTTAAACCTTATGTATGCAGATACATTGAGAAAGATGAGCATATCCCTAGCTAACCTGAAACCAACTGATACACGTTTCCATGGGATCACACCAGAGAAGCCAAGTTATCCGTTGGGCAAGATCAACCTCGACGTTCAGTTTGGAACCCGAGAAAACTACAGGATAGAGAATCTGGAGTTCGAAGTTGTAGATTTCCCGTCGCAATATCACGCTTTGTTGGGACGACCAGCATATGCCAGGTTTATGGCGGTACCACACTATACGTACCTATTGTGGAGGATGCCTGGACCCAAAGGACCTATCACAATTAAGGGAAGTTTTGCGCTATCCGATAAATGCGACAAGGATTTTCATCGACTGTCAGAAACTTTCGGGATGCAAGCAGAATATATGACGCCAAGGCTCACTGATTATGATGTGCTGCCAGATGCAGGGAGGTCTCCCAGGGAGCCAACTTTCAACACAGCCAAGGATTCGAAAGAGGTGCAGATCCACCCGACGGACCCAAAGAAAACGACATCCATTGCAACAAACATGGATATCGCATAGGAAAGCACGCTCGTCGAGTTCCTCCGTGAGCACTGGAAAATCTTCGCATGGTGTCCAGCTGACATGCCAGGAGTACCCAGGGAACTTGCCGAGCACCACCTCAACTTGGATCCTCTCGCGAGACCAATCAAGCAACCTTTGCGGCGTTTTTCGGAACCAAACCGCAAAGCTATGTTATCAGAAATAGATCGACTCAAAGATGCTGGTTTTATCAAAGAAATATCTACAGAAGCCACATGGGTAGCTAACCCAGTGATGGTGCCGAAGAAACACATGAAAGTCCTTCGCATGTGTGTCGACTTTACGTGTCTCAACAAACATTGTCCTAAGGATCACTTTCCCCTCCCAAGGATCGATCAAATCATCGACTCCACGGCAGGATGCGCACGTCTTTCCTTCTTGGACGCATACTATGGTTATAACCAGATCAGATTAAAAGAATAAGATGAAGCGAAGACAGCGTTCATAACACCTTACGGCGTGTTTTGTTATAAAACAATGCCCTTCGGTTTGGAAAACGCGGGAGCAACATATCAGCGGATGATGCAGAAGTGTCTTGCAACACAGATTGGGAAAAATGTACAAGTCTACATTGATGATGTCGTGATAACATCAAAGAAGGGGTCAACACTAATCGAAGATTTGAAAGAAACCTTCGACAACCTCGACAAGTTCTGCCTCAAGTTGAACCCGACAAAGTGCTCCTTTGGCGTTCCTGCGGGAGAACTTCTCGGGTTCTTAGTATCAGCAAGAGGGATTGAAGCTAATCCCGAAAAAATACAGGCCATCTTAACTATGAGGAAGCCAACAAAGCTGAAAGAAATACAACAGTTGACGGGACGAGTCGCAGCTTTAAGCAGATTCGTCGCCAGGCTAGGAGAAAAAGCACTGCCGTTCTACGCATTGATCAAACAAGGGGAGAAATTTCAATGGAACGAGGAAGCAGACAGAGCTTTCGAAAATCTCAAGCGCAAAATTTCGACACCACCAATCTTGGTGGCGCCTAAAGAGAAAGAACCTCTCCTCTTATACATTGCAGCCACACCTCAAGTGGTTAGCACGGTTCTGGTAGTCGAGAGAGAAGAAGAAGGAAAGCTCCATGGAGTTCAGAGGCCAGTATATTTCATCAGCGAAGTACTGTCGCCTTCAAAACAGCGGTACCCGCAATACCAGAAACTGGCGTATGGAGTATTTACGACAGCAAGAAAATTGCGACATTATTTTTCGGCGCACCCGATAATAGTGGTCAATGAAGCTCCCCTGTCAAATATATTGAACAACCCAGAAGCTACGGGTCGCGTCTCCGTTTGGGGAATAGAACTTTCCCCTCGGGACATCACGTATGAAAAAAGAAAGGCAATAAAATCGCAGGTTTTACCAGATTTCATTGCAGAGTGGATAGAGCTACAAAACACGGGGCTCCAGATTTATCGAGAACCTGGACTATGAACTTTGACGGGTCCAAAAGGTTGGAAGGCGCTGGGAGCAGGGCGTGATATTGGTATCACCCGAAGGCGACAAGTTGAAGTATGTCTTACGGATGACGTTCCCAAACGCGTCTAACAATGAAGCAGAATATGAAGCTCTCATACACGGGATGAAGATGGCGAAGGCCTGCGGTGCAACCCGACTGAAAATCTTCGGCGACTCACAGTTGGTGGCACAGCAAGTTATGAACCAATGTGATGCAGTCAATGAAAGTATGATAGCGTACAAGGAGGTGTATAATGAGTTGGAAAAACTGTTTGATGGATGCGAAGTAAACCACATCAGCAGATTGAGCAATGATGAAGCCGACGTTCTCGCAAACATTGGGTCACAATGTCTCGCGATCCCTCCAGGCGTGTTTTGGGAAGAAATAAGCGAGAGATCAACAAAGCCAATGAAAATAAAGAAGAAGGAGAAGGAAGAGAAACCTCCGAGTATTACCAAAGAATCATCGGAAGAAGAAGAAGAGGAACGAGGAGCTAGTCATGATGGTGCAAATTCCATGGATGCGAGGCATACATATCATACATCCTAAGGAAAACAATACCCGACGATCCGAGTTGAAGCAAGGCGAATAATTAGACGATCTAAAGCTTTCACTCGTGGAAAAGGGGAGTTGTACAAACGAAGTATTTCGGGTGTGCTACAGAGATGTGTCACACCCGAAGAAGGAAGAATCATCCTGAAAGATGTACACGAAGGAATATGCGGGCATCACGCGAGCAGCCGAGCTATCGCGGCTAAAGTTTTCAGAGCAGGATTTTACTGGTTGACAGCAATTGAGGACGCGAAGGAAATAGTGCGAACTTGTGATGCGTGCCAAAGATTCGCTGCCAAACCTCACTCGCCAGCAGCAGAACTGATGCCAATCCCATTGTCCTGGCCCTTTGCTCAATGGGGTCTCGATATGGTGGGAAAACTACACAAAGCTTCGCCAGGAGGATATGAGTATATGCTCGTTGTTGTCGACAAATTTACTAAATGGATAGAAGCAAAGCCGATAAATTCACCGGACGGCGCGTCGGCAATCAAGTTCGTGAAAAGCATCGTCTTTCGATTTGGAGTCCCTCACAGCATCATCACAGACAACGGCAGTAACTTTACGTCCAAGGAGTTCAAAGCATATTGCGCAGAAGTGGGCATCAAACTAAGCTTTGCGTCTGTCGCACATCCACAGACCAACGGTCAAGTCGAGAAATCCAATGGTATTATCTGCAACGGCATCAAGAAGCGCCTGTTGGGACCATTGGAAAAAGCTCGGCATACTTGGCCAGAGGAGCTGCCAAGCGTGTTGTGGAGTATTCGAACAACACCAAACACGGCGACGCAGGAGACGCCGTTTTTCCTGGTCCATGGAGCTGAAGCAGTATTGCCGATAGAAATATAACATGATTCTCCAAGAGTTACAGAATATGATGAAGAAACTTCGAGAAAAGCTTTGGAGGATGATGTCGACGCACTTGATGAAGCTCGAGACGAAGTCCTGTCACGAGTCGCCAAATATCAACAGGACCTGAAAAACTACCACAGTCGACGATTGCCACCAAGATCTTTCCAAGTTGGTGACTTAGTTTTGCGACTTAATCAAAAAAGTCATGAAAAACTCGAGTCACCATGGCTTGGACCTTACATCGTCACAGAAGTAATCGAAGGAGGAGCGTACAGAATCAAGGACAAGAAGACGGGGATCGCTGAGCCAAATCCTTGGAACGTGGCGCAACTCAGGCGTTTTTACGCTTAGATGCCGAAATATAGTCTCCTCTCGTAAACATACAATGTACTCGAAACGCCCGCGAGTTCTCATACGCACTCTTTTCCTTTTTCGGGGCACCGAGTGGGGCCGGGAAAGGTTTTTAATGAGGCGGGCTCGCGGTGCTGCAATATAATAAAGATAGTGGAAATATATATATTTTCAACAGACTCGGGGGCTTCCCCCTACAAGATACAATATATATATATATATATATATATATATATATATATATATATATATACGGTGCCGACAAAATACAACTCGCAAAAAATATCTCGCCTTGGTATAAAATACCTCGCCAAAATAAAAATATATCGACAAACAGCGGTCAACATAAAGCTTGGGGGCTCATACCCACAAAAATAATACAATATTTATTTTTCCTTGGGATAACCTCGCATTATAAAAGAAAAAAACTGCCATCAAAACGCCCGGGGGATTGGCGTTGAAAATAAAGACATAGTGACTTTACAGTACAAAAATATATACAAAAGATACAATTCTTGGAACAGCTTATCTTCAGGGATTTCCCAGTATGTTGTCTATTGTCAAGCGCTCATTATTTATAGCACGAGTGCTATGCTCAGCGTAGCTGCCCTTCACGAAGAATTCGGCATCCATCCGAAGAAGTTCATCCATCATATCTTCGGCAACAGGAGTAACAATATCATCATATTTGCCGAAGTTTTTCTTCCTCTTCGCCATCTTGGCCAAGCACTTTGGAACAATCTGCCCCACGTCTAACTTCAGGTAGCAGATTTTTATCATGATCATAGCAAATCTTGCGCCAGCAGCCAATTGGGCCCGCACAAAGCCATGGATTCGAGGAGCATCACGAAATTTATCCATTAAAGCAGGAAGAGTCTCTGGCATCTTGTTGCGAGGAAACATGGTGCCATAGACCAGAGACAGAGTCCTTGTACAGAAGTCGAGATAATCACGCACCTGGAGTGCGCGATCCTGAAACCTGACAATTTGGCGAGTTCGTTCAGGTGTACCCTAAAAATTTGAACCATGATCATGGGCAAGCCGAAGAAGTACATTGGATCGAGCTTCGACACGCTCATCTTCAGTAGCAGCATCCAAAAAAGAACCTATTTTTTAAAGGAATCAGTGAGCAACGAGGAGACAAGCAAAAAGGAAAAGAAAAAGCATGACAATAATAATGAGGCACACCTGCCATATCCAAGCTAGCATCTGTCAGCAGTTGAAGCATAAAATTTTCGCGGGATGTAGCTGCAGCAGCTTCAGCAATGGCGGCGTCCTTCTCAGTTATGGCATCTTGAGCTTGTTGGAGCGCAACCTTTTCCCTTTCAGAAGATTTTCGAGATTGTTCCATGAGCATAAGTGATTGCTTCTTCGTGGATTGGAGCTGTTGTCGCAGTTCTTCCAAGTCTTCTGCTGAATTCTTACTCGCAGAATTTTCAACAAATTTAACAGCGACAGAGGTTTTCTTCGAAGGAGACGAAGGAAAAACCTCGGAAGGACCAGGAGCTGACGTATAGTTGTCAAAAATTAACTGAAAACAGAAATTTCGACATCAATCATTGAGAAAAAGATAGATTTCCATTCATTCTCATAATATATACATGTCTATTACAAAAGAAGGACCTCTAGAAGACCTACTGAAGCAGTCATCGCCAAGAACACTATGGCGGCAGTACCAAAAGAAGGAGGTAAACTAAGAAGAAAAAAAGCAAAGGGGCATTCAACTAGACCTCCGGCTTTGATGAGCTAGGAGTTGAAGATGGCTTGATCCCGAGATAAGACAGGATTTTCTTCGTGTTGAGCTTTGCCGCCTTGATCAACAATCGCCATTTTGCCTGCTCTATCTGTTCCGTGTCGCCTACTTTCGCCCAGTCGATAGTCTGTTGGCTATCAGTGACCAAGGCAACAGTGCTTTCAATAGCGACCTTCATATTTTCATGGCGCATCTTCAGCCCAAGATCTTCTGGTGGATTAAAGCACTTGGCAAGAGCAAGGAAAGTCGCGGGTTCCTCTTTCTTCGGGAAGAAGTACGGGAAGAGTCGCGACAGCCCTGCTTTAGCTTGATCAATGCCCTCGCGTGCTTCTGTTCCATGAAATTCAAGGAACGAAACGGCGTCAGGAAGAGGATCATTGTCGGGATCTTCAAGCTCAAATTCTTGAGAAGTTTTACCTGTCAAGATAAAAACTTATTGATCAACAAACAAGTGCAAGAAAGAAAGTCCAAAGGATGTGAAGTGGTTCAGATACTTACTGACAAAGCGACGATTTTGCGACCTTAGACGCTTAAGGATCGCTTCCTCACGAGCAGATTGTGCAGTTATATGCTCGCTTAGCGAAGTCTCGGCATCGTGAAGTCTCTTCCTAAGATCTTCGACACCAGCAGCATCGGTCTTGGCCTTGTCAGCCTCTCGTCTAGCTTGAACGACATCTAATTCGGCCTTCTTACGAGCCTCTTCACTTTGCTCTAATTTTTGAGCAAGTGTATTGGCACGCTCGTTGACCTCCGCCAGTTTTTCTGCCAAGAAAGTTGAAATCAGTTAAAAACATTGACAACAAAGGAGTAAGAAAGCGGAAGCAAAAAAGAAGCAGCCAGGCATTACCTTCAGTTTTACTAGCATAATCACGGTACCCAATGAATTGGGCACCGATACGAAAAAGCTCTTTCATCATAGGCTGTTAAAAAAAGATAAATAAAGAAAATGTCGGTATGGGAAAAATATGATGGCACACAGAAGCAAACGGAGGCAATATAGACAGTGACAAGCAAATTAAGAACTTACATCATCCAAGAGAGGGTTAGAGGAGCTACTCAATTGGAGAGTAGGCTCTGGGATTGTTTCAATCCTTGCCCTTTTTGGTGAAGGGACAAGGGGGCTTGAAGGAGGAGTAGCAGCGCCGACGTTTTGTTGAGGAGGCGAGGATTCCTCTCCTTCAACTGGCGTCTCCGAGACAACTAAAGTTTGTGACGTACTCGTTCGAGCAGCCACATTAGAAGCTGGTACTTCCTCTTCATCATCACTGCGATTAAAATGTTGGCAGCATAAAAAGCAAGATAGACAAAAATCTTCAAGTGTAATAAAAAAAAGAGAGAAAGAGAGGGGACTTACGAACTGATGAGGGTCTCAAGGTATGGATCATAAGCTGCCTTCCGACGTGAAGGAACAGCTTCTTCGGGTTTGGAGGTGCCGGAATCTTCGACATCGTTCCTTTTCCTTTTGTTCTTTGGAGAAACAGCAGGAGGAGGAGATTGTGCTGATGTAGTGGCTTCAGAGGCAGCCTCCTTTTCATAAGATCCCGCAGATTTTCGAGAATCTGCGGGTTCATTCACAAAATAGGGGGCATCTTGGTTGTCGTCGGAGATAACGGCCCTTTCCTCGACATCCCCACCTTCAGGAAGGGGAGGAAGCGAGACAAGATTTGGATGGTTCTATATAAAAACAAGGGAAGATGTCAAAAAAGGAGTTACAAAAAGATAGCAAGGCAATAACAAATTAAGCGGCAAAGTTTACCTTGGGAAGCGCATTGGTGGCGCTGTATGGTTTTACGCGACAAGAGGAAGGGACAGGATCTTTTTTGCTGAGAGAGGAGATTTTTTGGACAAGCTTTTCCAAGTCCTTGACCTCCAAATCCGTCGACAACCGATCTATGTCCTTGTCGCCAGCATAATTCCAGAGAGGGTATTTGCGAGCCTGAAGAGGCTGCACTCTGGCTTTAAGAAAATACGCTGTAATTTGGATACCCGAACTCTTTGCCGCGAGTATTTTGCAATTCATGGATGCGAGTCATCAAAGCTTCTGTCGAAGTTTTTTCTTCTTCGGTAGCCTCTGCATCCCAAGAACGGCGGCGAAGGATTTTCTCGGCACCATCGAAAGGAGGGATGTTGTCTTCAGCACATCCATGATTCTCCTCCTGAATGTACAACCACTTGTTGCGCCACCCTTGAACTGAGTCAGGGAGTTTGACTTCGAAGTAATTGACTGTGGGGCGAACAGAAATAACAACGCCGCCTATATTATAGGCGACATTGGGAGAGCCATTACGGCGACAAAAGAAAATGCGCTTCCATAATGCCCAGTTAGGCTGGACGCCAAGGAAGGCCTCACAGAGGGTGATGAAAATGGAGATATGGAGGATTGAGTTGGGCGTAAGGTGGTGAAGTTGAAGACCGTAAACAAAAAGCAATCCACGGAGAAAATGATGAATGGGGGCGGAAAGACCGCGGATGAGATGATCGACGAAACTTACCCGATAAACCATTGGAGGGGTTGGGTAGCTTTCTTCACTAGGGAAGCACACCGCTTTAGGCTTCTTGCTAATCCCCAGTTTCTTCAAGAGATTGATGTCCTGGTTGGTAATTTTGGACCTTTCCCATTCCACGCTTCCAAGATCTACGACAGCCATTGATGTTTCAGGCGTGCTGTGCTTGATCAACCGACGCGGTGGCATCAACAATGGCGCAGGAATACAGCTTGGAGAAGATGAGCTTAAGGAGTTTTGGGGCACAGGAGGAGATTTTGCAGAGGAGAGTAGGAGAACGGCGCGAGCAGAAGTGCTCGAGGAAGAAGAAGGAGATCTTATATAGAGGTGCGGCGAAGCGTGGGACCGTCGGATGGAAAAGAGGTGCGGTAGATGATAACCACGTAGACACAAGGGTACAAAAGTATTTTAACACTGGAGAAGTTACGAACGTGCGCCAGAAAAAGTGCAGAACGTGTGTCCCCCACTTGCACGACGTGTCAATCAGATGAGGAATTTGGACCCACAGGGCAGCGAGCGGAGCGGTTTTCGTATGCTTCCAATATAGAAATCGTGGCTATCATCAGCAATGACGTCATGCTGGTAAGAGAAAAACTCGACTAAGAAGTTGAGCGAGAATATCGACAACACAAGATTATTTCGAGAGCCTTTGATCAAATACAAGTTTTTGCCCAAATGCTCGGGGGCTACTTTGGAAAAACAGAAAACTTCGAGTATGACAAGATAGAAATGGCGAGAGCCTATGACCAAATGCAAGCATTTGTTCATAGCCTCGGGGCTACTCCCATCGGGAGCGCTGGTCGCGCACCCGATAGATATGAAAATATCGAGAAGGATTACAAATATAGCAGCAGAGGATATAAATCTGTGGAGCCTACACCCAAGCACAAGTTCTTGGCTGTAGCCTCGGGGGCTACTCCCATCGGGAACGCTGTTCGCGTGCCCGATGAATTTTAATTACAATAAAAAATAGAAGTGAGCATATTCCGAGTTACACAGATAACTCTACATATACTCCCATCGGGAAGACAAAATAAGTCATAAAATATGACTCGATAAAATGTGCTATTCCAACAGCCGAAAAGCACTCGACAATATATTCTCAGAGCGCTAGAAGTCGCGAATAAATCTCTGAATGCCGCAAAACTTTGCGAAGGTAAGACCCCAGATCCGTTCTGAGCGGCGTGGCACCGTCTCTGACGGCGGACTGCTACTTTTTTCCGTATCAACAGATACGAAGAAAAATCCTAACGGACGCGTTAGGTACCCGATAAAATATGACTGGGACTTGATGCGCGTAGATGTACACGTCCGTTGGGAACCCCAAGAGGAAGGTATGATGCGCACAGTGGCAAGTTTCCCTCAGTATGAAACCAAGGTTTAATCGAACCAGTAGGAGCCAAGAAGCATGTTGAAGGTTGATGGTCGCGAAATGTGATGCGGCGCAACACCAGGGATTCCGGCGCCAACGTGGAACCTGCACAACACAACCAAAGTACTTTGTCCCAACGAAACAGCGAGGTTGTCAATCTCACCGGCTTGCTGTAACAAAGGATTAAACGTATCGAGTGGAAGATGTTTGCAAAGAAAACAGTAAAACACAATTGCAGTAGAATTTATGCTATGTAAAGAATAGGACCGGGGTCCACAGTTCACTAGAGGTGTCTCTCCCATAAGATAAAAGCATGTTGGGTGAACAAATTACAGTCGGGCAATTGACAAATAGAAAAAGGCATAATAATGCATACACATGATATGATAAATATAGTGAGATTTAATTGGGCATTACGACAAAGTACATAGACCGCCATCCAACTGCATCTATGCCTAAAAAGTCCACCTTCAGGTTATCGTCCGAACCCCATTCAGTATTAAGTTGCTAAGCAACGAGACAATTGCATTAAGTATGGTGCGTAATGTAATCAACAACTACATCCTTAGACATAGCATCAATGTTTTATCCCTAGTGGCAACAAGCACATCACAACCTTAGAACCTACTCGTCACGATCCCAGGTGTCAATGAAGGCATGAACCCACTATCGAGCATAAATACTCCCTCTTGGAGTTAAGAGCAAAAACTTGGCCGAGCCTCTACTAATAACGGAGAGCATGCAAGATCATAAACAACACATAAACAATAGATTGATAATCACCATAACATAGTATTCTCTATCCATCGGATCCCGACAAACACAACATATAGTATTACATATAGATGATCTTGATCATGTTAGGCAGCTCACAAGATCCAACAATGAAGCACAACAAGGAGAAGACGACCATCTAGCTACCGCTATGGACCCATGGTCCAGGGGTGAACTACTCACTCATCACTCCGGAGGCGATCATGGCGATGAAGAGTCCTCCGGGAGATGAATCCCCTCTCCGGCAGAGGTGCCGGGAGGCGATCTCCTGAATCCCCCGAGATGGGATTCGCGGCGGCGGCGTCTCCGGAAGGTTTTCCGTATCGTGGCTCTCGGTACCGGGGGTTTCGCGACGGAGGCTTTAAGTAGGCGGAAGGGTAGGTCGGGGGCCACACGAGGTGCCCGGGGGTAGGGCCGCGCGGCCGGGGCCGGGCCGCGCCGCCCTGTCCCCCGGCTGCCTCGTGGCCCCACTTCGTTATCTCTTCGGTCTTCCGGAAGCTTCGTGCAAAAATAGGACCCCGGGCGAAAGTTTCGTCCAATTCCGAGAATATTTCCTTACTAGGATTTCTGAAACCAAAAACAACGAGAAAACAACAAGCGGCTCTTCGGCATCTTGTTAATAGGTTAGTTCCGGAAAATGCATAAATATGACATATAATGTGCATAAAACATGTAGGTATCATCAATAAAGTAGCATGGAACATAAGAAATTATCGATACGTTGGAGACGTATCGGCATCCCCAAGCTTAGTTCTGCTCGTCCCGAGCGAGGTAAAACGATAACAAAGATAATTTCGAAGTGACATGCCATCATAATCTTGATCATACTATTTGTAAACATATGTAATGAATGCAGCGATCAAAACAAAGGTAATGACATGAGTAAACAAGTGAATCATATAGCAAAGACTTTTCATGAATAGTACTTCAAGACAAGCATCAATAAGTCTTGCATAAGAGTTAACTCATAAAGCAATAAATCAAAGTAAAGATGTTGAAGCAACACAAAGGAAGATTAAGCTTCAGCAGTTGCTTTCAACTTATAACATGTATATCTCATGGATATTGTCAACATAAAGTAATATAACAAGTGCAATATGCAAGTATGTAGGAATCAATGCACAGTTCACACAAGTGTTTGCTTCTTAAGGTGGAAGGAGATAGGTAAACTGACTCAACAATAAAAAGTAAAAGAAAGGTCCTTCAAAGAGGAAAGCATCGATTGCTGTATTTGTGCTAGAGCTTTTATTTTGAAAACATGAAACAATTTTGTCAACGGTAGTAATAAAGCATATGAGTTATGTAAATTATATCTTACAAGTTGCAAGCCTCATGCATAGTATACTAATAGTGCCCGCACCTTGTCCTACTTAGCTTGGACTACCGGATCTTCGCATGCCATGTTTCAACCAAGTGTCACAAAGGGGTACCTCCATGCCGCTCGTACAAAGGTCTAAGGAGAATGCTCGCATTTCGGATTTCTCGCTTTTGATTATTCTCAACTTAGACATCCATACAGGGACAACATGGACAACGGATAATGGACTCCTCTTAAATGCATAAGCATGTAGCAATGATTATTGTTCTCATATGAGATTGAGGATATATGTCCAAAACTGAAACTTCAACCATGGTTCATGGCTTTAGTTAGCGGCCCAATGTTCTTCTCTAACAATTTTGCATGCTCCAACCACTAAAATGATAGACCTTCGGACAAGACGGACATGCATAGCAACTCACATGATATTCAACAATAGTTGATGGCGTTCCCCGAAGCATGGTTATCGCACAACAAGCAACTTAATAAAAGATAAAGTGCATAAGTACATATTCAATACTACGATAGTTTTTAAGGCTATTTTTTCCCATGAGCTATATATTGCAAAGGTGAATGATGGAATTTTAAAGGTAGCACTCAAGCAATTTACTTTGGAATGGCGGAGAAATACCATGTAGTAGGTAGGTATGGTGGACACAAATGGCATAGTAGTTGGCTCAAGGATTTTGGATGCATGAGAAGTATTCCCTCTCGATACAAGGTTTAGGCTAGCAAGGTTATTTGAAGCAAACTCAAGGATGAAAAAGTGCAGCAAAACTCACATAAAAGACATATTGTAAACATTATAAGACTCTACACCGTCTTCCTTGTTGTTCAAAACTCAATACTAGATATTATCTAGACCTTAGAGAGACCAAATATGCAAATCAAATTTTAGCAAGCTCTATGTATTTCTTCATTAATGGGTGCAAAGCATATGATGCAAGAGCTTAAACATGAGCACAACAATTGCCAAGTATCACATTATCCAAGACATTTTAGAATTACTACATGTAGCATTTTCCAATTCCAACCATATAACAATTTAACGAAGAGGAAACTTCGCCTTGAACATTATGAGTAAAGCCTAAGGGCATATGTGTCCATATGCAACAGCGGAGCGTGTCTCTCTCCCACAAAGTGAATGATAGGATCCATTTTATTCAAACAAAACAAAAACAAAAACAAACCGACGCTCCAAGTAAAGAACACAAGATGTGACTGAATAAAAATATAGTTTCAGGGGAGGAACCTGATGATGTTGTCGATGAAGAAGGGGATGCCTTGGGCATCCCCAAGCTTAGACGCTTGAGTCTTCTTAAAATATGCAGGGGTGAACCACGGGGGCATCCCCAAGCTTAGAGCTTTCACTCCTCTTGATCATAGTATATCACTCTCCTCTCTTGACCCTTGAAAACTTCCTTCACACCAAACTTCAAGCAAACTCATTAGAGGGTTAGTGCACAATTAATAATTCATACATTCAGAGGTGACACAATCATTATTTTCACTTCTGGACATTTCATAATGCTACTGGACATTAATGGATCAAAGAAATAAATCCAACGTAGCAAAAGACGCAATGCGAAATAAAAGGCAGAATCTGTCAAAAACAGAACAGTCCGTAAAGACGAATTTAAAGCTGGCACCAGACTTGCTCAAATGGAAAAACTCAAAACTAATGAAAGTTGCGTACATATCTGAGGATCACGCTCGTAAATTGGCAGATTTTTTCGAATTTTCTACAGAGAACTGTGCCCAGATTCGTGACAGACAGCAATGCTGTTTCTGCGCAGCGATCCCAAATATAACATCAACTATAACATAGAAACTTTACTTGGCACAAAAACATGATAAGGAGAGGTTGCTACAGTAGTAAACAACTTCCAAGACTCAACAAAACAAAAAATTGCTGTAGTAAAAACATGGGTTGTCTCCCATAAGCGCTTTTCTTTAACGCCTTTCGGCTAGGCGCGAAAGTGCAAATCAAGTAACATCAAGAGTAGAAGCATCAACATTATTATCTTCAGCGTTGGGAGCTTTCTCAACAATGCATTGTATCTGGTCTATATAAGTAACTCCTCTCTCATTACTCCTAGGCTTACTATTCTCATCAAACAAATTTTCAGGAACAAGCCAAGCATAATTATTTTCCAAAGCTTCATGCATCCCTAGTAGCTTACTAGGTATTGGCGCTTTAATTTCTCTACCATCATTAACATTACTAGTATACCTAATTCTATCCATATCCATCTTTTCAAGTATTTGTTTAAAATCAGGAAAGAAACCTAGCCTCTTATGCTTGATAAAAACTTTTCTAGCTTCTTTAGCTATATCTTCAAATTCTCTAGCAAGGATTTTTAAAACAAAATTTCTCTTTTCTCCCATCTCTATATCCGTAAGTGTAAGAAACATATGTTGTATTATGGGATTGAGACTAACAAATCTAGTTTCCAACATGTGTATTAAACGAGCAGCAGACACTTTCATAAGTAGGGGCAGTTTTTAATAATGGTATATCTTTAAAATCTTCATCCATACTAACATAGGTGAAAAATTCTTCTATATTATCTCTTCCAATGATACACCCTCGTCCTACCGGTATCTCTTCCAAAGTAAACTTAGGATTAAGCATGATGAAGTAAACAAAAAGTAAACTAGGCAAACAAAGTAAATGCAAGTAACTAATTTTTTTTTGTGTTTTTGATATAGAGAGCAAGACAGTAAATAAAGTAAAACTAGCAACTAATTTTTTTGTGTTTTGATTTAGTGCAGCAAACAAAGTAGTAAATAAAATAAAGCAAGAAAAAAACAAAGTAAAGAGATTGAGAAGTGGAGACTCCCCTTGCAGCGTGTCTTGATCTCCCCGGCAACGGCGCCAGAAATTTTGCTTGATGCGCGTAGATGTACACGTCCGTTGGGAACCCCAAGAGGAAGGTATGATGCGCACAGTGGCAAGTTTCCCTCAGTATGAAACCAAGGTTTAATCGAACCAGTAGGAGCCAAGAAGCACGTTGAAGGTTGATGGTCGCGAAATGTGATGCGGCGCAACACGAGGGATTCCGGCGCCAACGTGGAACCTGCACAACACAACCAAAGTACTTTGTCCCAACGAAACAGCGAGGTTGTCAATCTCACCGGCTTGCTGTAACAAAGGATTAAACGTATCGAGTGGAAGATGTTTGCAAAGAAAACAGTAAAACACAATTGCAGTAGAATTTATGCTATGTAAAGAATAGGACCGGGGTCCACGAGTTCACTAGAGGTGTCTCTCCCATAAGATAAAAGCATGTTGGGTGAACAAATTACGGTCGGGCAATTGACAAATAGAAAAAGGCATAATAATGCATATACATGATATGATAAATATAGTGAGATTTAATTGGGCATTACGACAAAGTACATAGACCGCCATCCAACCGCATCTATGCCTAAAAAGTCCACCTTCGGGTTATCGTCCGAACCCCATTCAGTATTAAGTTGCTAAGCAACAGACAATTGCATTAAGTATGGTGCGTAATGTAATCAACAACTACAGCCTTAGACATAGCATCAATGTTTTATCCCTAGTGGCAACAAGCACATCACAACCTTAGAACCTACTCGTCACGATCCCAGGTGTCAATGAAGGCATGAACCCACTATCGAGCATAAATACTCCCTCTTGGAGTTAAGAGCAAAAACTTGGCCAGAGCCTCTACTAATAACGGAGAGCATGCAAGATCATAAACAACACATAAACAATAGATTGATAATCACCATAACATAGTATTCTCTATCCATCGGATCCCGACAAACACAACATATAGTATTACATATAGATGATCTTGATCATGTTAGGCAGCTCACAAGATCCAACAATGAAGCACAACAAGGAGAAGACGACCATCTAGCTACTGCTATGGACCCATGGTCCAGGGGTGAACTACTCACTCATCACTCCGAGAGCGATCATGGCGATGAAGAGTCCTCCGGGAGATGAATCCCCTCTCCGGCGAGGTGCCGGAGGCGATCTCCTGAATCCCCCGAGATGGGATTCGCGGCGGCGGCATCTCTGGAAGGTTTTCCGTATCGTGGCTCTCGGTACTGGGGGTTTCGCGACGGAGGCTTTAAGTAGGCGGAAGGGTAGGTCAGGGGGCCACACGAGGTGCCCAGGGGGTAGGGCCGCGCGGCCAGGGCCTGGGCCGCGCCGCCCTGTCCCCTGGCTGCCTCGTGGCCCCACTTCGTTATCTCTTCGGTCTTCCGGAAGCTTCGTGCAAAAATAGGACCCCGGGCGAAAGTTTCGTCCAATTCCGAGAATATTTCCTTACTAGGATTTCTGAAACCAAAAACAGCAGAAAACAAGAATCGGCTCTTCGGCATCTTGTTAATAGGTTAGTTCCGGAAAATGCATAAATATGACATATAATGTGCATAAAACATGTAGGTATCATCAATAAAGTAGCATGGAACATAAGAAATTATCGATACGTTGGAGACGTATCGGGACTCGACGAGAATGGTAAGACCTTAAGCGGCACTCGTCGAAGTTTACACCGATATCCCGAGATCATGTCCAGGGACGTGATTTTGAAGT
Organism: Lolium rigidum; assembly: GCF_022539505.1. Taxonomy (NCBI): domain Eukaryota; kingdom Viridiplantae; phylum Streptophyta; class Magnoliopsida; order Poales; family Poaceae; genus Lolium; species Lolium rigidum. The sequence goes on along the minus strand of NC_061514.1, from coordinate 86,672,263 downwards.
AGGTTTTTGCGGATTGCCACTAGAGCAGTTAACTAGTACCTGATCCGTCAGATGAACTAGCCCCAATTACCGTTATCCCTGTACAAAATAATATTTGCATATCGAAATATATTGTAATGAGTAAAATTGGAGATTTTCCCTGATTCTTCGATTCAAGAAAAATCTCGGGGGCTACTGACATAGGCATCCCCAATGGGCCTGCCGAAGATGGTACCCAGGGTTTATTGAAGGCCCAGGACTCGAAGAATAAGAAGACTCGGAAGCCCATTTAGTGTTAAGGAAAGATAGATTGTATTAGGAGAGATAGAGATTTGTAATCTTACGGGTTGAGTACGAAACCCTCCCGAACTCTGTAACTTGTGTATTACGAAACCCTCGGCTCCACCCTCTATATAAGGGAGAGTCGAGGGACGAAGAAAGGATCGAATCTATTGTCAACAGAACCCTAATTTTCATAATCGGCGAGTACTTTTCGGCTGAAACCTTCGAGATCACTTGCCCTCTACTTCTAGCAAAACCCTAGTCTACAATCTGTAGGCATTGACAAATTAATCCTTTGTCACCCGGCCAAGATTGTTTGCTTCAAGTGCAATATTGAAGGGCACCATGTTAGATCTTGCCCTTTGAAGAAGAAGCAAAAAGGGAAGCGGCCTCAAGCTCAAACTCATATTCAACCTCAAGTTGAAGAAATACCACTTCCCAAGAAGAAATAAGCCAATGCTCCCATTGTGTAGAAACCTAGTGAGAAGAAGGAGAAGAAAAGAACTTGCTACATATGCCGTGAGAAGGGCCACATCTCCTCCTTGTGCACTATTGGTACCTCATCCAACTCTATCACCATTGATGATGTTTATTTTCTTCGTAAGGATGAGGGTGGCAATGTGTTTGCCAAATATGTTGGTGCTCAAAGTGGTGTCAAGAAAAGAACCATTTGGGTTGCCAAGCCTATTGTGACTAAACTCTTAGGACCCAACTTAGTTGGGGACCAACAATCCAAAATTTGATCAATAGGTGCTTGTTGGAGGGCATTGGAGACTTGGCTACATCATGAAGAATTAAGGGATCTTCATCATTTATATTATCTCAAGCCAAGTCTTTTGGTTATCTTGCTTCTATCATATATTCAATGTTCCTCCTTGCGGTAACATGTTCTGAACTCATTTATATTGAAAGTTACTCGCCCCTTTGCATATGTTAGTTTTGTTAATAACATGTGTTTGTATATGTTGTGCTTCCTACTTGTTTTTGCTTGAGAAATCAAGTCTATGCATGTTGGGTTGCACACCATGTATTTGTGTTTGTGTTGGAGCCTCTTTGCATCTTGTTGTATCTTATATGGCTCTTATGAGCGATTAATGGACTATCACATTTTGGGGGAGTGATATTCCGTTGGGAATTTCATGATCCTAAACAATGTGTGTACATGAGGAATATCACTTAGAATTGATATTACGAGATTATCTAGACTCTATGTGGTATGTCATCTTCATGAGAAATTTAAATTCTAATGTCCATTAATATGTCTAGTTGGATCTTATTTGCCTCTTGTGAAAATAAACTCCTTATCACATTATGGGGGAGTAATAAGCTTTTTGCAAACTACAAGCCTAGAAAATGTGAACATTTGAGGTTGTGTCACATAGAATTGATACCGTAATTTATCTCTCTCCTATGTGGCATGTTTGCTCAAAAAAGCTCCAATTTGCTTAAATGGCTTCATTGCTAATATCATTGTGGATCTTATTTGTGAAAGTTTTTCTTGGCATGGTTTTTCACAACGTGTCCCTCAATACATTTTTGGAAAACCATATGCTTCAAGTCATACTATTAATTGCTTTGCATGTTGGTATGAATACTATTAATTGCTTTGCATGTTGGTATGAATACTATTAATTGCCTTGCATGTTGGTATGACTAAATGAAGCTATCAAGAAACTATGTTTGCATGATGTTTAACTCTTATCTTTTACCATATGCTTTGTTCGTTGTAAATATGATCTTATGTATACTTACAAACTACCACCGGAAAATATTTCCTAATACCTCTTGTCCTAGGACAATTGGTAATCAATTATGAGGTAGATATTTATTGATCATATCTACATTGGCTCTTGTGTTTAAATTGCCTTATTTATTGCCATGAATTTGTTGTGCTTTGACTCCCATGTGTCTTCCTTGCATCTCATGGATCTAATTTGTCTATTCAAACTTTCTTAGCATTTTTAGTAGATATAGGTAGCGTGATGATCCTAGTTTTGTGCATTTTGTATCCATATTCTAAATCCTAGATAATGCACTAATCTTGGGGGAGCTCTCCTATTTTTGTTATAATGCTTAATATTCTCTTGATCATTATCAAGAATTTGGTTTTGGGAGACATAAATTTTCTTTTTGGTACTTTGTGCCATCATAAAAAGTGTCGAAGGTTTGGTTTATTTGTTGGAACCTTGCTCTCTTGGGAGTTGGTTATCTCATTCCTTTGTGCTTAGGCTTAATTAGCTTCTTATAATGAGATAATTCTTTGGAGTCAATCTTGTGTTGATTTGATTCTTTGATATGATTTGGGCAACCATTGTCTCTTGATTTATTTGGTGTTTTGTACAAATTGTATCTTCCTTTGGTCCTTGAAAGTATTGTGCATGCATATTTAATATATGTATATCTTATGGCATGTGTCACTTTCATTGATCCAATATATAGGGTAAACTCCATCAAATCCTAATTTGGCTAAGATGTGCATGAAATTCAATTTCATATCTATATGCACATAGAATTGTGGAGTTTGTCCTATATGTTGTAGTGTGTCTAACTACTTCGGACCCAATTAGTTTGGGGACCATTTTGTACTTACCTTTGTGTTAGGTACAATGGATATGCATTGGATGCCTGTCTCACTCTTGGAAAGAAGTGGTGACTCAATGGTAACTTGAGACAAGCTAGGATGGTCAACGAACACATATCTACTACATCCACACCAATGCTATCTTGGTAACAAGTATCTTCTCATGCATACTTTTCTTGTATCCAACCTTATGGTTGCATCTTGGCATGAATCTCTTGATTTGCAAATGTTGTGCTTCTTGCAAAAGTCTTAATGAAACCTCTTTATTGTGAATGTGAGTAATTTGAGATGAGTGCATTTGTTGGGAAGTATTTTAAATCATGCTCATGATTCATCCATCCCAACTATGCCTATCTAGCAATATTATTGCATATCAATTCCTCAAGGCTCTCACATGTGCAATATAGATGAAAGTGCAATTTTAGTTACTTCTTTTGGTATCCTCGTTTGTGATACTTGTTGCCTTTCTCAAATGCATCCCAGCTATCTTCTATCCCTTGTTGATATTTGTGATGTATTTTTTTTGTTTGTGGTTGAAGTTCATGAATGTACAATAAGATAAAATTGAGCCTTTGGCCATGCTATTAAGCAAAAGTTCTTATTGGTATATTGCATGACTTCGTCTTGGATATCATACATTTCTTGCGTATCTATTTTGTGTGTGCATGTTTCTTTGTGGATAAATATTTTTGTGATATTGCCCACTTAGAGAAACTTATACACATAAGAGATGATACATCTCCTTTTGATATCTTATTTATTTATTGCGTGTTGATTGGTCATGCTAAGCAATATAATTCATTGACGACTATGATGATGCTTTTTGCTCATCCTTGTAATAGTCTTATAATATGCTTTATCATGCCTTTCACATATCATCTTGGTTGAGCCTTTTTATTATGGTGCCTCTTACTTGTTGCTCAACTATTTGTTTGTTCCAAGTGTTTAGCTTACTTTTCTATCTATGATCTATTACAAATGTTTGTGTTTTAAATGAGGGAGTGAGGATTCCATGTTATGCATATTTTATTCAAATGCAACATTTTTTTTATGCATGTACCTTGGGGAGCTTCCTCATTTGATTTAGAGCACTATCTTGTAGTGATCATTAGAGTTTGATTCACTTGGTATCTTTTCTTTTTGAATGATATTATGGGAGTGATGATTCCATGCTTGTGCACTTTATACTCCAATGCAAATTGTCTAGTTTTGTGCACAAACCTTGGGGAGCTTCCTCATATTATTTAGAGCAATCTTCTTGATCTTATCATAATATCTATCTTTCTTTTGGTATCCTCTTTGTGGTTCATTTGGTTTCTTGCTTCATTTGTTGAAGCTTCTTGACTTTGTTATCATTTTGCAATCTTTGATCCTATCTATAGTGTGATTCCTTCCAAATATTCGTCATTGGATGTGTGCATTTGATTCCACTCAAATTATGAGAAATGCACACGCTATGGAGGAACTCTCACTATATTGGCCTTCTAAATTTTTCACCCATTTCGGCAATTGGTGCCAATGGGGGAGAAGTTTGGAGGGTTTAAGGGAATTTGTTTATGTCTTTGCTTTGTGCTTAAGCATGTGCCTTTATTGCATTGCATCTTGTTGCTTTGCTTAGTTGAATATTTAGAGGAAACTCCACTAGGCTTTGAATGCCAATATATGCAATGAAAGTCAAGATCATTCACACATGCATATATTTTGGGGGAGTTTGCTCTATATATTCAACTTATTTGTTACTTAAATTCACTATATAAACCCTCTCAAAGAGATTGTCATCAATTACCAAAATGGGGGAGATTGAAAGTGCATGGAGCCCCCATGTGTGGTTTTGGTAATTAATGACAATCCTTATGGACTAATGTTTGCATTGAGTTATATTTGTAGGAGTTGTCCATAGGCAATTCTTGAACCATATGTTGACTTCAAGGTTGCAATAAGAAGAATTTGATGAAGGATATCAAGTGTCAAGTATGTCTTGAAGATGAAGATGAAGTGAGCCCTCAAGTTACTTCAAGACATCAACATGTTTGTATTAGGTTGCAATAAGAAGAAATTGATGAAGGATATCAAGTGTCAAGTATGTCTTGAAGATGAAGATGAAGTGATCCCTCAAGTTATCTCAAGACATCAACATGATGAAGAATGAAGAAATGAAGTGCAAGTTCAAGATGAGCCAACCCGAAGAGATCATATGCTTGAAGCTTGCCATCCATATGGTGTTCATGGATTTGTGAATATGTGCCGAAGAAGAAGCTCTCCCATGGTGGATTATGGGGGAGCAATCCACAAGACTTCATTAAGCAAGCACAATCAAGAAAGGTGTTCCATCTTGTTGCCGTCAAGACCGTCATCATCAAGCTCAATTGGAATGCGCAAGGTTAAGGTTTGCTCTTGATAGGGTTTCTTTCTCACCGGTCTCATGGTGTAGTTGGAGACCGGTTTATAGTTTAGTTGTCGTACTATCAAGGGGGCTCTCGAGTGAGTAACTCGATCGTATCCTTCGGAGAGCTCAAACCTTTGCATCCTTGCATCATCTTTCTTGGTTGTTATTTGGATCTTATCCATGTGATGTTTTAGAGCTTGTGCTCATTCTCATGACAAGCTCTAGTTCATCAAGAATGGTTTTTGTTTGGGCAACTTGTTGCATTTTTGAGGTTGGAGGTTTTACCGGTATGTCTTTCTTAGATAGGTCAAACCTTTCATCATTTGTTTCTATACTCCTTTGCTGGACTATGATGGTTCCCTGCATGATCTTGTAGATCTTGTTACTAGCTTCGAAACGAGTCCAAGATCATCAAAATCGGAGTCCGGATACTCAAGTTATGTTGTTTCTAAGTTTGCCCAAAGAGAGGAGTTTGGGCTGGCCGGTAGTACCGCCCGAGCATGGCCGGTAGTACCGCCCGTGCACGGCCGGTACTACCGCCCGAGGTACCGCCCGTGGTACCGGAAAAGAGGCTGAGCCTCACAGATGGTTTCCAGTGAGGTTGGAGCGCTCGGCGGTACCCCGGCCGGTACCTCGGCCGGAGGCTCCGGCCTCCCCCTCCCGGCACGCACCTCCAACGCCTCGCTCTCCCTCACGCGCGCAGCACACACGGGCGGTAGTACCGCCCCTAGCTGGCCGGTACTACCGGCCCCAAATGGAGGCAGCCCCAACGGGCAGAAAATGTGCCCCCTTTTTAAGCTTCTCTTTCTCTCTCTCTTGGCACTTCTTCTTCCTCCTTTGGCTCTCCACCATTGTTGACTTTGAGAGCTTGCCACATCCCTCTACTCCTCCAATGATTCTTGAATCCATTTGAGGGAAAAGGAAGAGGAGATCCAGATCTACATTTCTACCAATCAAATCCATCTCTTTGTGAGTGGAACTCTCTAGATCTTGATCTTGGTGTTCTTTGTGAATCTCTTTGTTCTTCCTCTCTTATTCCCCCAATAGCTTTTGTATCTTTGTTAGAATTTGAGAGAGAAGGACTTGAGCATCTTTGTGGTGTTCTTGCCATTGCATTTGGTGCATCGGTTTGAGTTCTCCACGGTGATTCGTGGAGGTGAAAGCAAGAAGGTTGTTACTCTTGGGTTCTTGGAACCCTAGACGGATTCTAGACCTTTGTCGTGATTTGTTGGGAGCCTCCAATTAAGTTGTGGATGTGTGCCCCAACCTTTGTGTAAGGCCCGGTTTCCGCCTCGAAGGAAATCCCTTAGTGGAACCGTGACCTAGGCCTTTGTGGCGAGGGTCACCGGAGATTTAGGTGAGGCGCCTTCGTGGCGTTCGGTGTGTGGTGTGAGTACCGCATCTTGGGGTGAGGCCTTTGTGGCGTTGGTGTGCATCAAGCAACCACACCTCAAGGTGAGCCTCTTGTGGCGTTCGGGAGCACTAAGCCACCGCACCTCTCCACCGGAGATTAGCACTCGCAAGAGTGTGAACTCCGGGATAAATCATCGTCTCCCGCGTGCCTCCGTTATCTCTATACCCGAGCTCTTTACTTATGCACTTTACCTTGTGATAGCCATCGTGCTTGAAGTTATATATATCTTGCTATCACATACTTGCTTGTATTGCTTAGCATAAGTTGTTGGTGCACATAGAGGAACCATTGCTTAGAATAAGTTGTTGGTGCACATAGGTGAACCATAGTATATAGGCTTTGGGCTTGACAAAGTAAACGCTAGTTTTATTTCGCATTTGTTAAGCCCATCTCGTAAAAGTTTTAAATCGCCTATTCACCCCCCCTCTAGGCGACATCCGTGTCCTTTCATCGGCAACCACGTGTCGGCCCCTTAGCGAATGGCGCGAATCGGGCGCGCCGGCGCCTCGCGAGGCGAATTTTTTTTGCCGTGGGAGCAGCATGTCAGTGACGCTAGGGCGCTGCGCGGGATATTTTACTGCCACGACGCCGGGCTGGAAACTCTCCCGCCACGACGCCGCGCGGGAGGTTTCCCACCTCGCTGCCGGTCTATATTATCTCTCCTCCCCGCCTCATTGGTGCAAAAGCCCTAGAAAATAGCACAATGTTCGATTCATGGGAGGAGACGGCGGTAGAGGCGGCCGTAGAAGTCGTGGAGGCGGATCCGCAGCTCGCAGAGTACGAGGCGTGGGAGGATGCGGCGCTAGCGGCGACCGTAGATGCCTTTGTCGCGGACGAGCGACACAGCCAGGAGGCGGAGCGGCTGGAGCGCGAGGAGGCGCGGTAGCGGCGGGAGGCGGAGCGGTAGCGCCGGTGAGAGGCGCGCCAACAGCAGGGTTGGGAGGATCTTGCGCTGCGGCGGTTGATGCGGGAGGAGACGCAGCACCAGGATGAAGTCTACGAGTGGCGACGTTTGGCGGAGATGCAACTCCGGCTACAGAGGCAGGAGTTGGATCACCGTCGGCGGCGGGAGGAGCTGGAGCAGCAGCTGCGTCAGGAGGCGGTGGCTGCGGATAGATCCGCCTACTTGACGTCCGTGGCGGAGAGAGAGCAGCAGGGGATCGACGACGGAGAAGCAGCAGAGAGAGCAGGGGAGAGAGAGCATCAGATAGAGCTGCGGGCGATCGTCCACCTCCACAGAGCTGGGTGGTCAGTAGGTAGTAGGCTAGAGATAAGCAGGTTTTAAATGTCATCCGGGGTCAAGGAGTGAATAATGTTTTACTCGGATTTTTCCTTAAAATATTATTCATTACTCGATCCTAAATGACACTAAAATGAAACTACAAGTATAAATATTTAGTTTATGTAAAAAAACTCTGTCAGAACCACCGGTTTCAAAAAATCGAATGCAGTGTCGGCGTGCCTCTTAGTGAGAGCACAAAATGGGATAGAGAGAGAAAGCACCAAATGACAGAGAACAAAAAAAAAGGGCATTTTGGTCCAAACAGAGAGTTGAGTCTTCCCCGGAAACAGAGCACCAGGCGCGTTCTTCCGCTTCTCCCCATCTTAAACCCGCCTCTCTTCTACATTTGCGCCCTCCCCCTTCCTCCGTTCCTTCGCTGCCCCCCACCCAACCAAATCCAACCCCTCTGCGCAATGCTGGCCATCGCGCCGATGGGAGAGTCTTCGTCGTCGACGCCGGCGGCGGAGGCCGCCGCACCGAACCGTCGGGATCCCACGCCGGATCACCCACCGTATTCATGGGTACTTACTCCTCCTCCCCCCGGATTAATCGCCTATTACCACGCTCTTACTTCTTTATTCCTCCCCACTTACCTACTCAATTCCATTCACCGGAAGATTTGCTCCGTTAATCTCTGCCCAAATTAGAAATCAAATTAATCAGTGACTGCTGCATCCGATGCGAAGAGGAATCGCCCGCTCGCGTCGCGCTTGCTCAATCCAGATTACCTCGTCCTTTATTCTGGTTCCGATGCCAAAAATGGGGATTGGAGTTCGGATGCGCCGCGCTGACGTTGCGGCCTCGTTTTTGGTGGTCTGCAGATGATCGGCGAGGCGATCGCGGAGCTGGGCGAGGGCGGCGGCTCGGCGGAGGCCGCCATCTCGGAGTTCATCCGCGCCAGGCACCCCGGTGTCCCCGCCGCGCACGACCGGTTCCTCCGCCACTACCTCGCCAAGCACGTCGCCGAGGGCCTCTTCGTGCGCGCCGCGACCGGGCGGTACTCGCTCCCCCTCGACGACGACGACGACGAGCCCGAGACCGTGCTCGAGCTCGAGCTCGCGGATGCGCCGCCACCGGCGACTGAGCCCAAGCGCGGACGGGGACGGCCGCGGAGGGATGGCTCGGCGCCGACGCCGACGCCGAAGCCGACGCCGAAGCCGGCGGCTGGCAACGAGGGAAGGAGCCAGTCGCCGTCCGCGGCGCCCAAGCGCCGGGGCCGGCCTCCGAAGGGTCGCCCGCAGGCGCCGGCGGTGGCTGCGCCGAGTGCTGGGTCTCCGGCCACAGAGGGCAAGCGCGGGCCTGGTCGACCCCGGAAGGATGGCTCGACGCCGGCTGCCCGCAAGAAAGGGCGGAGCAAGTTGCCATCCGCGACGACCAAGCGCGGCCGTGGACGCCCTCGCGTGCTGCCGCAGACCGCCACGGACATGAAAGACAGCGTTGCTGGTCCATCCACCACTGACAACAATGATGGGCAACAGCGGGAGCTGGCACTTGCGGTGGCCAACGACGGCTCTACCGCGCCGTCAGTCACGGGGGAGGATGACAGCGGTAAGGCTCCTGTGCCGGAGCGCAGCACCCAGCCTTGCGAACTGGCGCTCGTGGAAGGTTCTGCTCTGACGCTAGCCGCCGACAAGGAGGATGGTACCCAAGCTCCATTACAAGGCTCTGTTCCGGCTCTGGTCGCTGACAAGGAGGATGGTATCCAAACTCCATCAGAAGGCTCTGCTCTACCACTAGTCGCTGACAAGGAGGATGGTACCCAAGCTCCATCGGAAGGCTCTGCTCCAGCGCTAGTTGCTGACAAGGAGGATATCACCCAACCTCCATTGGAAGGCTCTGCTTCGCTGCTTGTCGCTAACAACGAGCATGGTACCCAAGCTCCATTTGAGGGCTCAGATCCGCTGCTGGTCGCTGACAAGGAGGATGGCACCCAAGCTCCATCAGACGGCCCTGCTCCACCACTAGTCGCTGACAAGGAGGATGGTACCCAAACTCCATTGAAAGGCTCTGCTCCGCTGCTAGTCGCCGACAAGGATGACTTTACCGAACCTCTGTTCACGAAGCACAAGCGCGGTCGCCGGACTTGCAGGTCAGCGCCGGCGAAAGCCACTCACTCCCCTGCCTGGACATCAATTGCAGAAAACATGGCCGGTAGCAAGGCTCTATCTGCTCCGCCCAAGGGCAATGACCGGCAGTGCAAACCCGCATCTGTGCAGATCAAGCCTCGGAAAATGCTTTTGCTGAATGCTGACCGACCAGTGCCGATCAAGACTAGGAAAATGCTTTTGCTAAATGTTGACGAACCAGTGCCGATCAAGCCTCAGAAAATGCTTTTGCTGAATGCTGACGAGGTACCAGATCACCCGGGGTTCTGTGTGCTCGCATTGCCTGCCCCGGTGCCGACTGCAACAAAAGCGTAGAAGCTCTGAAACTGGGCATGGCAGCTCATGAAGCCTCACATAGGCTCATCATAGTTCGAAGATAGCTTGTGTGTACGAAAGTTTAGGGGCTGTTCGAATGGAGGATAGTTATTTTGGCAGCTTCAGTTTATTCAATTCTGAACTAAATACCAGCCTCTATCCACAAAGGGCTAAATCTAAGACTGAATGCATATGAATCTCGTCAGATAATGTGGAAAAACAATTTTTGCGGATTTCTCAGTTGTAACTTGCTGAAACTCTCGTCTGCCTGAATTTTTATAAGTGTAGTAGAATTACAGTGCCTTACATTTGGGCCCACAATTGAGAATTGGCCGAAATATTAATTTTTATTAAACTGCAGAAGCTTTTGTGACACTGTCAACAACTCTTTAAGGCTTACAATCACCCAGAACTGGATCACCACAGTTAGCAACCCAAAGGCAGAGACTTAACTACAAGAAAGAACAAACCCAACCCATCATCTCTGTCATGTACCCCGAAAATTATTTCAATTGAACTCCCATACCATCAACTTGTGATGAATTTATCAGATCAACAATGGTGTTTATAAGAACTACGATCCACCATGGTGTCAGACATAAATTATTTGACGAGAAATCTGGATTTCCTCATGCCTCCCAGCCCCTCAAGAGTGTGGCACGCGCAACCCGGTTGACACCCAAGGTGAATGCTCCCATCCTAAGGTTGCAATCGTGTGTTTTGCACATTGCCTTGAGGTGCTGAAAAGCGCTGTTCATGTACTTGTGGAGCTCCATGTTCACCTTCTCTTCATCCCACATGAACCCTTGAATGTTCTGCACCATTAAAAGAGCATAAGGAAGATGCTGGCTGAAGCAAGCGGAATAATGTGGAATGAGGTGGCAAAGACCATCATCATATATTCAGTTACCTGAACCCACTCAAAATAGCTAACAATCACACCACCGGAATTAGCATAGATATCTGGTAAGACAATCACTCCCTTTTTGGTAAGAATCTGCAATACATACAACAGCAGAGACATTCAGGAAACAAAATTGCAAATTTGCCATACTTTATATTTTTCAAGGATGACAAAGTTCTTGTAAATTATTTTAAGTTGTCCATGCTCTTACCTCATCAGCTTCTGGATCAGTCGGATGATTAGCAGCTTCAATTATAAATTTGGCCTTTACATCAGGTGCATTTTCCCTTCAGATAATAAATTATAGCAAATCATCAGTTACCTATCGAGTAATCTACCATATACATCTAGGAAGCAATCTAAAAAATAGGTTGCTCAAGAGCAACAAAGACTGAAAATTAGACTAAATGAACTGTATTACACAACAATTAACCAGCAGAAAAAGACTAACAAATATGTAATCAAAATGGGGAAACCATGATGTGCGTAACCACACCTAAACTGCACAAGGACAGTAGTTGTTACCTGCTAAGGACTCCACCTAAAGCGCATGGGATGAGAACATCACATTCATGCACTAGCAACTCTGCGGAATCTATGACTTCCGCACCATGAAAGTCTTTCATGTGACCACCCTCATTTCTGTGCTTCATCAGAGCAGGTATGTCTACCCCTGCCATGTTCCTGATTGAGCCTGTTACATCTCCAAGTGCAATTACCTTACCGCCTTTCTCATGGATGAGTTGCGCAGCCCATGAACCAACATTACCGAATCCCTGCAGGATTTCACAGATTAAATACAATGCAACATAGTAATGGTGGGTACACACATTAGCATTATCTTTAAACAAACTTATTTTGCGATTTCAACTTCTGCATTATAGCATGGCACATGCCTAGCTTTTCACCATCTGAGAAATAGGTCAGTAGATACATAGAGGGTAATGATTTATACTACTCACCTGAATAACAAAGGTTGATCCTGAAATGGACTTCCCGTATTCAGCCAGGAGAGCCTCAGTAGCATACATTACACCCCGTCCAGTAGCAGCATCCCTACCTAATGATCCACCAAGATCCTAATAAATAGATCAAATAATAAGTAAAGAGCTTATTTACAACAAAATGTTTGCTGTTATATTTGTATACTTACTATGGGCTTCCCAGTGACAACAGCTGGGGAGTGACCATGGAATTTCGAGTATTCATCAAAGATCCATGCCATGGTCTGTATGACAATTGGGAGGAAAATGGTATCAGATAGAGGTAGGTAGCAGAAACACCGGTGAACGATAAACAAGGTTCTGAAATTGCATAGTAACATACCTGTGCATTAGTTCCCATGTCTGGAGCCGGAATATCGGTATGAGTTCCAATAAGATCATGAATTTTCTGGGTAAATACACGCGTCAAACGCTCCAACTCGCTCCTACTCAGTTCATCAGGAGAGCACCCAATTCCTCCCTTTGCTCCACCATATGGTACCGCCGCAACGGCAGTCTTCCATGTCATCAGTTGGGCAAGCGCATTAACTTCATCTGGATCAACCTGTCAAGCAGATAAAGTAGCAGGAGAAAACATGATAATCAGTACTAAATTGCAGCTGGCTTACTGCCCAGGATTTTCAGAATCTACTAATATAAGCAGCAACACCTGGTGAAAAGGATTTGTAAATAAAATAGCCCACACAAGAAATTCAGTCAAACAACCGACTATACATTAGGCTATGTTGTTTGTTTCCATAACAGAATTAGCATTTCAGGATGTAAATTTTGTCGGTTCGCAGGATGCCGCTATAATATTGGATCTACAAACAACATAAATTACTAACGTACCGACAAGATTTGTCGCACGTTGTTTTGTTTTACGCTGTCTTTGTTATGGATAAAAAGTTTTTCTGCTGACAGTTACGCAATCAACGACCTAAAGATATGTCTGGTGTTTCAACAGTTGAACATAAGAAATGAGCTCGTAATTAAAAAAATGGAGAAACGCATACTTGCATAACTTGTTTTTGTAGATTAACATCATGTGCATCACAAACTGACTACCCGGTCAATCTACAGAATCACCTAATCGAACTTATACAAACGAAAATGAAATGGTAAGTACTAGTAAAATAGAGAGCTGGACACAGCATACAACAATAACCAAAGAATTCTGTAGTACTAGAGATCTACTACATCTCTGAAAAGAAAACAATGACATCATTGACCAGAAACAATACTAGCTGTCAAAACAAAACAAAAGAAAAGAAACGTGGCAAATAAACATTCACTCCAGCTATTTCAGTCTGTGTTATTTTAATTTAAGGTCCTCAATCACATGAGCTATAATCTATCATTTCATCATCTTAGGGTCACAATCACAATCAATCAATCCACAGAATTAGCAAGCAACACGATCTCATCATGAGAAGAAGGGTAATGGGGAAGAGGGTTGGTCACCTCCGGGTGGTAGCGGATGCCACCTTTCATGGGCCCGCGGGCGTTGTCATGCTGCACGCGGAATCCGACGAAGGAGGCGAGCGTGCCGTCGTCCTTGGGGATGGTGCATTCCACCTGCGAAGGAGCAAAGAAAGTCAAGCTCCGGGAGCATTGGGATGGAAGAAGAGGGGACTCCTTAAAAAAAAAACATGTGACGAGCGCGACCGACCCACCTTGATCTCGCGGAAGGGGATGAGCAGGCTCTTCTCGAGCTTGGAGTCGAGGCCGAGCAGCCTGGCGGCCTGCCGGAAGTTGCGGCTGGTCGCGGCGAGCGCGTTCATGGCTCCTGCGGCGGCGGCGGCACCCCAACAACCGCGACCGGAAAGGAGGAAGGAACGGAAGGAGGCGGGGCGAAAATGACAGGGGCCGACAGAAACGCGCGAGATCGCGGCCAAAAAGGGCAAGGGTGGTGGGGGCGTGAAAAGGGGCGATTTTTTTGTCCGGAGATCGAGGGGGATGGAGGAGGCCGTCCCTGGACGCGAGCTCTGCTGGTCTCTGGTTCTTTGGAGCAAAAGGGTATTAATAGGGAGGCGGAGCAAGAAGATGGAGAAGAAGATGACAGATAAGATCGAGGAATGGGTTTGAGCACGCGGCGGCGGTGGCGTTGATCTGGAGATGAGTCAGACGTACGCGGCGATTGGATCCAGCAGCACGTCTTGTTCCTATTATAGAGCGTAATTATGGGCGATGCGAGGCTAATTGCACGTTAGTACTACAGCTGGGAAATGCTTAACAGACAGAGGAGGAGGAGGAAATGGGGTCAAAGAAGAGGAATGGATTTGCAGGGAGGGAGGGCCGATGCTTCCTCCCTCCGTCCATGGCGTCTCCCAAGTCTACGTTTCTGTTCGCTCCAACTTTTTTTGGAGGATCTCCTTTCCCCTTCTGTGGTCCCTACCGGGCGGCTCGCTACCCGGTGGTCCACCTGTCAGGACATGTGCTTCTCCGATCTCCATGACCTTTTCCTACCTGACTGAACTGAAACTGAAATGCTTTCCAAAACAAAAAACTGAAACTGAAACGTTTCTGGTGTTCCCTTTCACGATTTTGGCTGCCAATGCCTAATTTTGGACACGAGTAAAGCAATTAGCGAGGCGTGCAGATTTCATGTGATGTTTGACATTTCACATTTGGCAGCTGCCCGTTCGATCACGCCCAATGAAACGAGTGGCGAACTTGGCCTCGTCTCGCCCGGGAACGGCGGGGAGAGGCCCCAACCCCAAGAGGAGGGAAGCAGCATCTGAGCCGAGAAAGTATCCCGTCCTGCGAAAGCGCCTCCCCCAGGAAAGGCTTCACTTCAGAAAAGACCCAACCATTTCCAGGAGTAGAAACTGGACGGAAGCTTTGGTGGTGGAACGGACGGACGGACGGACGGACGCATCTGTCCAGACAGCGCCAGCACCGTGCTCCGGCTTCAGTTGCTTCTTCCTCAGTTGGTGGGGCAAATCACGTGCCAGCAGCAGCACATCTCCCCTTCTCCTGCCTCCTGCGCGTGGCCGTGTTTCCATGGGACGGTGGAGACAGACCGATGGTTGCTTTGCTTCTTGACTGTTGTAACCCATATAGTATTAGCAATCAATTCAAACTCTTCATAGTTGCATGACTTGTATACCAAATATTAGAAAAAAAAAGAGGGTTTAGACAACTTCTGATGTCAAATGCCAGCGCGAATTTGTTGTAGAGCCTACACGCACAAGATAGTATTTCTCGCGATAGTTTGAACCTATTTCCCAGCTGCACTCCACAACTCTTAATTCACCAATACATTCCAATGTCGAAACAAATAGCACACCCACGTTCTCCGGTAATTCCGGGGTGACCATGCATGTCTTCTTTTGAATACAATTCACGGATCCGTGACCAAGCCCAAGACATGGAGTGACGGTGGGCGTGAACATCGCGTAAGACCACGGAGGAGCCTATGTATGTCGGAGACGCCCCAATGATAACCTCCGTTTGGTTCTTCAGGGAGCAGATGGTGTGCCGCACTATTGTCTTATCTTGTCGGCGCCGTGGAGGAAGAAAGGAGCCATATTCACGACGGGATACGCAAGAGAGGAACATCGTCGTGAGATCTAGTGAGGGTGTCATCGCATCCAACAATGTTTTTTCTTGAGAAAGCAGCCCTAATCACTACTCAATATGGCGACGCAAGAAAGTTGTTGTCAGATCTAGCGAAGTTCTATTGTTGCATTCGATATTTGGTCATAGAAAGAACAACCTTAATTACAACCGCATGTGTCAAAACAAGAAAGCCGCCGCCAGAACATGTGAGGTTGGCTTTCACAACAGTTGTTCTTTCTTGTTTTTTTGTATCTCATTAATGAAACATATGGTTTCACTGGGTGAAATAAGATATACAAGCGGTAATTTACATGAGAGGACTTTCTATCGGATACACGTGCCTCCTCTCTCGGTCGCTACCTTCATGTCACTTTCTATCCCTATAGGTATTTGTCTCAACTAGTCTAGCAACCAGCCTTTCACCTTTAGCGATAGAAGATCCTGTTTTCTTTTCCGATGCTTGATTTTTGTATTGACCCTCTCTGATCCATGATGTGTAAACTGTGACTTTTTTTATTTGTCCAAGAAAAAGTTGTGTGCATCTACCGATGCAGAGGCCGGGGCACTCCCCATTTCGAGAAAAAAAAACATCCTTTCGTCTCTTGTGCTCTTCTCCACTCTTCATGTTTATCTATCGCTCATCAAGTGGTCACATATATGATGGACTACATGCTTGTTCTTCTTAGATTTGTTGTACTAAACATCGTCATCCCGAATTTCGCAATATTTGTTCAATTTTCATGAAAGCTCATCTGTATGCAAGTTTTTTTTCAAGTTGTACTAGATATTTAGAAAGTTGGTCCATAGATTTTATATGTTCGGCTTGAAAAGGTGGCATGGGAGATTCCCCTCTCCCAGCAATCAAGACAAGCATTGAAACATTTGTAACCTTTCCCGACTTGCTGAAAATATGTTCTGAAAGTTGGTTATTTACATTTTGAAAATGAAAATCATTTTTGGAGGACTCTACAAATTTTACTACACACAATGCATTCAAAATATCGAAATAAGTAACCCTCCAACGGTCCTCCAGTAATTCCGGGCTGATCTGGCATTTATTTCTATACAACTCGAGAATCATGGAAGGGCCTAGGTATGTCAGAAACGCTACAACGATGACATTGATTTGGTTCTTCAAGGAGCAAATGGTGTGCCCCACTATTGTCTTATCTTGTCGTCGGGATGAAACGACCATAATCATGGCGAGATGTGCAAGTTAGGAATGTCACTGAGAGCTAGTGAGGTTTTGTTGTCGCATCCGACAATGTCTTTGTGGAGAGAGTAACCCTAATCACGACTCGATATGGTGACACTAGAAAGTTGCCGTGGGATCTAGTGAAGTTTTTTTGCCGCATCCGACAATGCCTTCATGGAAAAAAGTAACCCTAATCACAACTCAATATGGTGACGGAATAAACTTGTCGTGGGACCGAGAGAGGTTTTGTTGTCGCATTCGATATTTGGCCATAGTAGAAACAACTTTAATCACAACCAGATATCTCAATACAAGAAATTTGCCACGAGATCATGTGACATTTTCGTATCCCAATAGTTGTTTTATCATTTTTTTAATCCCCTTACCGTTGCTCAAAACAAAAGCGAAGCATATACTCTCATTGGGTGAAATACGATATGCAAGCATGATAACTTTTTTTTCGACAAAAAGAACATATTAATATCGAGAGATACCAATTATACACAGCATCTGCAATAACACAATACCCAAATGTAGTACATATGTACACACCAAAAAAAACTAAGCAATAAAAAGTTTCGCCACGGTATTCCAGCCCTAGCGGTATGTATGTGCACGACTGAATACCACCCGATCCAGCAAACTCCATGCAAAGAGGCATTGTTACATTCATCGGCGAAGCCTTCTGGAACTCATCACTCCGGCCAAATCCGGCCAAATGAAGAAGGACCGGCATCATCACTCTCTCTAGCATGCTCTCTCTCTCTCTCTATCTATCTCTCTTTGTCTCATTTTGTCCATGTATCATTAGTCATACCGACTCATTTTTCCTCTCCCGTTCGCTATCTTCATGTCACTTTCTCTCCTACGATTTTTTTTTGTCTATGTTATTCTAGACATCAACCTCATATCTCTTGGGCTCTTCGCCACTCTTCATATCTATCTATCCCTCGTCAAGTGGTCACATATATGATGGAGTGCGCGCTTGTTCTTCCTAGATTCATCGTACTAAACATAGTCATCCCGGATTTTGCGATCTTTGTTCAATTTTCGTGAAAGCTCATCTCCACTTAAGTTTTTTGCAAGTTGTACTCGATTTTTTTTAAAAATTGGTTCCAAGCTTTTTTATGTCCGTCTTGAAATATTTGGAAGCTTTCCTATCTTGTTTAAAATAGGTTCCTATATTTTGAAACTTGGTTCGTACTTTTCAAAAATAATTTCCGTGCACTTCTTTTCGAAGATTGGCAACACCAACAACATTAAGTACATGCTACCAGCAGGAATGATAACATTTGAATTATTTGTTGCACACATGGATATCCTTTTGATGCAAAATAGTGTTGATCTCTTTTCCGATCGCCGAGGCCATGGGTCGTCCTCGCGTTGTGCCTTTTCTTCCAGCGTTGTAGATCTTCAAACAATGCTCCACACTCCTGGCTAGTTTTCATGTGCAAGTTGACCCATACTCACAAACTTAAACATTATACATCCTCTTTTTGTGGCCCTCTAGCCCATCCCCGCTTCTTTTGTGTACACAGAAGCCCTCAAGTAGTGAAGTTCGAGGTTTGAGATTTTTGCACCTTCGGGCTCAAGATGGGACTCTGGGATGAATTGATATGGTTCGCCCCATGTCATTCTAGCGAGTCTTGCGAGCCAGGGAGGTGAGGTCGTTGGTCCAAACGAAGGCTAGTGATTTTTAATTTTGATGGTGCAACTGTTATTTTGACACAATGCAAGCCCGTGTGTTTTGCTGCAAACACATGGGTTACATGTTGCGGTGGCACTAGTTGTCAGCAACAGATGTTGCATCCATGTTGCAAATATTTTTTCGGGGTGATGAGAGTCTTGCCATGCTGCGTACATGCATTGATAATAAACGATGATACACCGGGGCAATGGAAATTTGTTGCATACAAATGGTTTTTTGTTGAGTGTGCTTGAAATGTCATGATCCTTTTGCATGTTTTTAACAGATAACAAGAGAAATACTCACTACAACAAAAAATGCATGTAGAGACGTTTAATTTATAGGCTAGAGACGCCTTATTTCATCTTTATGGAGTTGTAAAGACGCTACTAAGAAGTGTCGCAGAAACGTCTTCTTATGCACCGTCTCAAATGCCAACGAGACGCATCACGAGCGTCTCTAAATGAAAACAAGACGCTCTAAAAAACGTGTCTATAAAGCATCCCTAAAATAAAACGAGACGCTCTCAAAAGCGTGTAAATGCTAATAGAGACGTGTTGCAGATGCCTAGCACATTTTCGCGTACGAGGGTTGAGTCTGCTTCATTGCGTCCTTAAATGAATTTTTTTATTTATAAAATTCAATTTATTCAGCAGATCTTTGCAATCCACTATAACTGGTTTACATCATAGGACCGGTTAACATGACATCAGAAAAACTAAGTTGCAGCCATCACAAAACAAAAGGTTTTAAGCAAATACAGTGCACTGTGGAAAAATATCGATCATACTATTTAACGTGAATTGCACTTTGCAAGTGAAATGTACATATTTACAATATTTGCATAGGAGACTGAACAATTCCGAGAACTCTGTATGTAATTTCCTTCATAATGTGATTTAATCTACTAGATCTTCAAATCTTCACTCTCCAGTTTACTACTGCGGCAGACTTCCTTTGCTCTACGCTTGAAAAATCTTCACAAACAAATCCTGCAGAGGGACAATTACACACGAGCAAAAATCAATCTGTAAACTATTAACAAAGTGACATCAACTTTGATATATGATGTCAGATTAAATACCGTGAGTAGCGGAGCAAGAAAATATCCTAGAATTCCAATCCTATAGAAGACATATACCCATGTGTACTGGATGAGTCTAGCAAAACTTTCCTCTTTGCACATAAATCCAAAACAGCAAGCATCAGGTCTTGTGCATACCCCGGTACCATATTGAGAAAGGTAGGGGAATTTAAAATATTTCGAATAAAAAATTTACTTACTGCTGGTCGATGCAAGTAGCACAGTTTCCGCTATGAATACCAAGTGTTGGCTCGATTATCATCCTCTATGCAAAAAACTAATCTGTGACAAGAAGGAAAAATTTCTGAGATCTTGGAAGGGGATGCGGAAGATTTGCCTTACAAACACGAATAAAGGGACAGTGAGCACTGAATAGTTAATCGGATCTATAGGCATGAAACAATTATCATTCCAGCGCCCGGGAACTCACCAAATTAAACAGTGATCGAGTCTAGCGCTCTAATGGATCCTTGGAATCCTGTGTCATTGCATGGATCCTGGAAAAGACAAAGATTTAGCAATTCGTGAGAAAACTGTAGTGGAGAATTCGCTAGAGAGAGGCAAGGGATTGGATCTGCAGGCTTCGTGGCGGCGGCCTAGGTTTTTACACGGGTGAGAAATATAACAACTTCTCTGTGAAGAAAAGAAAACGTGGGTGATTGGTGACTAAGGGTTATTATCAGTAAGGCCTGTAGTTTAGGACGATTTACATAGCGTCTCAAAAAACGTCTCAACTCACGGCTTAACTACGGATCTAGGGACGAAAATAAAAGCGTCTAATAGACAACGTCTCTACATGACTCTTTTCTTGTAGTGACTACGACCACTTTCGTTGGAAAGAAAATATTATACCCACATAGACGAATGAAAAGGATCATTTTAAGTTAGAACGAATGAGAAAGGCGCGAAGGCAAACTTGTAGAGCTCTTTTTTTTTTTGGCGCGTTGATCTCATCATGTCGAGCTAACGCCTCGAGGTCGAGGATACGATGTCATGGCCGCGGTCCAATGGGGATCGGTCACGCCGGCCGGCGCAATGGGGATCGTACAATGTGCACGCAGTGGCGTCAAGTCTCGGTACTTCTCAAGTCAGTCTCCTTAAACAAAATCACAAATTCTCCGTCAGCTCTTCACAAGAAGGAATGAAAAGGAGCGCCAGCACTGCTAACGTGCAGGTAATCTGCCACCTAATTTGAAGGTTCAGAACTTCAAATGGATCGGGACAGGTGCGGGCGGACTACGCGAGCGTTGACACTGCGCCGCGGAGCGCTGATGTGGAAGGGGATAAGCGCGGCCGGTTCGCCGCGTCGCATTGGCGTCATGTTGATCATCTCCGGCCGCCGCCTATCTAGATGGAATCAATTCTTTACATGCGGAGATGTGTGGATATTGTATATCACTGTCCTACGATTCTAGATCAGCATTACAACTTATGCCCACGCCATACTTATACCGGGTCTAGCTAATCGTGGTTGCAGGATAAAGATAAAAAATTATCTCATCAAGAGGTGGCGTCAATGGTTTCCTTTATAATTAGGGAGGAGAACGAGTAGTGTGACTTGATCATCATCCCAGAAAACGAGCAAGGATATTGTATACTACACTAAATATGAAATGATTTTCCAATGCTCCACTTAGAAGAAGAAATAAACACACACCAAATGGTGCAATCCAACTTGAACCGATATGATGGTGAAATATATAGGCCTATGTAGAGAAATGTTCTTCTCTACCGTGCATGCCCCACATTCTCTGTCCTTCCATATTTTTACTGATTTTGTGTATTTTCTCCCATTTCGCGCTATCCGATCTGGTTAAAAAACTTGAGAACCTTCCACAGCTTTTGAACCAAAGGATCAATTAACCTTTTGAATATTGAGTTCCTAGTGAAGAGGATTTCAAAATAAGACCGATATTGAGTATATTTTGACAATGTTTGAAAGTCAACTTTTGAAACTTGGCGAAACTTTTCTTCGAAATAAGTTGTCTCACTCTATTTCAAACTTGGTTCATCGGAGTTAGAAAATATTTGGCAACTGTCCTAGAGTTCAATTTGGAAACACAATTTTTCGTATCATGTTTTAATGAGTTTATAGTGCATCATCATGTTTGAAACGAGCCCTTTTTAGGCTTGTTTAAAAGACATCACGGGAAGAAATACACATATTTAAACATATTATTAACCTGATATATATTTTCGTAAATATGCTATTTCAAATCCCACACTAGAAATTAAATCAGTGTACTAAAGCATGAAAGGGGGTACTAGAGTGTGGGAGACTGCATGCAAAAGAGTAGAAAGATTCCATGAAGTGCAAATCTCAAAGCACTCATAGACATCTCAACGGCCCACTCATGCACGGGGAATTCGCCGCATTAGGCATATGTATAAATGTACGACAGAGTCAACTACAAATTGTTGACACCTTCACACAACATGGGAATCAATCATTGGCAGTAGTGTAGCATACTGACCAGCCCCGTCTCCAGGATTTGGGGGCCCTAGTGTGACTTACAAAATGTGATCCAAATTTTTTCAGACTTAACAACTAGTAAAACAAAATCATATATTTACTTTATTGTATTACTTCAGAATGTGCTATTTCATACAATGTTTGGAAATTCGTTCCAAAAGAATAAATATAGCAAAATAATTCAACATGGTTTTGTCATTTTCACTGTAGGAACATAAATGCTCACTCGACCATATGGACATATGGTGGTATACAATTTGTTGGAGATATGCCCAAGAGGCAATAATAAAATGGTTATTATAATATATCTTTGTGTTTATGATAATGTTTGCATACCATGCTATAATTGTATTAACCGAAACATTGATACATGTGTGTTATGTGAACAACTAAGAGTCCCTAGTAAGCCTCTTGTATAACTAGCTTGTTGATTAATAGATGATCATGGTTTCGTGATCATGAACATTGGATGTTATTAATAACAAGGTTATGTCATTATATGAATGATGTAATGGACACACCCAATTAAGCGTAGCATAAGATCACGTCATTAAGTTATTTGCTATAAGCTTTCGATACATAGTTACCTAGTCCTTATGACCATGAGATCATGTAAATCACTTATACCCGGAAAGGTACTTTGATTACATCAAACGCCACTGCGTAAATGGGTGGTTATAAAGGTGGGATTAAGTATCCCGAAAGTATGAGTTGAGGCATATGGATCAACAGTGGGATTTGTCCATCCCGATGACGGATAGATATACTCTGGGCCCTCTCGGTGGAATGTCGTCTAATGTCTTGCAAGCATATGAATAAGTTCATAAGAGACCACATACCACGGTACGAGTAAAGAGTACTTGTCGAGAGACGAGGTTGAACAAGGTATAGAGTGATACCGATGATCAAACCTCGGACAAGTAAAATATCGCGTGACAAAGGGAATTGGTATCGTATGTGAATGGTTCATTCGATCACTAAGTCATCGTTGAATATGTGGGAGCCATTATGGATCTCCGGATCCCGCTATTGGTTATTGGTCGGAGAGAAGTCTCAACCATGTCTACATAGTTCACGAACCGTAGGGTGACACACTTAAGGTTTGATGTCGTTTAAGTAGATATGGAATATGGAATGGAGTTCGAAGTTTTGTTCGGAGTCTCGGATGGGATCCAGGACATCACGAGGAGTTCCGGAATGGTCCGGAGAATAAGATTCATATATAGGAAGTCACTTTCCAAGTTTGGAAATGATCCGGTGAATTTATGGAAGGTAGTTTCTAGAATTATCCGGAATAAATCACTATGGAAGGAGGAGTCCCGGAGGGACTCCACAAACCCTAACCAGCCAACCAAGTGGGAGGGTGGAGTCCATGGTGGACTCCACCTCCTTGGCCGGCCAAGAAAAGGGGGAAGGGGGAGAGTCCCTGTCCCTCTAGGTTTCGTCCATAAGGCAGTTTTTCTGTTGGGGTCTTATTCGAAGACTTTGGGCAAACCCTTGGGGCTCCACCTATATAATGAGGAGGAGAGGGAGGGGGCAGCCCATGGCTTGGCCGCACCACCCCTGCCCCCTTGAGGCCGGCACCCATAGCCCCCTCTCTCCCCAAACCCTAGCCTCTCCTCCTCCACATACAAACTCCCGCAGCGCATAGGCGAAGCCCTGCCGGAGTTCTCCACCACCACCGCCACCACGCCGTCGTGCTGCCAGGATTCCGAGGAGGATCTACTACTTCCGCTGCCCGCTGGAACGGGGAGAAGGACGTCGTCATCAACACCGAACGTGTGACCGAGTACGGAGGTGCTGCCCGATTGTGGCACCGTCAAGATCTTCTACGCGCTTTTGAAAGCGGCAAGTGATCGTCTACCGCAGCAACGAGAGCCTACTCTCGTAGGCTTTGGAACTCTTCAAGGGTTAGTCTCGTTCATCCCCTCGTTGCTACCATCTTCTAGATTGCATCTTGGCTTGGATTGCGCTCTCGCGGTAGGAAATTTTTTGTTTTCTATGCTACGAATCCCTACAGTGGTATCAGAGCCGTGTCTATGCATAGATGGTTGCACGAGTAGAACACAATGGTTTTGTGGGCGTTGATGCTCTTGTTGTCTTTAGTTTGAGTACTTTGCATCTTTGTGGCATAGTGGGATGAAGCGGCCCGGACTAACTTTACATGACCGCGTTCATGAGACTTGTTTCTCGTTCGACATGCAACTTGTATTGCATAAGAGGCTTTGCGGGTGTCTGTCTCTCCTACTATAGTGAAGATTCAATTTACTCTTCTATTGATAACACTAGTATCACCGTTGTGGTTCATGTTCGTAGGTAGATTAGACCTTACTCGAAAACCCTAAACCACGTAAAATATGCAAACCAAATTAGAGACGTCTAACTTGTTTTTGCAGGGTTTGGTGATGTGATATGGCCATAATGTGATGATGAATATGTATGAGATGATCATTATTATATTGTGGCAACCGGCAGGAGCCTTATGGTTGTCTTTAAATTTCATGTTGAGTAGTATTTCAAAGTAGTTGTAATAGTTGCTACATGAGGTGAACAACCATGAAGACGGCGCCATGAACCTTGACGCTACGCCGACGATGATGGAGATCATGCCCGTTGATGATGGAGATCATGTCCGTGCTTTGAAGATGAAGATCAAAAGGCGCAAAGACAAAAAGGGCCATATCATATCACATATGAATTGCATGTGATGTTAATCCTTTATGCATCTTATTTTGCTTAGAACGCGACGGTAGCATTATAAGATGATCCCTCACATTAATATCAAGATAATAAAGTGTTCTCCCCTCGTATGCACCGTTGTACAGTTCGTCGTTTCGAAGCATCTCGTGATGATCGGATGTGATAGACTCAACGTTCACATACAACGGGTGTAAGCCATGTTGCACACGCGGAATACTTGGGTTTGCTTGACGAGCCTAGCATGTACAGACATGGCCTCGGGACAACGGAAACCGAAAGGTTGAACACGAGTCATATGGATGATATGATCAACATGTTGATGTTCACCATTGAAGCTACATCATCTCACGTGATGATCGGTTTTGGTGTAGTGGATGTGGATCGTGTACCACTTAACAATTATGAGGGATGTTGTATTAAGTGGGAGTTCATTAGTAATTAGATTAAAATATGAACTAATTGTCATAAACATAGTCTGAGTAGTATTTTGAATTAATTTTGTAGTATTGGCATCCGTTTTCTACCATGCGCTAGTCTTGTAATTGAGATAGAAATACTGTTAAAATCTGACAAGGAACTTTACGGATTGGTACCGTATTGTTAAAGAATCAATAATTGATTAAGTCCTATTGCAAACTTTTAGTAAACCTCACATTGTTGATTCAAAGAGCTATGTTTTCAATTAGTACCTAAAGTTATCTTATCTCTGTTCAAATCTGTTTGAAAAGTAAGGAGCTGAAAATTTAGTTTTCAGAAATAATCAAGGTATGAGATATATGTGATATCTAAGACCTTATTGCAAGATGATAGAATATAATCTAGTGAGACTACATAAACTCATAAGTTTTATGGGAATGTACGAAGGTTGAAGACGCAAGGCGTCCCAATCCTCCAACTATTGGGGCACTAACGATATTCGCATATCCATGAAGTAATCGTCCTTAGTATGCACCGTTGCTAAGACTCGTCGTTTCGAAGCATCACGTGATGATCGGGTGTTATAGATTCTACGTGTGCATACAACGGGTGCAAACCAGATTTGCACATGCGAATACTAAGGTTAAACTTTATGAGCCTAGCATGTACAGACATGGTCTCAGAAAGTCATCATGATACAATGGATAAAATTATGAGTGAAATTGTTCATCATATCACAAGGTTACTAATAGTGAATTCCGGAACACTTGTCATATGATGATCAACTTCAAAGTAAGAACCTCAAGGTTATTGGTATTTGACCAACAAACCTAGAAGTTATTGATGTTGAAGTGTTTTTCTGAATAATGAGGAAAGCTAAAAGAGAAACTACAAAAGATTATTGGCGTAGAAGAAAGAAAAGACTAGAAAGTCTAGCTCAGGTGTATATAAATGATATACATGTTATGGATATATTCCTCGTTTAGTCACACAATGAAATTCTTGGGTATTTGTACCATATTGGTTGGTATGAAGTGTCATACAAAACAACGCAATACAAGAATACAATGGCCTAAGTGACTGACAAGTAATATGATAGGAATGCACGTCTCGAACAAAAATAAAGTGTTATTATGTTCGTCGTTGGCATTCTATCTAGCCATTAGATTTTATAATAAAGAACTTAATAATTGTTATTTTGCTCTGGTCAAATGAAAACAATGAGTTGTTCAAATTATGGCATTACTCCATGTACGATGGATAAGTTATTATAAATCTTAATGGTGAAACACACATACATAACACTGACGCTAAAATGCCATAAGGCAAATGATTTGAATTCCACTTATTTGTGGAACCGCCATTTAGGTCATGTTAGAAAAGAACGCATGAAGGAACTCCATGCAAATGGATTTTTGGAGTCATTTGATTTTTTGAATCGTTTGGCGCTTGCAAAATCTTTTCTAAAAGTAATGACTGAAATACCGTTCATAGGCCGAGAGTTGAACGGGCAACTAACTTAGTGAAAACATACATAATGATATATGTGGTTCACTGGGCATAGTTGTGTGCGGGAGATTCTTCTACTTCATGAAAAGTTTCAACAATGAATTGAGTATATATGTGGATATATTCAATAAGGAAGAAGTTTGAAATATTTGAATGGATTCAAATAAATTTCAGCATGAAGTGGAAATCATCGTAATAGAAAAATCAAATATCTATGATTGGATCATGGTGAAAATATTTGAATTACGAGTTTTAGCAAACATCTAAGAGAGTCATGAAATTGTTCTACAACTCACATGTCTTGGAGTATCATAATGATGATATAGTATCCGAGAGATGTATCCAAACCTTGTTGGATTAATGATGAGATAAAATATTATGACGCCATTATATTTTTGTAGATTATGCTTTAGTGACTACCGCTTTTACACTGAATAGAGCATCATCATGATCCATTGAAATGACACCATACAAGTTATGGTATGGGTATAAACCCTAATAGTCTTTTCTTTAAATTTTGGTCTAAGAGTTTAAAACCAAAATCGGATGAATGTCTTTCTTGGTTATCCCAGAGATTTAATTAGGAATTCTTCCCACGAGACAAAGACAAAAGTGTTTGTCAATGTTTCTTATTTCTGAGAAATTGTTTCTAGTGAAGTATTTGAGTGGGAGGACAATATAATTTGATAAGGTTTATGAACCTGAGCATAATGATCAGAGTAGCGCAGCATCAGAATGGTTTCGGAAGCGGCCACGACGATCATGGCTCCCATGACTACAAAGTGTTTTAGCCATGGAGATCGAAGTACATATTGAACCTTGTAGGTATGGTTTACTTTGTGATCAAATAAATGATTTGTGGACAAAGGATTGATTTTGAACAATGATAAACCAACTACAAACAAAGAAGTTATGATGGGCCCTGACTCCGTTAAAATGGCTATACGCCATGAAATCCAAGATAGATGAATACTTTTTGAAAGTAAATGGATCTATAGACTTGGATAAAATATCCTTGAAGAAGCTCGACTTGTCGAAAAATTGTTTACGACAAAGTTCAAAGAGTTGACTACGATAAGATTAGATCTTCCGTAGCAATGCTTATAGTCTATGTGGATTATTTTAGTAATCACTACATATTTCTTTTATGAGATATGCTAGTAGGATGGCAAAATACATTATTTATCAGAAGTATGTATGAAAGGTGTATACAAGATACAACCAAGAGTTTTGCTGGTCCGTGGAATACTAGATAGGTACACAAACTTCAATTGGATGAAGTAAGTATCGCGGAGTTGGAATCTTCACCAGATGAAATAGTCAAAGAGTTTTTTATTTCACCAGAAACGATGAAGAGGCTTGCATTTGCAAGAAATTAAGTGGGAGCGCTGAGACATATTTATAATACTTTATGTAGATGACATATAGTTGGTTATAAATGATGTAATTATATACTTGATTAAAAAGGTTTCATTGAGAAATTAACTTCAATGAAAGGATATGGACTGAAATAAATTTAGTGTCAAGATCTATGAAGATAGATTGAAACACATAATAAGTTTAAGTCAAAGTACATAGAATATTGAAGTAGTTCAATATAGAAATATTAAGAAAATGTTCTTGTCATGTGAAGTTTTAACAAGACTTGAGTGTATCTGACACTCAATGAGTAAAAACACATGAGTGATTATAGATCACGAATAATATGTACACAATCAGATGTCCTGTGCTATAAAGTGTTATGAGCATATACCAGAATGATTCATATGATGATCATTGGACGACAGTAAGAATATCCTTGAGTACTTTAGAAGAACTAAGGATATATATATATAGTTTTGTATGAGGTAATGACAAACAAATCGCTGTAAAGTGTTGCACCGATATTAGTTTGATCACATTCAAATCTCAAATTAGGCTAAGTGTTGTTTAAAAGGTAGCACAATGAGATAGAAGTTGTCTATGCTAGATTTAGAAGAGTTCTAAATATTGTGACGGATTCTACAAAAGAAGGCAGAATATGTCATTGTTTTGACAATGACGTAGGATGTTAAGTCAAGAGGTTCTTTGAAAACTTGGTGTAGTTCCGACAGAGTCAGAACTTTGAAGCTATATTGTGTGTGACAATATTAGTGACATATTTCAGACCGCGGAATTAAGGTTCCACCAGAAGACCAAACTTATTTAATGCTGACTCATTTGGAAATGAGTGATGCGTTGAGACGCAAATGAATTACAAAAATACATACGTTTCTGAGCATGTTAGATCCGTTGACTAAAACCTCTCCTGTGAGCAAAACATGATAAAGCACCGGAAGGCCAAGGTGTTATATCTTTACAAATGTAAACTAGATTATTGACTCTAGTGCAAGTGGGAGACTGTTGGAGATATGCCCAAGAGGCAATAATAAAATGGTTATTATAATATATCTTTGTGTTTATGATAATGTTTGCATACCATGCTATAATTGTATTAACCGAAACATTGATACATGTGTGTTATGTGAACAACTAAGAGTCCCTAGTAAGCCTCTTGTATAACTAGCTTGTTGATTAATAGATGATCATGGTTTCGTGATCATGAACATTGGATGTTATTAATAACAAGGTTATGTCATTATATGAATGATGTAATAGACACACCCAATTAAGCGTAGCATAAGATCACGTCATTAAGTTATTTGCTATAAGCTTTCGATACATAGTTACCTAGTCCTTATGACCATGAGATCATGTAAATCACTTATACCGGAAAGGTACTTTGATTACATCAAACGCCACCGCGTAAATGGGTGGTTATAAAGGTGGGATTAAGTATCCCGAAAGTATGAGTTGAGGCATATGGATCAACAGTGGGATTTGTCCATCCCGATGACGGATAGATATACTCTGGGCCCTCTCGGTGGAATGCCGTCTAATGTATTGCAAGCATATGAATAAGTTCATAAGAGACCACATACCACGGTACGAGTAAAGAGTACTTGTCAGGAGACGAGGTTGAACAAGGTATAGAGTGATACCGATGATCAAACCTCGGACAAGTAAAATATCGCGTGACAAAGGGAATTGGTATCGTATGTGAATGGTTCATTCGATCACTAAGTCATCGTTGAATATGTGGGAGCCATTATGGATCTCCAGATCCCGCTATTGGTTATTGGTCGGAGAGAAGTCTCAACCATGTCTACATAGTTCACGAACCGTAGGGTGACACACTTAAGGTTTGATGTCGTTTAAGTAGATATGGAATATGGAATGGAGTTCGAAGTTTTGTTCGGAGTCTCGGATGGGATCCAGGACATCACGAGGAGTTCCGGAATGGTCCGGAGAATAAGATTCATATAGAGGAAGTCACTTTCCAAGTTTGGAAATGATCCGGTGAATTTATGGAAGGTAGTTTCTAGAATTATCCGGAATAAATCACTATGGAAGGAGGAGTCCCGGAGGGACTCCACAAACCCTAACCAGCCAACCAAGTGGGAGGGTGGAGTCCATGGTGGACTCCACCTCCTTGGCCGGCCAAGAAAAGGGGGAAGGGGGAGAGTCCCTGTCCCTCTAGGTTTCGTCCATAAGGCAGTTTTTCTGTTGGGGTCTTATTCGAAGACTTTGGGCAAACCCTTGGGGTTCCACCTATATAATGAGGAGGAGAGGGAGGGGGCAGCCCATGGCTTGGCCGCACCACCCCTGCCCCCTTGAGGCCAGCGCCCATAGCCCCCTCTCTCCCCAAACCCTAGCCTCTCCTCCTCCACATACAAACTCCCGCAGCGCATAGGCGAAGCCCTGCCGGAGTTCTCCACCACCACCGCCACCACGCCGTCGTGCTGCCGGGATTCCGAGGAGGATCTACTACTTTCGTTGCCCGCCGGAACGGGGAGAAGGGCGTCGTCATCAACACCGAACGTGTGACCGAGTACGGAGGTGCTGCCCGATTGTGGCACCGTCAAGATCTTCTACGCGCTTTTGAAAGCGGCAAGTGATCGTCTACCGCAGCAACGAGAGCCACTCTCGTAGGCTTTGGAACTCTTCAAGGGTTAGTCTCGTTCATCCCCTCGTTGCTACCATCTTCTAGATTGCATCTTGGCTTGGATTGCGTTCTCGCGGTAGGAAATTTTTTGTTTTCTATGCTACGAATCCCTACACAGTTGGTGGAGGTAGCTGAGCAGCCCACGACTTTGGGCTGGCTATATTCTGCCTCCTGTATCGACAACAGGAGTTAGGGACAACCTCTTCCTGGTGATACCTCCTCCCCTTCTCTCTCGAATCCTTCTCCTGTCCAATATTAAAATTCTGCTAGCTTACAGATTTGTACAACAAACCAATAGATGCATCTTGCAGAATTCAGCAGATGAAGCTTGATGTTGAAGAGATGGTGGACCTAATCAAGTCCCCAGGATAAGACATTGCAGGTCTTTGTCCTTCTAATTCCGATTTATACTATTCATATATGCTAGCGAAGTGTTGATTTAATTACTGTTTCTGCTGCTGCTGAACTTTCCAGGGTAGATTTTGAATTATTATTATTTTGTAATGGCAGAGTAAATAAAACGGCTGGAGGCTACTTAGTTGTTAGTGTTAAATGTTTATTTAACTAAAATTTCCATATTAATTATTTTCGTAACACCTATTTTCAGTAGGCAATTCGCACTTCTGATACATCTATAAAACGTTGTCTATCACCTTGGACTTCTTGGATCTACTTCATCTTTCAGTTTGGTTTTTCTGCTAAGGAAATCTCCCAAGAAATACATGGATGTAAGTCAAAACCTGAGGGAAACTACAACACCACCTGCATGCAGCATGAGTAAGCTTCAAAAGCATGTATTCTCATGCTAACATCACAAACCAAGTACATTGTGATCATTCACGTGTCAATGCTCATTACACACAAAAATGAGACACGACATTTACAAGTTAATCTTATGGAAACAAATACCGAGCATATATACATGTTTTCTTCAATCGTCATATGAGGAGTCTTATACTCCTCTTACTCCTTACACAATATTATGGTTGAATAAATTTTATATGGCATAGTATATATTGTGTTTTGTTGCAAACCTTTTTTCCTTCACAAAATCAACCGTCTTGCCATTCTTAGAGACCCGCAGCAAAGCGCGGGGTATCCACCTAGTTAATCAAATTAGGGCAGCATGAGGGCAGCAGGCCTGGAGCCCTGGACCTCCTAGTGAACTGCTCCTGGTCGGCTTCAGTTTTGAGTCATTGACGTGTAAGTCCTGCTTCTGGTGATCATAACCGGATCGGTAAGCTGCCAGGCTCGAAGAGCGAAGGGAGGAGGGGGCACGCCGGCAAGGACTGATACGTCTCCGACGTATCGATAATTTCTTATGTTCCATGCCACATTATTGATGATATCTACATGTTTTATGCACACTTTATGTCATATTCGTGCATTTTCTGGAACTAACCTATTAACAAGATGCCGAAGTGCCGGTTCACGTTTTCTGCTGTTTTTGGTTTCAGGAATCCTAGTACCAAAATATTCTCGGAATCGGACGAAATCAACGCCCAGGTTCCTATTTTGCCCGGAAGCATCCAGAACACACGAGAACCGCCAGAGAGGGGGCACTGGGCCCCCAGACCATAGGCCGGCGCGGCCCAGGCCCTGGCCGCGCTGCCCTATAGTGTCGTCGCCCCTTCGACCTCCTGACGCCGCCTCTTCGCCTATATAAAGCCCCTGGACCTAAAACCTCGATACGAAAAAGCCACGGTACGAGAAACCTTCCGCGAGCCGCCGCCATCGCGAAGCCAAGATCCGGGGGACGAGGACTCTCGTTCAGGCACGCCACCGGGACGGGGAAGTGCCCCCGGAAGGCTCTTCCATCGACACCACCGCCATCTCCATCAACGCTGTCTGTCTCCCATGAGGAGGGAGTAGTTCTCCATCGAGGCTCGGGGCTGTACTAGGTAGCTATGTGGTTCATCTCTCTCCTATGTACTTCAATACAATAATCTCATGAGCTGCCTTACATGATTGAGATTCATATGATGATGCTTGTAATCTAGATGTCGTTATGCTAGTCAAGTGAATTTTACTTATGTGATCTCCGGAGACTCCTTGTCCCACGTGTGTAAAGGTGACAGTGTGTGCACCGTGTGGGTCTCTTAGGCTATATTTCACAGAATACTTATTCATTGTTATGAATGGCATAGTGAAGTGCTTATTTATATCTCTTTATGATTGCAATGTGTTTGTATCACAATTTATCTATGTGCTACTCTAGTGATGTTATTAAAGTAGTTTTATTCCTCCCGCAGGGTGTAATGGTGACAGTGTGTGCATCCGTGTTAGTACTTGGCGTATGCTATGATTATGATCTCTTGTAGATTATGAAGTTAACTATTGCTATGATAGTATTGATGTGATCTATGCCTCCTTTCTTAGCATGAAGGTGACGAGTGTGCATGCTACGTTAGTACTTGGTTTAGTCGAATTGATCTATCTTACACTCTAAGGTTATTTAAATATGAAC
Source organism: Lolium rigidum (assembly GCF_022539505.1). Lineage (NCBI taxonomy): Eukaryota > Viridiplantae > Streptophyta > Magnoliopsida > Poales > Poaceae > Lolium > Lolium rigidum. Next base: position 86,638,912 of record NC_061514.1, on the reverse strand, counting down.
ATTGAATTGTGGAGCTTGTTAACTCCGGCATTGAGGGTTCGTGTAATCCTACGCAATGTGTTCATCATCCAACAAGAGAGTGTAGAGTATGCATTTATCTATTCTCGTTATGTGATCAAAGTTGAGAGTGTCCACTAGTGAAAGTATGATCCCTAGGCCTTGTTCCTAAATATCGCTATCGTTGCTTGTTTCTTGTTTCACCTGCGTTACTATCGCTGCGTTACTACTGCTTGTTTACTGTCCTGGGCAAAGCACTTTTCTGGTGCTGTTGCTACTTATTCATACCACCTGTATTTCACTATCTCTTGGCCGAACTAGTGCACCTATTTGGTGTGTTGGGGACACAAGAGACTTCTTGCTTTGTGGTTGCAGGGTTGCATGAGAGGGATATCTTTGACCTCTTCCTCCCCGAGTTCGATAAACCTTGGGTGATCCACTTAAGGGAAAACTTGCTGCTGTTCTACAAACCTCTGCTCTTGGAGGCCCAACACTGTCTACGAGAAAAGGAGGGGGCGTAGACATCAAGCTATTTTACGGCGCCGTTGCTGGGGAACAAAAAGCTACAATACGAGGATTTCCTCCCTCGTCAACCACGCGCCGGTTGTAGGCGGTCAAGCTATTTTCACGGCGCCGTTGCCGGGGAGGAAAGGTAAAAGGTACTCACACTCCGGATCTCGGCTACCAAGCTATTTTCGCCGTTGTAAGTACTCGAAGCTATTTCCTTTAGATCCTGCGATTGCATCTTTTTGTTTCTTGTTTACACTAGTTTGGCATAATGGACAAGAATGAGCTTCTTATGCTATTTCCCGATTTAAAACATGGATTGTTTGATGCGAAAATTAAAAAACCTATGGAATCTTATTTGCATGCTGGTAGTAATATTAGTATGAACGCTTTGAACACCATTGTTGATAATGATATAGAAAGTTCTAAGCTTGGGGAAGCTGGTTTGCATGATATTTTTAGTCCCCCGGGCATGGAGGAGAAAATTTACTTTGATGATACTTTGCCTCCTATTTATGATGATTATAATGATAGTAGTCTTTTGTTACCACCTGTTATGGAGGATGAATTTGATTATGAATACAATATGCCTCCTATATTTGATGATGAGAATAATAATGATAGCTACTTTGTTGAATTTGCTCCCACTACAACTACTAAAATTGATTATGCTTATGTGGAGAGTAATAATTTTATGCATGAGACTCATGATAAGAATGCTTTATGTGATAGTTATATTGTTGAGTTTGCTCATGTTGCTACTGAAAGTTATTATGAGAGAGGAAAATATGGTTGTAGAAATTTTCATGTTACTAAAATGCCTCTCTATGTGCTGAAATTTTTGAAGCTACACTTGTTCTATCTTCCTATGCTTGTTACTTTGCTCCTCATGAACTTGTTTATTTACAAGATTCCTATGCATAGGAAGCATGTTAGACTTAAATATGTTTTGGATTTGCTTCTTGATGCTCTCTTTTGCTTCAAATACTATTTCTTGCGAGTGCATCACCAAAACTGTTGAGCCCATCTTAATGGCTATAAAGAAAGAACTTCTTGGGAGATAACCCATGTGTTATTTTGCTACAGTAATTTGTTTTATAATTGTGTCTTGGAAGTTGTTTACTACTGTAGCAACCTCTCCTTATCTTAGTTTTGTGTTTTGTTGTGCCAAGTAAAGTCGTTGATAGTAAGGTTCATATTAGATTTGGATTACTGCGCAGAAACAGATTTCTTTGCTGTCACGAATCTGGGCAAAATTCTCTGTAGGTAACTCAGAAAATTATGCCAATTTACGTGAGTGATCCTCAGATATGTACGCAACTTTCATTCAATTTGAGCATTTTCATTTGAGCAAGTCTGGTGCCCCAATAAAATTCGTCTTTACGGACTGTTCTGTTTTGACAGATTCTGCCTTTTATTTCGCATTGCCTCTTTTGCTATGTGGGATGGATCTCTTTGTTCCATTAACTTCTAGTAGCTTTGGGCAATGTCCAGAAGTGTTAAGAATGATTGTGTCACCTCTGAACATGTGAATTTTTATCATGCACTAACCCTCTAATGAGTTGTTTCGAGTTTGGTGTGAAGGAAGTTTTCAAGGGTCAAGAGAGGAGGATGATATACTATGATCAAGAAGAGTGAAAAGTCTAAGCTTGGGGATGCCCCGGTGGTTCACCCTGCATATTCTAAGAAGACTCAAGCGTCTAAGCTTGGGGATGCCCAAGGCATCCCCTTCTTCATCGACAACATTATCAGGTTCCTCCCCTGAAACTATATTTTTATTCCATCACATCTTATGTGCTTTGCTTGGAGCGTCGGTTTGTTTTTGTTTTTGTTTTGTTTGAATAAAATGGATCCTAGCATTCACTGTGTGGGAGAGAGACACGCTCCGCTGGTTCATAGGAACACATGTGTTCTTAGCTTTTAATGTTCATGGCGAAGGTTGAATCTTCTTCGTTAAATTGTTATATGGTTGGAATTGGAAAATGATACATGTAGTAATTGCTATAATGTCTTGGGTAATGTGATACTTGGCAATTGTTGTGCTCATGTTTAAGCTCTTGCATCATATACTTTGCACCTATTAATGAAGAAATACATAGAGCATGCTAAAATTTGGTTTGCATATTTGGTCTCTCTAAGGTCTAGATAATTTCTAGTATTGAGTTTGAACAACAAGGAAGACGGTGTAGAGTCTTATAATGTTTTCAATATGTCTTTTATGTGAGCTTTGCTGCACCGCTTCATCCTTGTGTTTGTTTCAAATAGCCTTGCTAGCCTAAACCTTGTATCGAGAGGGAATACTTCTCATGCATCCAAAATACTTGAGCCAACCACTATGCCATTTGTGTCCACCATACCTACCTACTACATGGTATTTCTCCGCCATTCCAAAGTAAATTGCTTGAAGTGCTACCTTTAAATTTCTATCCTCTACCTTTGCAATATATAGCTCATGGGACAAATAGCTTAAAAACTATTGTGGTATTGAATATGTACTTATGCACTTTATCTCTTATTAAGTTGCTCGTTGTGCGATAACCATGTTCCCGGGGACGCCATCAACTACTCTTTGTTGAATATCATGTGAGTTGCTATGCATGTTCGTCTTGTCTCGAAGTAAGGGCGATCTACCACCTTATGGTTAGAGCGTGCATATTGTTAGAGAAGAACATTGGGCCGCTAACTAAAGCCATGATCCATGGTGGAAGTTTCAGTTTTGGACATATATCCTCAATCTCATATGAGAAAATTAATTGTTGCTACATGCTTATGCATAAAATAGGAGTCCATTATCTGTTGTCTATGTTGTCCCGGTATGGATGTCTAAGTTGAGAATAATCAATAGCGAGAAATCCAATGCGAGCTTTCTCCTTAGACCTTTGTACAGGCGGCATAGAGGTACCCCTTTGTGACACTTGGTTAAAACATGTGCATTGCGATAATCCCGGTAGTCCAAGCTAATTAGGACAAGGTGCGGGCACTATTAGTATACTATGCATGAGGCTTGCAACTTGTAAGATATAATTTACATGATACATATGCTTTATTACTACCGTTGACAAAATTGTTTCTTGTTTTCAAAATCAAAGCTCTAGCACAAATATAGCAATCGATGCTTTCCTCTTTGAAGGACCATTCTTTTACTTTTATTGTTGAGTCAGTTCACCTACTTCTCTCCATCTCAAGAAGCAAACACTTGTGTGAACTGTGCATTGATTCCTACATATTTGCATATTGCACTTGTTATATTACTTTGCATTGACAATTATCCATGAGATATGCATGTTACAAGTTGAAAGCAACCGCTGAAACTTAATCTTCCATTGTGTTGCTTCAATGTCTCCACTATGAATTATTGCTTTATGAGTTAACTCTTATGCAAGACTTATTGATGCTTGTCTTGAAAGTACTATTCATGAAAAGTCTTTGCTTTATGATTCAGTTGTTTACTCATGTCATTACCATTGTCTTGGATTGCTGCATTCATTACATATGTTTACAATATGATCAAGTTTATGATGGCATGTCACTCCAGAAATTATCTTTGTTTATCGTTTACCTGCTCGGGACGAGCGAAACTAAGCTTAGGGATGCTGATACGTCTCCGACGTATCGATAATTTCTTATGTTCCATGCCACATTATTGATGATATCTACATGTTTTATGCACACTTTATGTCATATTCGTGCATTTTACGGAACTAACCTATTAACAAGATGCCGAAGTGCCAGTTCTCGTTTTCTGCTGTTTTTGGTTTCAGAAATCCTAGTAACGAAATATTCTCGGAATCGGACGAAATCAACGCCCAGGTTCCTATTTTGCCCGGAAGCATCCAGAACACACGAGAACCGCCAGAGAGGGGGCACTGGGCCCCTAGACTATAGGCCGGCGCGGCCTAGGCCCTGGCCGTGCCGCCCTATAGTGTCATCGCCCCTTCGACCTCCTGACGCCGCCTCTTCGCCTATATAAAGCCCCTGGACCTAAAACCTCGATACGAAAAAGCCACGGTACGAGAAACCTTCCAGAGCCGCCGCCATCGCGAAGCCAAGATCCGGGGGACAGGACTCTCTGTTCCGGCACGCCGCCGGGACGGGGAAGTGCCCCCGGAAGGCTCCTCCATCGACACCACCGCCATCTCCATCAACGCTGCTGTCTCCCATGAGGAGGGAGTAGTTCTCCATCGAGGCTCGGGGCTGTACCGGTAGCTATGTGGTTCATCTCTCTCCTATGTACTTCAATACAATAATCTCATGAGCTGCCTTACATGATTGAGATTCATATGATGATGCTTGTAATCTAGATGTCGTTATGCTAGTCAAGTGAATTTTACTTATGTGATCTCCGGAGACTCCTTGTCCCACGTGTGTAAAGGTGACGAGTGTGTGCACCGTGTGGGTCTCTTAGGCTATATTTCACAGAATACTTATTCACTGTTATGAATGGCATAGTGAAGTGCTTATTTATATCTCTTTATGATTGCAATGTGTTTGTATCACAATTTATCTATATGCTACTCTAGTGATGTTATTAAAGTAGTTTTATTCCTCCTGCACGGTGTAATGGTGACAGTGTGTGCATCCGTGTTAGTACTTGGCGTATGCTATGATTATGATCTCTTGTAGATTATGAAGTTAACTATTGCTATGATAGTATTGATGTGATCTATGCCTCCTTTCTTAGCATGAAGGTGACAGTGTGCATGCTACGTTAGTACTTGGTTTAGTCGAATTGATCTATCTTACACTCTAAGGTTATTTAAATATGAACATTGAATTGTGGAGCTTGTTAACTCCGGCATTGAGGGTTCGTGTAATCCTACGCAATGTGTTCATCATCCAACAAGAGAGTGTAGAGTATGCATTTATCTATTCTGTTATGTGATCAAAGTTGAGAGTGTCCACTAGTGAAAGTATGATCCCTAGGCCTTGTTCCTAAATATCGCTATCGCTTGCTTGTTTACTTGTTTCACCTGCGTTACCACTGCTGCGTTACTACCGCTTGTTTACTCGTCCTGGGCAAAGCACTTTTCCGGTGCCGTTGCTACTTATTCATACCATCCGTATTTCACTATCTCTTCGCCGAACTAGTGCACCTATTTGGTGTGTTGGGGACACAAGAGACTTCTTGCTTTGTGGTTGCAGGGTTGCATGAGAGGGATATCTTTGACCTCTTCCTCCCTGAGTTCGATAAACCTTGGGTGATCCACTTAAGGGAAAACTTGCTGCTGTTCTACAAACCTCTGCTCTTGGAGGCCCAACACTGTCTACAGAAAAAGGAGGGGGCGTAGACATCAAGCTATTTTCTGGCGCCGTTGCCGGGGAACAAAAAGCTACAATACAGGGATTTCCTCCCTCGTCAACCACGCGCCAGTTGTAGGCAGTCAAGGACCAGCAGCGCCAGCAACGGCAAGGATCACACGTAGGCGCTGAGCGAAACATGATCGTCCAGGAAAACGATCAAACGAAACGGTCTCGGAGACGGGTGGATGGGAAACTGATCGACCGACGCCGCCTGCTTTTGTTCGGAACTGGTATTGAACTGCTCACTCGGGCCGTACGAGCGAACATCAGAGGAAAAAAAATGATGGGCTGTAGAAATTTGGGGGCCCCTGGGATTCGGGGCCCATGTTCGATCGAGCACTTTGATTATGCTCATCGACGGGCCTCATACTGACATACTGTAAGTCAGGGGGCGCACCCCCCCCCCCCCGGCAGATTTAGCATATTTGTAAAGGAAAATTATCTGACAGAGCTTAGCGAGGTCCGCCACTGCGTGCCACACACGAAATATGGCTTTTGCTCCTCCATCCCCACCAACCTAACCAGCAGCACAGGAATATGCTGCCGGCAGCCATTGCGAAGATCGCCACCACCGCCTCCCTCTTGGCACGGTACGGAAAAATGTGTTGCCATCCGACAATGCTATGCGAGCTGTTAACATAGCGGTTGTAGTTTTCACAAGATTACAAATTTCTTGCTACCCCAACAATCCTTAGCGAGGTCCGCCACTGCGTGCCACACACGAAATATGGCTTTTGCTCCTCCATCCCCACCAACCTAACCAGCAGCACAGGAATATGCTGCCGGCAGCCATTGCGAAGATCGCCACCACCGCCTCCCTCTTGGCACGGTACGGAAAAATGTGTTGCCATCCGACAATGCTATGCGAGCTGTTAACATAGCGGTTGTAGTTTTCACAAGATCCAAGAGCAAAGCAACCAAGCCAGTTCGAGGAAGTGATTTCAAGAGATCGGAGGCAGGAACAAGAAGGGCAAAAGAGTGATTTCAAGAGATCGGGGCATGAACAAGAAGGGCAAAAGAAACCGTGAGAACCTCGTCCATGAAATTGATTAGCGCAGTCTTTGCTAAACCACTCGAAGTCATTTTTCATACTCTAGATACAACTTTCTTCTCTCTTTGGAGATTTTTTGGATGAACTTTAGGCTGGATCAAAGGATGATAAAACTTTCATAGGATGCAATTGGGTGGAACAAGATCTAGAAATGCCATTTCTGGTGCAAACTTTCATATATGGATTTCTTAGTAAGGAGCTCTCGATGATGGATGGATCTTACTTATGCACCTTCACGTCTGATCGATATGTAATTCTCAGGTCCGTCGTAACCCAATCTATATCTATATACCTAATAATAAATGGAGGATTGTTTCCTTGGTCCAACACTTTTTCGGACCGTTTTGCCCTCCCACCAAATCCCATAATACAAGAAATGCCATGTACGGCTTTGTTTTTATTCCTTAGGATCTCATCTCTCAGAACGATGCCGGCAAACGGCTCGCAGTGCTCCCTCCGCGTGGAGATCGGCGGTCTCCCAACTAGACGGACGCGATGACCGGAGAACGCCGAAGGCATGAGAAGGCGTGAGGCTGTAAACGCAGAGCAGTGTACAATGCGGGCGCGAACACGCAGACGGCCCCCAGCGTTGGCGACAGTGTGCTCGCGCGCCTGTTGCCGGCGGGACGCGCGGCGAGCTCCTTGGGCGCGGAGAGCGGTGGGCTCCCGGATAGACGGCCGCATGGAGGCGCTTGGGTCCGAGGATACATAAGCGGTGGCTGCTTCCTCGCCCAGATCCACGCGCTGCTGAGAGAAGTGGGGATGAGAAAAATCAGTCGCTTCCACACCGTTGTCGAGCGCTGCGGGGTCGAACAGCACAGTCCATGGGCATGTACGATCATTGCCGGCCGGCACAGTGGTGAAGCGCTGCCGTGGACGTGTATTGGGCGAGCGCCCCTGCTGGGCAATTGATTCGGGATTTTGAGGCGCCCATGTGGCGAGATCCTGGCCAGCGCGAGGCGGAGGGATGCGGGCCACGAGGAGAGGAGAGTGAGCTCAAGTTAAAGAAGGACCATGTGCTAGGCTTCTGCGTTGCCGGCGGCGGCGGTAAAGACGCTGGACGAGAAGCTCTTTGATCGCAATTGGCTATCTACATCATAACTCGTAAGCGATGCTCTCCGTTTGGTGTTTTTTTCCTCTTCATGGATTGGGCTGGAATGCTGATGAGTTGATGTCATCGTGGCCTACTGTGGTGCAGAGTTGGAAGATAATGATGTGGTTGTCTTTGTGTCCACATTAGACGGTGGTTAATTTAATTATACTTTGGTTGCATACTGAGTACTTCTACATATTGTACTGTAGGAAACTGAAGAAAATGTATGCTCGCACATAAGCAACTAAATTCATATTCAGTTATTCTGGAATTTTCTCCTTATTTATAAATATCTAAACAGAAGATGAATTGGTTAATATTGACCTATCCATAACCACTGAAATAATGCGTAGTCCTTAATTTTCAAGTGCGTATATGTGCACACAGCAGAGAAATAAAACGAATGGACCTGGTTTGCTTTTGTTAACCGGTACTGCTTTGTTGTGGTCTGATTGCTGTCCGGGAGGATTAACTTCATCGTTCTGCTTTTATCCATGTGTGATTGGTTTCTTCTACTGTAAATTACTTGAGTATTTTTTACATGCTAATAATGCATGAGATGGATATAATTAGATAACCGTGGACTGCATAATGTTTGGTCAAGACCTTTGAATGTGAATGTGTGCATTATGATTTTGGGGCCTAAACGCATAAAGGGTTTGAATTGAGCATTTTTTGCAGATTGTTGCTCTTTCATAGCTCTCATTATTTCTTCTCGAAACAATCCACTTCCTATATCCACTGCAATCTTGTATACACATTAAGACTTTCATCTCACTTATATAGAAATATTATTTCAGTTACACCATTTTATTTGAAGAATTGTTGCACAAGGGTTTATTTGGTGTTGGAGTGACTATTTTACAAACGGTTGTCCAATACGAGTGCTACAACAAATATCTATGGACTTCTCCTTTTGACTCAATTGTCCTCCACTTACTCTTGCATCAGGAAACATGAGGACGAGAGAATCGATGGTGGTGGCACTTGACCTGAGGTGAAGATAATTCCATCGATTCAATCAGTCCTTTCCAAATCTAATTTGCATCGATAAATAAATCCAAATTCCAGCAGTAGATGAATAATTGCAAATTTTTGTGTGTACGAGATTAGAATAACTTCAAAATAACTGACATAATATTTTATTTTTCTTGATCATAAAAATATATGAAAAAGAAAGGAGGTAGAAAATTTTCGGGATTCATTCAAGGAGTACGAGGATAATGGCGAGGCGGAGCTCTTAGACTCATTGTATAGCGCAACCCCGACGATGGGTAGGATGCAACCACATCGAAGGCCGGAAGAGCACGACGAGCCTAACATGGGTATGGTTTGAAACCATGTTTGATCCAATCGCATAATACACACGGTAATAAAAGAACCCGGAGCAACGCATGGGTTTTTTCCTAGTATTTTTTAAAACTTGAAAACTTTTGTCGAGACAAAGTAGGAATACTTGTTGCTTGGCTATATATTCATTGGTAGGATAGTTAGGAGGGTGGTACTTGTACCTCCTATCAAGATCAAACTCCATTTGATTACTTCATCTTGAAGCTCCGTCACTCCAAATGTCTACTATTTACAATATATAAAAATGTGTTTACGATTCATAGTCAAATTTGACCTTGTCTCACAATCTATAAATTCAATTGTCATTGTAGATGCATCTTCTATAGATTGTCATCTAAATAAAAAAAATCATAACTTATAGACTATACATCTGTTCATAAATAGTGCTTTCTCTGTTTCATAATTTTTGTCGCATACTTAGATGTATATAGTAACAAAATATATCTAGATACATCTAAATTTATGGCAAGAATTATGGATCGGATGGAGGAAGAGGAAAACCGAAAAGTGTCGTTGGCTTCCGGATCTTTATATTAAAAATAAAAAATCATTTTTATAAGTTTCTTAAAAATCTGAAAAAACAATTATGTGCCACGATTTTTTTTTTGCACACGTAAATGACAAAATCTCACAAACTTGATATCTAAAACTATGTATACTCAGATTCATATTTTTGTTATTTTTGTGTAGCTCATAATATAACATACTCTGTATTTGAAATTGATATTTTACACGTTTATAGGGTATTCCGTAGTTTATTAGACGTTCTTTTAAAAAAGCTCGTAAATACTCCCTCTGATTCATAGTATTTGCCACTAGTATGGATGGATGGATGGATGATTTCTTGGCCTGGCAACATGAGAAGGATGGGGTTTTCTCAGTCCGTAGTGCATATCGGTTGGGACTTCGTTTGTGTCAAAAAGCTTGGCCTACTACAGCCAGTAGCTCAGCGCCATTGGGCGATCGACCAATCTGGAAGAAAATATGGAGGTGTAATATTTCAGAGAAAGTTTCGCATCTTTGCTTGGAAAGCTTTGTCCAATGCGCTAGCTACGGAGGACAATAAACAAAGGCGACATATACCTGTTGATGGAGCATGTCGTGTTTGTGGTTATGAGAGAGAGAGGACTCCTACCATGCCCTCATCCACTTTCCTCACGCTGCAGCATTGTGGGACGCCATGGGGGAGATATGGTCTATTCCAAAGATTGTTGAAAGAGGAGATAATTGGCTTCAAACTTGGCTCATACCAATGTCAATACAGACCTGTGGCCATGTTCTCATGATTGCATGGCGAGTATGGCATGCACGGAATGAGGTTACACATGACAAGGACCTACCTAATGTGGAAGTCTCCAAGAGGTTTATTTATAGTTATATGAACTCCTTAGAAAATATTCGTAAAGTAAGTCCAAAGGATATTATCAAAGGGAAACAAGCTCTAGGAGAGCAACGGTTTGAGAAGTCTTCAGCAGTGCCAACTACACAAGAAATATGGAATAAACCCCCACTTGGTATTCTAAAGCTCAATGTGGATGGGGCTTATATCACTCAGACGGGTGCAGGAGGCGCTGGTATGATTTTACGTGATAGCAAGGGATTGATTATTTTCTCAGCCTGCAGATCTCTTGTGTTTTGTTCATCGGCGCTAGAGGCTGAACTACAAGCGTGCTTGGAAGGGCTCAAGTTTGCTCTTAACCTCAGCCATGACAAGATCCTAGTGGAGACGGATAGTTTGGAGCTGGTGCGACATGCAAGACTAGAGATGGTTCTTGTGTGGGTCATCTAGTTGGAGATCTTCGTCTACTCTTGGCGTCAAAGCGTGTTATTTCCATTAGCAAGATTCATAGGAAAGAAAATGACGCAAGTCATCAGTTAGCTATAGAGTTGGGATGGTAGAGAATAGAACTCAAGTTTGGTTAGGTTCGGCTCCGGAAGTTATTTTGGATCAGATCATTCGGGATTGTAATGCCACTCACATTTAATTAATACAATCTCGTTTCCCCGCAAAAAAAACTAAAATATATTTAAATACAATTATATTAGTGGCAACTAATATTAATCGGAGAGAGTGTATTTTTCAATCTTTTTTACATAACGGAATCGCTGTAGCTCGGGAAGCAGAAAACTCCACTCCACGAAAGTACCTGAAGTTTCTCTTCTCTGATACTTCAGTATACAGTATTCTTTCTCGGTTCCTCAAGTATACAGTGCACGTGTGAACGACCGTCATACAGTTCGGACTATTCCGTACACATACCCATACGTAAGTAGTACGTACGTATACATCCGGTACACATGCGTGTTCATGGACTCAGCACGGCGGCGGGGTAGACGGCGAGGGGGATCCTGACGCTGTGCTTCTTGTCGCCCCTGAGCACCACCTCGCCGAAGCTGAAGGCGTTCCCGGGCGCGGTGGTGTTGAGCACGATCCTCAGCACCGCGGCCTCGCCGGGGGCGATGGTGAACTCGTCGGGCGACACGCGCACCGCCACGCCGTCGGGCGCTCGCACGTACGCCATGTACGTCTCGTTCTCGCCGCCCACGCTGTACACCCTCCGCTCCACCCGCCTCGACCCCACTAGGCTCGCCACCGTCACGCTCGGCGTGTTCAGGTCCGTGCACCACCGCGCCCGCGTCGACGGGCAGGACGCCCCCACGGCCCGCCGCACCGCGGCATCGTCCACGCCGGGCACCGCGCACAGGAACTGCAGGTACTCCCTGTACGTGACGTCGAGCACCAGTCCCGGGTCCAGCGCGCGGGCCACGTTGATGGCGCCAGCCCCCATGTCGAACGGGGTCGCCGCCACCATGGCGCCCACGTCCCGCCGCGCCATTAGCGGCCTCCCGGACCGGTCCGTCACGTCGGCCGTCGTCATGATCGCCGACATGATCATGGCGGGGCTCCACCTGGGGTGCCGCTGCTTGATCAACGCCACCACCCCGGCGACGTGAGGGGTGGACATGCTCGTGCCGGACAGTATGGCGAAGTTCTCGCCCTGGATCTCCGGCAGCGCGTTGCTCGTCGGGCTCCACGCTCCCCAGATGTGGTGGCCCGGCGCCATGACGTTCGGTTTCAGAACGTCCGCCAGCTCCATTGCCGCGTTCTCGATGTTGGGTCCCCTCGACGAGTAGTCGGCGACCTCGGGCCGCTCCCCGCTGTAGCTCGCACGCCGTCCCTCCAGAATCCGGACGGTCGCTCCGAACGTGATGACGCCTCCGTCGTTGTCTCGAGCCGTGTTGTTGCCATAGTACTCCATCAGGTTCTGCACCGAAGACATTCAGAGTTACTGGAAAGTGAAAGCACGATCTTTTGTACAGTAGTAGTAGTATGAATTAAAACAAAATACACTACCGTATACTAATTTTGCAAACCACTAGGTGCCGCAACTGAATTGGGAGTCAGAAACTTCTCATTCTCGAAAGGAATTAGCGAACTATTTGATCCACAAATATGTGCCTGCACTCACCATCATGTCCACTCCGTTCAGAACCATAGCCGAGGGTAGCGTTGTAGGGAATATGGGCTGGTAGTCATAGTCGATGTCACCCGTATAACGATCAGTGATGACCACTCCGGCAGCTCCGATTTTCTGAATCGTATCGATCATGCCGGCGAAGGTGTCCAACTGATAGTAGTTTGATGACACGATCATGCAAATAATCACCTTCCCTTGAACAAGAGATCTTATGAAGACCTTTGGATCTTGGCAACCGTTAGACCCGTCAGTCGTATTGGCGATGCTCACATCGTCAGCCAATGCTAGTGGGTACATTGTTTCGCCTGGTGTTGGTGCTGGACAGAAAATAAAAGCAAGTTAGTGGAAACAAAATTAAGCATAATCAAGGGAACATCTGAAACAGATACATACTATGATACTAGTAACTGTAAAATGCACTGCATAAGCTAGGGCAGATAACTTATTCTGTGCAACATTATTAACAAATTAAATTTGATACCACAAGAACAGAAAAAATCTAGAATTAGTCTGCAGAGTTAGGTTGGAATGAATTACGGGAAAGGCCGCCGCAAGAGAGGGCCAGCCCACTTCCAGTGATGATTGATTTGTTATACTTCCTGTCTGTTGTCGAAGCCGCGACACTTGTTATCCATGGGCTGAATGAAACTACTGAGCTGACATCAGGGCCTCCGTTGCCAGCTGCCTGAATAACTGAGACTCCAGCCTTGGTGGCAAGGAGCAGCTGTGTCTCAAGCAAGTTGAGGAAAGATGCAGGACCAGATGAAACCGAAGTAGGTGCCATGGAAAGACTTATAACATCAACACCATCTTCTACGGCCTACAAACAAGTTACAGGTACAGGGAGTTTAGCATACTAATTAAATGTAGAAGCTTTCTGCAAACAATATGATCGGCGAACCTGGTCGACTGCAGCTATCACATCTGACATGTATCCACCAAAAGGATATGCAGCTTTGTAGATTGCAAGCCTGCAATTGCAATCAGAAAAGGAGACACAAGGTAAGATTTACATAAGAACTGTTTGATTTTCCTCTTTGATTTACTTCCGTCGTCTGAATAATAGGACATGGATTGATGTCTCACCGAGCTCCCGGAGCCATGCCGCTTGCATATCCAAAGTTGTAACCTCTAGAAATCACTGATGTATGGAAATTTCCAGCTGCGGTCGACGCCGTGTGGCTGTGCAGACATTCTTAGGATTACTAGGTAGCTCTTCTGAGATTTTAAAAAAAACTTGAAATCGTAGGTAGAAGCTAAACAGCACGCACCTGCCATGGCCATCAGGGTCATAAGGTGATGCGTAGTGAAGTGTAGCATTGAATTCTCCAGTTGCTTGACCAGCACGTGCGAACCATCTAGCTCCCACTATCTTACCATTGCATGATTCCGGAGGGAATCTATCACCAGATCGGCACATTCCTTTGAAATTGGGCGGTGGTGACTTTGCTTGGTCTGAGAAGCTACCAAAGCTTGGGTTTTTGGGGTCAATGCCAGTATCAATCATGGCAATGACTATTCCATCACCAGAATTCTCAGCACCACCAAGTTGTGGCCATACCCCACTGGCTCCAATGTATTTTGGAGTATATGTGGTCATCTTGGCCATTTTGATGTCTTCTTGAATTAGTCTAACTCCTTTTGCTCCACTAAGAATTCTAGCTGCCTGTTGCACAGATAACAAAAAAAAAGAGAATTAACCAGTTTTTAACCTCAATAGAGACAACTGAACTATTCCTATTACGAAATTCAGATAAGCAGAAAGTATAACTTGCAAACAGATAAACCTAATAAGTTTCAAGAAAATCGGTTTAAGAAATAAGGATTGCTGTGATTATCTTTGACAGCTATATGAATTCGATTCTCCGTTGACCATCTCCATGCAACCCTTATGTATTCATCTTTGAAGGAACACAGAATGATAGAAAAATGGAGCAGCTTAACGACTGCTAATTGCTGATAAAACAAATAGGAGCAGATTCTCTGGCTTTTCTGCTAAATGACTCCTGATAATTTAGACGATAAGAAAACGTCCTTGAATTTTTCCTACTATTTTATCTTACTGCAAATACTGAATTTCCTTGTTGTATGTACACTTAAAGGATATTTCTAGTCCTGGAAATACTACTAAGGCAGGGAAGAGAATAATGGTTTGTTCAGCATGTTCTATCTAATTCGATATTGGCTGTAAGTGCAGGAAAAACCATGCATGTCGTGCACTCTACAAACTAGAGAAGTGTACCTTTTCAGATTTTGCATGCACAGCAAAACCATTAAGCAGGTGAGTATAACTGTATAGTTTCTTGTAAGACCCTGTAGGGAGAAATGATTCCAGGAAGACATCATGCTTTGATGTTGCCATTTCTTTGTACTTCTGAGCTTCCACGCCTCTCCTGGATGTAAATTACATCAATATGTGTTATTTGGAAAAGAGAACAGGTAAAAAAATTCAGGCATGGAGAGCACCTACATTTCATTCTTCCGGCTTGCCTTGTATGAAACAACTGGGTCATCCTCCATCACCACCATGTAAACCTTGGCAAATACACCGCAGTTTAAGCTCAGGAAAGTAAGAACAGAACAGAACACTAGAGATGGCTTAGGAAACGCCATGGCCACGGTGTGACTGCACAACTGAGCGAAGCTTTCCAAAACTTCTATGCTTGAACCGGTGTGCTTATATTGTCTGAAAGAATGTTAGGTGGGGATTAGAGGAATTAAAAAGGGACATGCACCTGGTGCGTCAAGAAATGCCTTGCACATAACTAGGCCATCAAAAGAACGCGGTAAGTAGTTCCCAACCTCCATGAGGCCTAGCAGAACTGTACTTATTCTGTAACAGTCCGCAGTTATCATTTGTAAAGTCACTCTGACGCTTGGTGAAAATATGTACATCTGCAAACAGCGAAGGAATTGATGAATCGGCCATTCCTTCAGCTATGTCCGATTCAGTCTTTCTTGATACCAAATTTGAATATGGTATACTCGAGTTCTGATTCTGGAGCAATAAAATTGCAACGCCAAGAAAATAAAATAAAAACATTTCCCCCCTTTGCGTGACAAGAAGAACCGGCCCAGATTGTTGGGCTAGGCAGCTCATGTCCTCATGCCACCCATCAAACCCAAATCACACAAAGATCCCTGTGAGTTCCTTTGCTGCGATAAATCTTGACGTAAGGATATATCTCCTAAAATTGTTTTATTTCTGTTTTAATCAAATAAGCTCTGACACATAATAATCCTTGTCTTCCTCTGCGAAGTGACTTTCTTGTTCTTTCTGAGTCAAAAGAGGCTTTAAAAAAAATATTTTCTAGACCAAGCTTAGAATAATTTATTTCACACATGCACATCTTTCACACTAGTATGAACCACCGTCCATGGCACTTTGATAGAGCAGTGTAGTGCATGGTCTTTTATATTTTTTACCTTAATGAAATTCATGTTATTTATTACTTTATGTGATGATTGCATACTGTTATTTACTTTCCAATGAGACATTTTACTTATAGTAGCAATGATCATGCTGAAGTTTGTATATATTGGCAATAAACTCCAAAGTTCATATGTTTTGTCATCTTTATGCTCGAGCATGAGTATAGATTAAGCTTGGGGATGTTGATACATAGAAATGTATGTATGAAATTCTGAAATTCTCTTTAGCCCATTCATATATGGCAAGGGGTGGGGCTAAAGTTTAGTCCCACATTGCTAATTGAGAGAGATGTGGAGTGGTTTATAAGGGATATTGTTCTAGTCCTTGTAAGTGAGTGAGAAGAGAGAGAGAGCGCCCTCGCGCATTCTTCCTTCTCCTCCGTCGCCCGCCTCGTCACGACGCACCGTGGTCTTTTTGCTTTTCTGGAATTTAATATCGTGTGACGTTGACGAGCTCGTCGGAAACCTCAACATGGGAGACAACACTGACGATGTTGCTTCTGCCGCAAACGATGTTGTTGTTCAAGTTGCAACGTATGTGACTTTCCTCTCTCTCTCTCTCTCTCTCTCTCTCTCTCTCTCTCTCTCTCACTCACTCTCTCTCTCTCTCAAATCTTACTAGAATTTCTAGTTCTACTGTTTGGACTAGATGCGTAATAGATTTGTCTTGTTTAGATTTTATTTATTCATCTACTCTGTTAGTATGCATGATTAGTTTTGTTACTGCTAATGCAACCATGTTATGTCATTTACTTGTTTGGATTAAATCATATGGTAATTTGCTTATATATTCATCAATCCAAAAATCTGACTATAGGCATACATATTCAAGTGGCGTTGCCGCTGCTAGAAGGCCTCCTCTATTTGGTGGTTCACACTTAAGAGATGGCACACGAGAGCGTTCTCTGGTTTCGAAACCTGAACTGTTATAGCGCCACTCTTGGCAAACCTGAGGGTGAGCTTTCTGTAGCTTAGAAGAAAGCTTACGAGAAAGTCGATGCCATGTTTAAGGAGACTCTTTTTAGTATTCTTGCAGACAACGTTGTTGATCCATACATGACATTTGATCATAGCAAGGATGCGTGGGATGCACTCGAGGCCAAATTTGGGGTCTCAGACGCTGGCAACTAGCACTGAGTTGTATGTCATTGAATAATACTATGACTACAAGTTGATGGTGAGTGCTCCGTTGTTGAGCAAGCTCATGAGATACAATCGTTTGCCGAAAACTTGAGCAGTTTAAATGTACCTTTCCGGAAATTTATAGTTCATTATGTTAAATTCTCATATTTTTGCATCATATCATGAGTGACCACCATGTATTTTAATGAATTCGATGATTTTCATGAAGTCCCCCTTATTTGGGTTATAACTCTGCAAAATAGGAAAACCTCTCTCTATCTACGAACTCATGTTTGGAACCATATGAACATCTATGTAATTTCCATGTGGTGAATGATGCAATTTGGTATGTGCCTGATATATTTGTATATGCATATAATCACCCCTTTTATGTATGCAAGTTATGATTAAACTATTAAACTAGTATGCTAGGACGCGAGAGGGGGAATATGTGTGTTAGATGGAGTAAACTTGTAGTAGCAATTAGATAACGATAGGAATTTGAGAAATAGTATGTTTTCTTTACCTTTCTATGCTTTTCTCACTAGGGGTAAATGAATGGATGTACTACTATCATCTAGTGACATAAAAGATGAACTTGTTAGCTTAATGTAGTATATTTGATATTTAACGGCATGTCAACATGCATAAAGCAAACTTAATGTCTACGAAGGTTCCTTACCAGGGTAACAGAGGGATGTATTGCATCACCTCTATATTAGGACGTGATGCCCATATAAAAAAATTGTACCACCATGTTTAGAAAGAGATGTCAAGTGAATAAGTGAACTTTGGTCCACTTTTTAGCATAAGAAACACTATTTACTTTCATCTACTCGCATTTTTATTTGTTGCGCTAAAATATTCCGAAAATACAAAAATAGTATTTGCATTGTAACTTGTTGTTTTTATATTGTTTTCATCATTACTACTCTAGTTAACTATTCTGGCATCATTGTCGCCCGGATTCCTTGCAACTTTAAACCATAATGGAGATAGCTGAATAATATGGATTTGCAAGTTTTTGCCATTGTTGGTTGGTCCTGAAACGGTCACAGGTATGTGTCAGGTTGAGGTGATGATGCCATGTGGGCATTTTTCTTATTTTCATCCGCTTTTATTGCAGAAATGGAAACAAGATCATATATCCTTCTTTTTCTATAACAACGATGTAAACCAAAAGAATGGAAAGTAGGTGCAAGTTTTTCTCTTCTTAGTCAGAAATGTTGCTTTATGGTGGAACAGAAGTGACCGGATGTGAAGCGAAATCTAACGTATTTCAAATGATTAAAAATAAATAAATGGAACCATGTGTCGTTGCCTAATCGACGGTACCTCGGAGGAGGGATCCTCACGAGGGGGAGAAGAAGTAGGGGCCATAGGGCGGAGTGCACACGGGACGGTGGTACGCGAGTTACCCAGCTTCGGAACACCTGCACGCTGACAGGGCCTACTGCTGCTTGTCCGGAATTATCCGGGCGCTTCGCGTTGTTACAATTAGTTGTGGTTGTTCTGAACGTGCACGTGAACGTGAACGTGAACGTGAACGTGAACGTGCCTCTAGGGCTCCCAGGATCCGGCTTATAAAGGCGCACGGATCTAGGGTTTACATGGAGAGTCCTAGCCGGATTACAGGTCGCCTAACTACGGTACAAGGTCTTGCCATGTACGTCAAGGATCTGCCTTCCTCCCTACGTCGTACTGGATCCGGGTTCCACATGGGCCTCCATGGATCCGGGTTACTCCTGGGCCTCCATGGATCCGGGTTCCACATGGACCTTCATGGATCCGACTTCCTCCGATGGTCGGCTGGGATCCGGCTTCCCTATCCTGGGCTGGACTTCATCCTTTAGGATCAACAGCAACTGGGCCGCCCGACGGGCCACACGCCACATCGCCATCTATGGGCCACCCGGGCTTGCCGGATCTAGGCACTGTCGATGGTACACCCATTAAGTATACCTACAACAGTAGCCCCCAGAGTTCTCCGAGTTTCACCTGCTGTTTCCGCCTCACTAGTCCATCATGGTCTCCGGCAATATTGGTAACGCGGAGAAACTTGAAGAGCTCTAACTTCATATTTTCTTCTTTCCCAACTTTCAGTCGGAAAAAACCCTCATCCTGCGGGACTTCATCCATCGACGAGTACATAACATGTCTCCGGGTTACTCCCCGCTTGCGGACAAGAATTTGCTTATCTTCACGCCGTTACCCGGAACCTTAAAAGATTCAAACGGTTCCGCCTATCTTGGCGCCATTTTCGCGTGATTTGAGCGGTAAGTTGAGGTGCGGATCCGACTACCAAAAATTAGGTGCGGATCCGGCTACCAAAAATTAGTTGCAGATCCGGCTACCAAATATATAGGTGCGGATCCGGCTACCAAAATATAATTGCGGATCCGGCTACCAAATATATAGGTGCGGATCCGGCTAGTTAGCCCCCGAGCGTTGAGCCGGCTTGCTCCAAGGAGACTCGATGCTCAGAAACTTACCCCCCAAGCGTCAAGGTGGAAATTTTCCGGCTTGTTACTCAGAGAACTTCATCGATGTAGCCCCCGAGCGCCAAGGTGAATTTTCTTGAAAATCCGGCTTGGTGCTCTTAGAGTAGCTTTATCTTTATATCTGACTTAGGAATAGCATAAATCCCAAGCATCTAGGCGGAAATTTCCAAGACCGATACCGAAAAGAAACACACTTTTCACCTAAGATCAAACCGCAGCCCCCGAGGGTTGGTTCCAGCTAAGCATAGCGGAATCAAGACTCAAGCTGCTTCTCCAGCTGTGCACGCCATGGATCCGCCTAACCTTCTCTCATTGGATCCGGCTAGCTTCACCTGGGGCTTCGCGCGATGCTAGATCTGCTTGAAAACACCTTAAATCGAGGATCGTTGTACGTCCAAGTGTCATGTACCCGATACATAAACATAAAAACATATTTGCATTAAATTGTTTCTTTGATCATGTTCAACGAACAAATGTAAGGCGGAACAAAAACGGCCTTTGAACAAATGTTTTAAAGCTGAAACTATGCAGCGAGTTGAACAACATAAAACTGTCAAGGCGGAAACAACTCGACTATCTTGAACAGGTTAATGTAATTTATATGTTTTAAGCAAGTGCTGGTTTATCCGTTCTTCTGGTTTATATGCTTGACTTTTCGCAAGACGGCAAACTTTAAACACGGAACATCTCGCTGAGGCGATAGCGCTTAATAGCGAAACAATCAAGAACCTCAGAAACAGAGGCCGGCTTTAAGTACCGAGATGTCACTACTAAGGAATCCACACATAAAACAACAAAAAACGTGTAGGCCAGAAAACTCAAGCTAACGCCCGAAGGCGGAAATTTTGCAGCGTACTGGAGCCTTAAGCGGCAAAAACAGTACAAAGTTTTTCACGAGCGCAAGGCAAATCGTGGGAAAGATATGACCAACAGCGAAAGCGGTAAAAGACTCAGGATATGAGTGAACCAATCTTAATCTCATGATCATAAAATATTAAAATATTAAATATAAATAGGCACTTAGCTGTTTGGAGCGGAGTCAACGTCGGTCGTGGTGGTTTTTCTTCGGCGTTCCGTCGAGCCGGTGCGAGATTGATTGTCGCGAGTGGTGCAGATCCACCTACCAAAATTTAGGTGTGGATCCGACTTCCAAAAATTTAGGTGCGGATCCACATACCAAAATTTTGGTATGGATCCGGCTACAAAAATATAGGTGCGGATCCGACTACCAAAATAGGTATGGATCCGACTACCAAAAATTGAGGTGCGGATCCGGCTACCCAAAAATTGAGGTGCGGATCCGGTTACCCAAAAATATAGGTGCGGATCCGAGTACCAAAAACGTAGGCGCGGATCCGGCAACCAAAAACATAGGTGCGGATCCGGCTACCAAAAACGTAGGTGCGGATCCGGCTACCAAAACCAGGATTTCAAATTTCCAGATCTAAGGCGGATTCTTCCTGGGGAAGCTCCAGCGACTCGGATCGAATCTTTGCAGCTGCGTCCTGCTCGGCGGCGGTCGTAGCTACAGTACTTACCAGTGCGTTTCCGTCGAAATCAACGGTCTCGCAGATGAAGATGTGGAACCCGCCCGGTTCCGGCCTCCAGACGCCGCAGGCCCCACGGTGGGCGCCAACTGTCGTTGCCTAATCGACGGTACCTCGGAGGAGGGATCCTCACGAGGGGGAGAAGAAGTAGGGGCCATAGGGCGGAGTGCACACGGGACGGTGGTACGCGAGTTACCCAGCTTCGGAACACCTGCACGATGACAGGGCCTACTGCTGCTTGTCTGGAATTATCTGGGCGCTTTCGCGTTGTTACAATTAGTTGTGGTTGTTCTGAACGTGCACGTGAACGTGAACGTGAACGTGAACGTGAACGTGCCTCTAGGGCTCCCAGGATCCGGCTTATAAAGGCGCACGGATCTAGGGTTTACATGGAGAGTCCTAGCCGGATTACAGGTCGCCTAACTACGGTACAAGGTCTTGCCGTGTACGTCAAGGATCTGCCTTCCTCCCTACGTCGTACTGGATCCGGGTTCCACATGGGCCTCCATGGATCCGGGTTACTCCTGGGCCTCCATGGATCCGGGTTCCACATGGACCTTCATGGATCCGACTTCCTCCGATGGTCGGCTGGGATCCGGCTTCCCTATCCCGGGCTGGACTTCATCCTTTAGGATCAACAGCAACTGGGCCGCCCGACGGGCCACACGCCACATCGCCATCTATGGGCCACCCGGGCTTGCCGGATCTAGGCACTGTCGATGGTACACCCATGAAGTATACCCACAACACCATGCTTGTTTCTAGGGTTGCAACCATGTATTCATTTATTTATTCTGGATATATTGCAGCACACATGCATTTTATTAATGATTTATTTTATGCAGTTTTTACCTGTTATATGAATTATTTTTGTTTAGTCTGTTCGGACTGTGAATTGATAGTTACAATAAATTTAACATATATAAATTGGTACAATATTTTTTTATTTAGATACTCCATCGAAAAAATACATATTTTTAGAAAGCTCTTCAACTATTTTTTTGATAGCATCATACTCTTTATTAAGTAATAATAGAGGTTACATCGTTTATGAGAAGAGGTATGATAGATACAGGGGGATTCTCAAACAAAACCTGCTGCATTTGTCCCCGTGCCAACCTAGCTAATTCATGAGCTACAGAATTTGCTTCACGCTAATCATGTTCAAAATGGATCTTCACAAACTCAGTCGCCAGATGGTAACAGTCATCAAGGATTGCCGCTGCAATTCCACTAGAATAGCCTCCATTATTCATTGCTTGGATCACGTCCATGTTATCAGAACAGCAAAACGACTTTGTTGCATCCTAAAGATTGAGCCAGGATTAGGCCTTGCTTCAGAGCATGAATTTCCGCTGACATGCTGTCATGGACAAACTCAATCCTGCTATTGCTTGCAGCGACAAAGTTTCCTTTGTTGTCTCGGATTACCGCACCCGTAGTTCCTCGAAGATCATCCGCGTCGAAAGAAGCATCAACATTGAGCTTAACAAAACTCTGAATGGGTTTGGACCAGCCTTTTGTTTTCCGCTTAGCCTTGGGTGAGTTTGCCGTGGTGAAATTGGAGTAAATTTCTCCAATCGCCATCGCCGTACCCACGGGCTCTTTCACCTTCTCACCATGTGTGATCTGCCTTCTCTCCCACCACAAGTACCAGCAGGTAATTGCCACCAGTTCTGGTGCCTGTGTCTGCCCCAAGATCGTTGTTGTTTGATTTTCAACACATAGCAGGTGCTCCAGAACAGCTTGTCCTGCATGGTCTATACTAGAAGCCCTCTCAATCATAGCATCCAAGCCAAGATTTTCCCATATCAGCTTTGCCCGATGGCACTGAAAGAGCATATGTTTAGTGTCCTCCATACCAACCTCACAGATCGGACATTGACCACTAATCTTTATGTGCCTATTTGCTAGTACCACTCGACATGGTATTATTTCCTGCATTAGTCGCCAAATGAAAATCTTCACTTTGGACGGAACCCCAGACTCCAGATTTTATCCCACATTGGATGCGGGTTTATACTTCCAGCTCCACCACCTCGCTGTAATTTATTTCTATACTTACTCTCCCACTCTGTATGATAGGCTGACTGAACTGAGAAAGTCCCTGTTTTGGTTCGGCTCCAACCTATGAAATCCTCCATATCATGTGACGGCAGTGGGATTGCCATAATTCTATGTGGATCCACATCCAGAAACGTTTGGCCCACCAAATCAGCATCCCATGAATTTGTGATTGGGTCAATTAGCTCAATTACCCGTGTACAAACATTCTGCCCCTTTGGTGTAAGGACCTTACGTGAGTAGTTTCCAGGGATCCATTCATCTTCCCAGATGTTTATCTGATCTCCCGTTCCAACTCTCCATATGTGTCCTTTCTTGAAAGTTTGAATACCATACCATATACTCTGCCAAGTGAAGGAGCTACCTTTCTTTAGAGCTGCATTCGGAGAGATCCCCGAGGGAAAATATTTGGCTCTCGGAACTCTTGCACACGGGATTCCGGTTCAGCCGTAAGTCTCCACACTTGTTTTGCTAATAGTGCTAGATTAAAACATTCCATATCTCGAAAACCCATGTCTCCCTGCATCTTGGGTATACACAATTTCCACCATGCCAACCAATGCATCCTCTTACGATCAGCTCCATCACCCCACCAAAAATTTGACATCGACGTAGTGATTCCTTTACAAATCTGTTTTGGAATCATAAAAACCGACATCGCATAAGATGGTATTGCTTGCGCTATCGCTTTGAGAAGCACTTCTTTTCCACCATAAGATAATATCTTTTCCTTCCACCCATTTATTCGCTGGCAAACACGGTCTACCAAAAATTGGAAAGAATCTGAGCGATCCACTCCAACCATTGCCGGTAGCCCCAAGTATTTGTCAGTAAGAGCTTCGGTCATGATGTCTAGCTTCATGCATATGGCCTCTCGATCATTGATGTCTACGCGCGCTTCTATTCCTGTAGACAGTGTTGGGCCTCCAAGAGCAGAGGTTTGTAGAACAGCAGCAAGTTTCCCTTAAGTGGATCACCCAAGGTTTATCGAACTCAGGGAGGAAGAGGTCAAAGATATCCCTCTCAAGCAACCCTGCAATCACAATACAAGAAGTCTCTTGTGTCCCCAACACACCTAATACACTTATCAGATGTATAGGTGCACTAGTTCGGCGAAGAGATAGTGAAATACAAGTGGTATGAATGAATATGAGCAGTAGTAACGACACCAGAAAATAGCTTGCTGGCGTGCAGTTGATGGTGGTAATATTGCAGAAAGTAAAGATGCAGTAGAACAGTAAATAAGCGATGATTGCAGTATTTGGAAACAAGGCCTAGGGATCATACTTTCACTAGTGGACACTCTCAACATTGATCACATAATAAAACCACTCTACACTCTCTTGTTGGATGATGAACACCATTAATTGTGTAGGGCTACAAGAGAACCTCAATGCCGGAGTTAACAAGCTCCACAACATTCGATGTTCATATTTAAATAACCTTAGAGTGCATGATAGACCAACGTAGTTATACCAAGTACTAACATAGCATGCACACCGTCACCATCATACTATGAAAGGAGGAATAGATCACATCAATACCATCATATTAATAGTTAACTTCATAATCTACAAGAGATCACAATCATAAACTACGCCAAGTACTACATGATGCACACACTATCACCATTACATCATGGAGGAGGAATAGAGTACTTTAATAACATCACTAGAGTAGCACATAGATTAATAGTGATACAAAGCTCATCATATGAATCTCAATCATGTAAGGCAGCTCATGAGATCATTGTATTGAAGTACATGGGAGAGAGATTAACCACATAGCTACCGGTACAGCCCTTAGCCTCGATGGAGAACTACTCCCTCCTCATGGGAGACAGCAGCGTTGATGGAGATGGCGGTGGTGTCGATGGAGATGCCTTCCGAGGCACTTCCCCGTCCCGGCGGCGTGCCGGAACAGAGACTTCTGTCCCCCGAATCTTGGCTTCGCGATGGCGGCGGCTCTGGAAGGTTTCTCGTACCGTGGCTTATTCGTCCGAAGTTTTTAGGTCAGGAAGGCTTTTATAGGCGGAGAGTCGGAGTCGGAGGGGCCACGGGGCCCCCTCACACTAGGGGGCGCGCCCCCCTGGGCCGCGCCGCCACCACGTGTGGGGGCCCTGGGCCTCTCCTCCGGCCCCTCTCTGGCTCTCTGGAAGCTTCCTTGAATTATAAGATACCGGGCGTTGATTTCGTCCAATTCCGAGAATATTTCCTTAGTAGGATTTCGAAACCAAAAACAACGAAAAACAGGAACTGGCACTTCGGCATCTTGTCAATAGGTTAGTTCCGGAAAATGCATAATAATGACATAAAGTGTGTATAAAACATGTGTGTATCATCATAAAAGTAGCATGGAATATAAGAAATTATAGATACGTTGGAGACGTATCAGCATCACCAAGCTTAGTTCCTACTCGTCCTCGAGTAGGTAAACGATAACAAAGATAATTTCTGAAGTGACATGCTATCATAATCTTGATCAATACTATTGTAAGCACATGTAATGAATGCAGCGATTCGAAGCAATGGTAAAAGTAATGAGTAAACAACTGAATCATATAGCAAAGACTTTTCATGAATAGTACTTTCAAGACAAGTATCAATAAGTCTTGCATAAGAGTTAACTCATAAAGCAATAGATTCAAAGTAGAAAGCATTGAAGCAACACAAAGGAAGATATAAGTTTCAGCGGTTGCTTTCAACTTGTAACAGGTATATCTCATGGATAGTTGTCAATATAAAGTAATATAACAAGTGCAATAGGTAAACATGTAAAAATCAATGCACATAGTTGACACAAGTGTTTGCTTCTAAGATAGAAAGAAGTAGGTAAACTGACTCAACATAAAAGTAAAAGAATGACCCTTCACAGAGGGAACATGGTTTGCTATATTTGTGCTAGAGCTTTTATTTTGAAAACAAGAAACAATTTTGTCAACGGTAGTAATAAAGCATATGTGTTATGTATAATATATCTTATAAGTTGCAAGCCTCATGCATAGATTACCAATAGTGCCCGCATCTCGTCCTAATTAGCTTGGATTTACATGGATTATCATTGCATAACATATGTTTTAACCAAGTGTCACAAAGGGGTACCTCTATGCCGCCTGTACAAAGGTCTAAGGAGAAAGTTCGCATTGGATTTCTCGCTTTTGATTATTCTCAACTTAGACATCCATACCGGGACAACATAGACAACAGATACTGGACTCCTCTTTAATGCATAAGCATTCAACAACAGATAATATTCTCATAAGAGATTGAAGTTTGTTGTCCAAACTGAAACTTCCACCATGGATCATGGCTTTAGTTAGCGGCCCAATGTTCTTCTCTAACAATATGCATACTCAAACCATTTGATCATGATAAATCACCCTTACTTTAGACAAGACGAACATGCATAGCAACTCACATGATATTCAACAAAGTGAAATAGTTGATGGCGTCCCCAGGAACATGGTTATCGCTCAACAAGCAACTTATTAAGAAATAGAACACATAAGTACATATTCAATACCACAATTGTTTTTAAGCTATTTGTCCCATGAGCTATATATTGCAAAGACAAAGAATGGAATTTTAAAGGTAGCACTCAAGCAATTTACTTTGAAATGGCAGAAAATACCATGTAGTAGGTAGGTATGGTGGACACAAATGGCATAGTTTTTGGCTCAAGGATTTTGGATGCACGAGAAGTATCCCCTCTCGATACAAGGCTTAGGCTAGCAAGGTTATTTGAAGCAAACACAAGTATGAACCGGTACAACAAAACTTACATAAGAACATATTGCAAGCATTATAAGACTCTACACTGTCTTCCTTGTTGTTCAAACCCTCACCAGAAAATATCTAGACTTAGAGAGACCAATTATGCAAACCAAATTTTAACAAGCTCTACAGTATTTCTTCACTAATAGGTGCAAAGTACATGATGCAAGAGCTTAAATATGAGCACAACAATTACCAAGTATCACATTATTCAAGACATTCTACCAATTACCACATGTAGCATTTCCCGTTTCCAACCATATAACAATTTAACGAAGCAGTTCAACCTTCGCCATGAATATTATGAGTAAAGCTAAGGACGTATTTGTCCATATGCAACAACGGAGCGTGTCTCTCTCCCACACAATGAATGCTAGGATACAATTTTATTCAAAACAAAACAAAAATAAGAACATAAAGACGCTCCAAGTAAAGCACATAAGATGTGATGGAATAAAAATATAGTTTCACTAGAGGAACCTGATAATGTTGTCGATGAAGAAGGGATGCCTTGGGCATCCCCAAGCTTAGATGCTTGAATCTTCTTGAAATATGCAGGGATGAACCACGGGGGCATCCCAAGCTTAGAGCTTTCACTCTCATTGATCATATTGTATCATCCTCCTCTCTTGATCTTTGAAAACTTCCTCCACACCAAACTCGAAACAAACTCATTAGAGGGTTAGTGCATAATCAAAAATTCACATGTTCAGAGGTGACATAATCATTCTTAACACTTCTGGACATTGCACAAAGCTACCGAAAGTTAATGGAACAAAGAAATCCATCAAACATAGCAAAACAGGCAATGCGAAATAAAAGGCAGAATCTGTCAAAACAGAACAGTCCGTAAAGACGAATTTTTCTGGGGCACTTAACTTGCTCAGATGAAAATGCTAAAATTGAATGAAAGTTGCGTACATGTCTGAGGATCACGCACGTAAATTGGCATATTTTTCTGAGTTACCTACAGACGGGGCGACTCAAATTCGTGACAGCAAGAAATCTGTTTCTGCGCAGCAATCCAAATCTAGTATCAACTCTACTATCAAAGACTTTACTTGGCACAACAATGCAATAAACTAAAGATAAGGAGAGGTTTCTACAGTAGTAACAACTTCCAAGACTCAAATATAAAACAAAATTGCTGTAGTAAAATAAAAACATGGGTTATCTCCCAAGAAGTGCTTTCTTTATAGCCATTAAGATGGGCTCAGCAATTTTAATGATGCACTCGCAAGAAATAAGAGTTGAAGCAAAAGAGAGCATCAAAAAGCAAATTCAAAACAAATTTAAGCCTAACCCACTTCCTATGAAAAGGAATCTTGTAAATAAACAAGTTATGTAGGCATAATGCAATAAGCATGAAAAAGTAACACAAGCGAAACTTCAAGATTCTCAACATAAGAGGGGAAACTTAATATTATTAAGATGCATATAACCATGTTTCCCTCTCTCATAATAACTTTCAGTGGCATCATGAACAAACTCAACAATGTAACTATCACATGAAACATTCTTATCATGAGCTACATGCATAAAAGTATCATTACTCTCCACATAAGCATAATCAATTTTATTAGTAATAGTGGGAGAAAATTCAACAAAGTAGCTATCATTATTATTCTCATCAAGTGTAGGAGGCATAGTATAATCATAATAAAATTTATCCTCCATAGTAGGCGGCACCAAAAGACCACTATCATTATAATCATCATAAATAGGAGGCAAAGTATCATCAAAAAAAAATTTCTCCTCAATGCTTGGGGGACTAAAAATATCATGCTCATCAAAACCAGCTTCCCCAAGCTTAGAATTTTCCATATCATTAGCAACAATGGTGTTCAAAGCGTTCATACTAATATCATTGCTACTAGCATGCAAAATAGGTTTTTTAATTTTCGCATCAAACAATCCATGTCTTAACTCAGGAAATAGATTAAAAAGCTCATAGTTGGTTTCCATTATACCTCACTAGTGTAAACAAGAAACAAAAAGATGCAATTGCAGAATCTAAAGGAAATAGCTTCAAGCACTTACAACGGCACCGTAAAAATAACTTAGTTACCTGGGACCAAAGTGTGAGTGTCTTTTACCTTTCCTCCCCGGCAACGGCGCCAGAAAAGTGCTTGATGTCTACGCGCGCTTCTATTCCTGTAGACAGTGTTGGGCCTCCAAGAGCAGAGGTTTGTAGAACAGCAACAAGTTTCCCTTAAGTGGATCACCCAAGGTTTATCGAACTCAGGGAGGAAGAGGTCAAAGATATCCCTCTCAAGCAACCCTGCAATCACAATACAAGAAGTCTCTTGTGTCCCCAACATACCTAATACACTTGTCAGATGTATAGGTGCACTAGTTCGGCGAAGAGATGGTGAAATACAAGTGGTATGAATGAATATGAGCAGTAGTAACGACACCAGAAAATAGCTTGCTGGTGTGCAGTTGATGGTGGTAATATTGCAGAAAGTAAAGATGCAGAGAGAACAAGTAAATAAGCGATGATTGCAGTATTTGGAAACAAGGCCTAGGGATCATACTTTCACTAGTGGACACTCTCAACATTGATCACATAATAAAACCACTCTACACTCTCTTGTTGGATGATGAACACCATTAATTGTGTAGGGCTACAAGAGCACCTCAATGCCGGAGTTAACAAGCTCCACAACATTCGATGTTCATATTTAAATAACCTTAGAGTGCATGATAGACCAACGCAATTATACCAAGTACTAACATAGCATGCACACCGTCACCATCATACTATGAAAGGAGGAATAGATCACATCAATACCATCATAGTAATAGTTAACTTCATAATCTACAAGAGATCACAATCATAAACTACGCCAAGTACTACATGATGCACACACTCGTCACCATTACATCATGGAGGAGGAATAGAGTACTTTAATAACATCACTAGAGTAGCACATAGATTAATAGTGATACAAAGCTCATCATATGAATCTCAATCATGTAAGGCAGCTCATGAGATCATTGTATTGAAGTACATGGGAGAGAGATTAACCACATAGCTACCGGTACAGCCCTTAGCCTCGATGGAGAACTACTCCCTCCTCATGGTAGACAGCAGCGTTGATGGAGATGGCGGTGGTGTCGATGGAGATGCCTTCCGGGGGCACTTCCCCGTCCCGGCGGCGTGCCGGAACAGAGACTCCTGTCCCCCAGATCTTGGCTTCGCGATGGCGGCGGCTCTGGAAGGTTTCTCGTACCGTGGCTTATTCCCCCGAAGTTTTTAGGTCAGGAAGGCTTTTATAGGCGGAGAGTCGGAGTCGGAGGGGCCACGGGGCCTCCTCACACTAGGGGGCGCCCCCCCCCCTTGGGCCGCGCCGCCACCATGTGTGGTGGCCCTGGGCCTCTCCTCCGGCCCCTCTCTGGCTCTCTGGAAGCTTCCTTGAATTATAAGATACTGGGCGTTGATTTCGTCCAATTCCGAGAATATTTCCTTACTAGGATTTATGAAACCAAAAACAGCAGAAAACAGGAACTGGCACTTCGGCATCTTGTCAATAGGTTAGTTCTGGAAAATGCATAATAATGACATAAAGTGTGTATAAAACATGTGTGTATCATCATAAAAATAGCATGGAACATAAGAAATTATAGATACGTTGGAGACGTATCAATCATCCACTAAAGTATTTGGGCTGAAAAAAATAGTTGATTTAGTCGTACTAACCAATTGTCCAGAAGCTCGACAGTAGGTTTCCAAACTGCGCTTAAGGCAGTCCGCGTTCGCCTCATCTGCTTGCATCAAAATAAGGGAGTCATCAGCGGATATAAGGTTTGATATTGTTGGCGCCTCCCTGCACACTTTAACACCAATCAATTGCTCCTCCTCTCCAGATTTTGCCAAGAGTCCCGTGAGCCCTTCCGCACATAATAGGAATAGATATGGGGAGAGGGGGTCACCTTGGCGTAGTCCTCGGCTCGGGGAGAAAATGTCACTCTCCTCTGAATTCACACGTACCCTGTAGCGTACAATATTCACACATGTCATGATCCTCTTGACCCAAGACGGATCAAAACCAAGCTTCAACATTATCTTCTCGAGGAAATTCCAGTCAACCCGATCATAGGCTTTGTGCATGTCCAATTTTACTACACAGAAGCCCCTCTTTCCTTGTCTCCTTTTCTTTATC
Source organism: Lolium rigidum (assembly GCF_022539505.1). Taxonomy (NCBI): domain Eukaryota; kingdom Viridiplantae; phylum Streptophyta; class Magnoliopsida; order Poales; family Poaceae; genus Lolium; species Lolium rigidum. Next base: position 86,607,529 of record NC_061514.1, on the reverse strand, counting down.
GCATGGAAGCACTCATATGCTACCAAAATGTTGTCTGTAATAAGACGTCCCGGAACAAAGGCACTCTGGGTCGGGCTTATGATCTCAGGTAATAGCCCTTTTAGCCTCGAAGTGAACATCTTAGATATGACTTTATAGACCACGTTGCGAAGACTAATAGGTCTTAGTTGAGTCACTTTTTCTGGCACTTTAATCTTTGGGACTAAAACTATTGTTGTGTCATTCCAACCGTCGGGGATAGACATTGAATTCACGGCTGAGAGAACTTCATGGACAAGGTCATCTCCAAGCAGATGCCAAAAACGCTTGTAAAATATTGCATGTAACCCATCAGGTCCTGGGGCTTTCAAGTCCCCAATATCAAACAAATCTTTCTTCACCTCTTCTGGGCTAAACAGCGCCAATAGGGCTTCATTCATGGCAGGGGTAACCCTCGGGTGGACTGCGTCGATCACTTCCTGCACTTGGTCCGTGTCCTCCGCTGTGAAGAGTTGAGAGAAGTTGTCCACAACGTGTGATTTCAGTTGTTCTCCCTCTTTCCAAACTCCGGTATCATCCAGCAGTCGTCTCAGCTGATTCCTCTTCTTTCGGGCAATAGCTGCATTATGAAAAAAGGAGGTATTACGATCGCCATGCAAGAGCCAATTCGCTCGTCCGCGCTGCAGCCAATGAATCTCCTCTTGCTCTAGCAAGTTTTCAATTAGGACTTGAATTTCCTTCTGCCTTCCCCTTGACTCTGGCGACATCATACCTTTTTTTAGTTGTTCAAGCTCTTTCTTGAGTTTCTCAATGCGTTTCTTTGGCCCCTTAAGTTCTTTACGATCCCACTCATGGAGACTCATATGAACCGCCTTTGTACGCGCCGCTAGGGTTAGAAAGCTCTTCAACTAGACATGTAAAGAGTCAAATTTTAGATTCCGTTGGACTTGCTCTAAAGAGAAAAGCTGTTGGTTGGCCGTTCCCCGTTGGAGGAGAGAATGGAGAAAAACAAACTTGGGCTAGAGTTGCACGGGCCAAACGATTTTGAGGTAAAATTTGGTTACCGATATTTCCCGTCGAAATGCTTGGCCAATGAGTGGAGCCTTTAGTGCTAAAGGGGGCCAATTTATAGTGGTGTGGGGTGCTAAAGGCGGAAGAACGTTTTTAAAAAGATCAGCCGGTAGCGACGCACAAAAGTATATTCTTGGTAAATAAACCAAGGCATAGAGTATATAAGTAACTTAAAAGAGAGGGAGCACAGACCATATCATTCTATTTAGAGTTTTTTTAAGTTTTGGTATCAATCTGGTACACGTAAAAAGGAAATCTTTTTGAGTAAGACTAGCCACAATGGAAATATCATAGGTAGTATCATGCATGGCATGTAGGAAAAAATCTTATGTAGCACATCAATTAATGAGAAAAGATGGGAGATTAAGACTAGTCCCAATGGGAGTATCATAAGGCTGGCCATAGTGCAAAGTATCATATAGTGGTATCATCCATATGATACCAGTCTATGATACTACCCCTATAGTGGTTAGTATCATCTAGTAGCATCATAATATCATGATATTTAATTATTTGTAGAATCTCAATGCAATTGTGTGTATATGATGTATTTGACATTAAATTGTCTAGTTTCACGTGCTATGATACAGTATCATAATATGATATCACTAGCATATCTCTCCTCATTGATTATCGCGCCACATCAGATTTTTTCCAAGGAGGCATGCATGATACTTCTTATGATACTAGCACTATGGTCAGCCTAAGTAGTATCATGCATGCCATGTTGCCAAAAATCTGATGTATCACATCAATTAATGAGGTGAGAGATGAGAGTAGTACCATAATATGATACCGTATCATGACACATAAACCTAGAAAACTTCATTACAAATATATCATGTACACACATTTGCATTGAGATTCTACAAAACATTAAATATGGCATAAGTATGATAGCATATTATGATACTATGCATTGTGGAGGTGATATCACAAACTAGTATCATGTACATGATACTAGTATATGATACTTCCCATTTTGACTTGTCTAATACCATATGTAGATACCGTATCATAGCACGTAAAACTAAAAAATTTAGTGGCTAAGACTAGCCATAGTGCTAGTATCAGAAGAAGTATCATGCATGCCACCTTAGCAAAAATCTGATGTGACACTATAATTAATGAGAAGAGATATGCTAGTAGTAATTTAATATTATCAAATGCATGTTATACACACAATTGTACTGAGGTTCTACAAATAATTAAATATCATGAGATTATGATACTACTAGATGATACTAACCACTATAGGGGTAGTATCATAGATTGGTATCATATGGATGATACCACTATATGATAGTAGTTTGTACTATGGCCAGTCTAACACATCATGTACACATATTTGTATTGAGATTCTACAAAACATTAAATATGTTGAAGTATTATACATTGTAGGTGTTGTATCATAAATTAGTATTATATGTATAATACTAGTCTATGATTTTTTTCATTGTGACTAGTCAAAGTTAGAGAGTGATAGTGAGGTGAGAATCCCCCTGTTTCGTCCTACCACTCCCGCGAGCGCAGGGCGGAACCCTAGCTCTCCCCAACCTCCAGCCCCTCCTCCCCCCGTCCCTCCCTCGCCGCCGCCAGAGGGCGTCGCCGGGCAAAGCCCCGTGGCGGCGGCGGCGGGGCATCTCTCTCCCCCGCGTGGCTGTGGTGGCGCGGGCTGGCGCGGTCGGCGGGGGCGCCGTGCTCGTCGTCTGGCGCGGCGGCGCGGTGGCCTGACCACGGCGTGGTGACGACGCTTCTCCGGCGGGGTGGCGGCGTGGCTTCTGGCTGGCTGGCGTGGCCCTGCGACGGCGTGCCCGTGGCCATGGGTGGCGGCGGCGGGCCCAGATCTGGGCCAGCAGGCCTAGGTCTGGGCCTCATCTGGGCTCCCTCGGGTGGGCGGCCCCGATGCGTCTGGTCGACGAGCGGCGAGGGCGATGGTTTCGTCTCCCCCGATGTCCTGCAGCGTGCATCGTGGTGGGTGCCTCGGTCCGGCGCCCTCGACTCCTCGGGTTCTGCGGTGGCGGCGGGTGGCGTCTGCGGCGTGGTTCTACGGTTCACGTCGGTTTTCCGAGGTAGTAGCTGCGGGCCTTGGCTCTTGCTCACCTTTTCCCCACCTCCCGGACGAAAGTCCAAAATCTCGCTGATTGGGCGGCGGCGACGCGCTTCTGCGCCGTGACCTTCTTGGAGGCGCCGTCTGGGGAGGTTTGGGTAGGGTGGCGGAGCTGAAGGTTGCAGCTTTGGGCAATGTCGGTCCTTGAGCAGCTGCGGTGATCTCTAGCCCGTATACGTGTGTCGACGGCAGTCTGCCCCGTCCCTGCAGCTGCTCCCGGCGGATTTCTCGTTGCTGGTGGGGTGTCCAAGTGCTCGGCAGTGTGGCCGGTCTGGTGTGTTTTTCGTCAAGGTAGTCTTCTCCAGGGTGGCGCCGGGTCGGGAGCCCAACACCTCTGCAGCTCTTGGGTGAGCTTCTCTCATGTCCGATGGTTCGACGCCTTCGAGCCAGGCGAGAGGGCAGGGGCCCTCTTCGTCATGAGAACAGGTTGGTGCTTCTGGTGGTCGGAGTCCTGGCTGTTCTCCTCGGATTCAAGACCGCAATTCTGTGCCTCGCCGTGCCTCCGGCTGGTGTCCTTGGTGCCAAACAGCGGCGGTCTGCACTTCTGCAAGCTTCCTCGCGCTTAGTGCAGTGTTGTAATTCGTTTTGTGTGTACCCTTGTATCCTTTTTGCCGTGGTGTGTCTGGTGTGGTGCCTTGTTGTATCTCCTGGTAGGTTGATGGCTTTATTAATTCAAAGCGGGTCTTTCGAGCCTTCTGTTAAAAAAAAAAGTTAGAGAGTGACATGTGAAGTTTGAGACAATCAGTGAATACCCACTGGCAGCAGTCTCGTGCATCGAGAGAGCATCGAATTTCGTCGATACCGACTTACCGGAGGCAAATAAAAGGATGACCACCCGAAAAGACCCTGCAATTACCTAGAGGAAGCGGTCAACGCGCGAGCACGCTGCACGCTGAATCCCCGATGGCTAATCCGTAATTCCATCCAACTCCGGCGCCCAGGTTTGCAGCATACCGACTCGACCCGGGCAACCAACGAATACGATACCTAGGCCGCGGTCCGTCTCGTCCCTCTCCATCCATCTAGCGCTTTCTCTCTCTCCGCGACCCGAAGGCCGCAGCTCCCGTCTCCAGCCAGCGCTAGGGTTTCGGTTCCCCGCACCGATCTTCCGCGAGGGAGGGCACGAGGTACGCGCTCACCATGGATTCCGACTTCCCCACCGCCCACCCCCGCGGCCAATTTGACCCCTGCTTCCGCTAAATCTGGGTGCTACTCTCTGCGTTGATTTTGCAGCTGGTGTTTCTGGTTCTGACCTGACCTGGGAGATGCCGCCCAAGTCGGCCAGGAGGGGCGGCGCCGCGGCGGCCAGGAAGGGGCCGGCGGCGAGGGGCAGGGCGGCCAAGGCGCAGCCGGCCGCGGAGGAGGCCGCGCCGGCCGTGGAGGAGGTCAAGGCCGCCGCGCCAGCCGCGGAGGAGGCCCCCAAGGTCGAGGAGCAGAAGCGGCAGCCGTCGCCGCCTCCGCCGCAGCCGCAGCAGCAGCAGCCGGCTGCTGAGGAGAAGGCGAAGCCGGATGCCGTGGAGAACGGCGCAGCTCATGGTATTACGATTTGCGCCTCTGTTTTGGTGTAGTAGGGCGTAGACTTTTCTCTCTGATCTGTTGTGCTATGCTGCTATGCCATGTCTGCGTTTTGCTCATTTGTATGGTGACGGTGATGCGATACTCTCCCCTTTACTTGGCCTAGCATGAACGCCGTGTAGTATTCCCTCAGTCTCAAATTAATAGACTCAGTTTTGTCCAGCGTATCGACAAAGTAATTTGGGACAGAGCGAGTTTCTTTTATCATACGCATGGTAAGCATGGGTTCAGAGGAGCACACTTGCTGTTGGTGGTGTATTAGATCGATTGGTTCTGTTAATACTATTCCATCATTTAGTCCTTCTTTTAGTTCAGTAGAATTCGATGCCCGAACTTAGCCATTTTGTTTTACAACCGCCTTTGTGGATTTTGCCTTGTTTATGGAAGGGGGCAGTGAACATTAACCACCCCCTTAGCTAACCGGAAAAGAAAATATCTTTGTCGTGACCCGTGGCTTAATATCTTTATTTCCTACAAATGTGCCAAGATACTTCAAAAATTGGCTTATTTAAATGGAATTTGAGGTCTATGTATCTTATGCTTACTTAATTTTTAGATGACGCAACCGTGAAAGAAACATATGAAGAAGAGGACAAAGGCGAGCGGCTGGAGTTTGAGGATGAGCAAGAATATGAAGAGGAGGCTGTTGTAGACTATGATGAGAAGGATTCAGAGCAGTACGAGGAGCAGTATGAAGACGGCGATGAAGGGCTGGAGTACACCGAAGACGTGGTTGAAGAGGAGACAGATATGGTGGAGGAGGAATTGGATGATGGCGGGGATGATGGGGAGGGCGAGGAATATGAGAATGCCGACGAGGAACAAAATGTGGACGTGGAGGATGACGACCATCATGAAATGGTGAAAGCACATCGTAAGCGCAAGGAGTTTGAAGTGTTTGTCGGTGGGCTAGATAAAGATGCAACAGAGAGCGACCTCAGGAAAGTTTTTAGTGAAGTTGGTGAAATCACTGAAGTTCGTCTGATGATGAACCCTGTTACGAAGAAGAACAAAGGCTTTGCGTTCCTGCGATTTGCTACTGTGGACCAAGCAAAGCGTGCTGTCTCAGATCTCAAGAACCCGCTGGTTGGTCTTACGGCAATCATACAATGTTTATGGTGTATTTATTTTGTTACAAGTAACTTAACCGTTTCTGAAATTCTCTAGGTACGAGGTAAACAATGTGGTGTTGCTCCTAGTCATGACAATGATACACTTTTTGTGGGCAATATCTGCAAAACATGGACAAAAGAACATGTATGATGTTTAAACTCCCTTTTTTTTCTCTATGCCTTTTTTCTGCTTCTTGGTCGAAGAAATAACTAATCTTGGAACTCACAGTTGAAGGATAAACTGAAGACCTATGAGGTTGAGAATTTTGACGACTTAATATTGGCTGAGGATAGCAATAACCCAGGGATGAATCGTGGGTACGCTTTACTTGAGTTTTCTACTCGCCCTGAAGCTATGGATGCTTTCAGGCGATTGCAGAAGAGGGATGTAGTCTTTGGAGTTGATCGCAGTGCAAAGGTTTCCTTTGCCGATTCCTACCCTGAAGTTGATGATGAAATGATGTCACAGGTAAGCACCTGTTTTCGGCAGTATTCGAGGCGGCTTTGTTAGTGAAAACATTTTGAGTTTTGTGGCTATCCAGTCATTCACTCTGGAAGCTGTGTTAGTTTCTTGGTCTGTGCCAAACATGTTTAAAGCTATTGAATCCTCATTTTGGTTTTATGATTCAGGTCAGAGCTGTATTTCTTGATGGTCTTCCCCCCTCATGGGATGAAGATCGTGTTAAGAAGTACCTTAAAAAGTATGGAGCTATTGAGAAAGTTGAACTTGCCCGAAACATGCCTGCAGCCAAAAGGAAAGATTTTGGGTTTGTTACTTTTGATACGCACAATAATGCTGTTGCATGCGTTGATGGGATAACTAATTCTGAGATTGGTGAAGGTGATAACAAGGTCCGTTTTCCAACTGAGTTTGCCATACCTTCTTAACCAATTTTACCACCTACTCAGTCTGTTGTGCAATGGAGAAATTTGATCATGCAATCCCTTCTCAAGACAATTCTTTCGTGGTTCAGGCAAAAGTGAGAGCCAGATTGTCAAGGCCAATGCAGAGACCTACTAGGATGAAGCATGGATTAAGAGGAAATTTCAGGATTGGGCAGAGTGCTCCTCGTGGTGGCCGTTTTCCATACACTCGCCCTCCTCCACGCCGGCCTCTGCCACGTCTTGTACGACCTGATGTTAGTCGCTTACCTCCCATCAGGAGCCGTCCACTGAAGAGGCCAGTAGATATCAGAGATAGACGCCCTGTTATGTCAATTCCAGAGAGAGTGAGGCGCTTGCCTCCTCCAGAGAGATCCTATGATAGAAGGCCCCCAGGTGAGCAGATGGTACCTATTTTTCTTGTAGTGCAATCAACTGTAGCTGCATCACGTTCTCTCATACTTCATGTGTGTACAGCTCCTGTTTACCCAAAGAGAAGTCCAAGGAGAGAATATGGAAGGCGTGATGATCTTCCTCCGCCAAGAAGCAGAGCTACCTTTGCTGACTACGCTCCAAGAGTTCCAGTAGATAGGCGCCACTCATACAGGGACGACTATTCATCCCGTGGATCAGCTTATTCAGACCTAGGTCCTCGTAGCGCTCCCCGTCTTTCCGACCGGCGAGCATATGCTGATGACGATTATGTAGAGAAGATTGATCGGCCTTTGCCACCCTATAGGGAGGGGCGTGGCCGTGATTATGATACTATTTCTGGTTCAAAACGCTCATACGCTGAGATGGTAAGGATAGTTTATTTGTCTATATTTTGCATTGTTGGCATGCACTTGCAGATTATTCCTCAATCAACCTAATTATTATTGTTAATGATGCAAGGATGATGTGCCTCCTCGGTATCATGACATTAGTGTTCGCTCGTCCAAGGCACGCTTAGACTATGATGTTGGTGGCAGCAGTGCTCGGTATGCAGATGCATATACTGAGAGGTTGGTGTACATTTAGTACTACTTGCAGTCTCTTCGCTTAACATTTTTTTATTTAGATAATGTCTTGGTATTTGATTTTTAATCTCGAGTTCTTTCACATTCTCATTCTTGAAGGCTTGGGCGCTCACATGCGGGATACAGTAGCAGCAGACCTGTTGCTGGTCATGACACAGTGTATAGCAGCAGCCGCCATGGCATGAGTTATGGAGGTATACTCTTGAAGGCCATACTATTTGTCACAAGAACTTTGATCATGGTGCTTATAACTTTGTTTTGTATCTCATCTCTGCAGGTTCTGCAAACACTGGTGATGCTGGTGGAATGTACTCGTCAACTTATAGTGCTGACTACATGCCTCGTGGATCTGATGTAAGTTATCTTGAAAATGTCCAATGCATTTAGTATCTATTTCTCTCTCCAATTCAAATACTGGCTGTACAATCAGTATTAGTGAAACTTTTGTAGGTTTGACCATCTATAAGAAAGAATTACTTGAATCGACAATCAAGTTGATACTGCCATATCGAATATATATAAAATAACATTCATAATGCATAACTTCTTTATGTGAAGCGACCTCGTTTCATTGAAAATTGGTGATCAAGTTGTCACCTTGTCTACCATGTGAAGTCCAAAATGACCAGCAGTACCGTTTTGTGATACTGCCATATCGAATATATATAAAATAACATTCATAATGCATAACTTCTTTATGTGAAGCGACCTCGTTTCATTGAAAATTGGTGATCAAGTTGTCACCTTGTCTACCATGTGAAGTCCAAAATGACCAGCAGTACCGTTTTGTCAGTCCCCCCCCCCCCCTCCACCACTCCCAATTTATTCAAGTTTCTGTGTTTCGGCAGGTTGGCGGGAGTTCATATTCGTCGCATTACTCTGGTCGTAATGCAGGTAGCGGCAGTGGCTACTTCGGTAGCAGTGGTTCTAGTTCGTATTACTAGGTAAAAACTTAATCAGTTCCAACTCCCCTTTAGTTTAATTGCAATTATACATAGATTTTGTTCACCATTTGTTATCGTCATCATCACCATAGTTGCGCCAATTGCTCACTTCGGAGATGGAAAATGTTTGCCTTAAATCAAACACGGAACACCCTCCGTGATCAACCATGAATTGATTTAATGATACAGATTTGGCATCCGATCGTCTTTGTGGAACAGATTTAGCACCATAGGAGGTTGGTGCAGACCCTGGATTGTATGGAGCTCCTTAACTTAAGGCCTACGGATCCGGACAAGTGGCAAGTGTGGGCAATCAAATAAGGCATGCCTGAAGGAGCCAGAAACATCGAGTTGGTTGAAGCAGTAATCCTGTGGATGTTCTGGCATGTTTATTTAATGTAAGGCTTTGCGTTAGTTGGTCAAGAGTTGTGAACAAATAGCCAGCTGTGGTGTGTTTACTTCCAGTGTTTCTATAACATTGTTGAGAGATATGGATTGTTTGAATAAGTAGTCTTTTTGAGGTTGTTTCCTACAACACAAGGTGTTTTGGAGATTCCACCTTGTGACGTTCCACCGGCCGAAGATCAGACTTACAAATGAAGCCTTAGAAGTGAGGGCTTCGTGTAAGGCTGTTACTTCTGAAACCTTTGGTTCACACCACACTGCATCTGTTCTCTAGTGGATCAAACCTGTTGCCTGAGACCCAAAGATGACTGATCAGATTGAAATTTTGGACTAGTTATTTGTTAAACCGTGCAGCAGATAAAATTGGATTTGCTGGTCGCAAGATTCTGGGAGAAACCTTTTGGCTTCCCCACAGGTTTAAGATAACAGAACCTGCAGCTACATGACTGGATGGCCTTGCAATGCTGGTCATTTAGCAGCATAGAGTACATGGCACCAGGTAAATCTAACAAGCATTATCAACAATGAGTGCCATGGTTTTCTCACCGTTTATGAATTATCATCTTGAACTATTGCATGGAGCACGGATTAATATACATCCTTTGAGCCAAATGTCCAGTGGATGCCTGAAGAACATTACGGGAAGCATGATGCAATAACTAACTAAGATGCAGGAAAATCTGGTCTCCCTAAGTACTGTTCTTCCTATGGTCTAGTTTTTAAAAATGCGGATTTAATATAGGTTACGTATGGCTCACAGTACATTTAGGGTCACTGCATTAGGCTGTTAGGGGGGGGGGGGTAGTTTATAAGAAACGTAGGCTGTTGATATCTTTTGGGAGTAGCTGATGCCATGTACCAGTTCTTCAAATGTACAGGCTGCATAGAGCTGCAATAAACCTGATCAACTTTAGTAATACTCATCCTTCTCTGCACTGTAACAATGAGGTGCTGTAATCACCTGCATCAACTGGGATGGTTGAACAAGTGACATTAACAATTAAATCTGGATGTCAGAGTTAAGCATTCTTGGTTTGGATACTCCTGGAAAGAGGGCTTGGTATGCAGTCTTGGCCGATGCAGCATTGAGATAGCTTTGTCAGTCTTCAGAAACAAAACATTGTTTCCTACTGAGCTCTTGGTCAGCTATCATCCAGTGTTCAATTTTTGTTGAAATAGGATTCCTTGACTGAAATCAACAACAATTATGTTCTCAGATCTTATTAAGCTGCATAGGTTACCAATAGTGCATGTAAAGTTTAGGCTATTCAGCAAACTGGGGGAGGGTACCATTGTATTTGAAGGTGGAGGAAAGGGAAGGAACCATCACCAGCTAGCTTTGTTGATCTGGTGTATATGATGAAAATGGAGGAGGGTGAGAGGGTGGTTGATTTTGTGGACAAAGGTCGTGACTACTAATTTCAAGATTTGCATATCAAAGCATTTTTCTTCGTTATGGCAATGGCGAACACTTGGTTTAAGTTTTGCATTGTGGCTTCTGGAGTTCAGAATTTCTCTCAGTTGTTGGGAATGAACATTAAATTGTAAATTGGAACATTACAGTTAGGCCAACTGTTTTTAGGACAAAAATACAGTAACTTTTTTAGGGCAAAATACAATATAGCTTGAGAAGTTGAGATCATAAAGAGCAAAATGTTTGTCACGATCTAAAATCAGTTAATGATTATCATTTTGTACGCTATCTAATCTTCGAAATCCCATATTTGCTCTTGCAATTTTTTTTACTATTTGAGTTATTCTAACGTAATCTTCATTTCATATAATCTTAAGTTGATGCTTGCTACTTAATACACTGTACATATATTGGATACTATGGTCACATTGAACAATTTTGAATTGAGTTATATATAGTGCAATTTCCATGGCTTTTCTGTAGTTGCCTCTCAAGTTATTTGCAATGTCCAAGCTTGTCTTGAACTTACCATGAATGCTGTCATCTAAGCATATCTTGAGCTTATACAATGCTTATATGGGACGCTTTATCATTGTAGCCTTCTCAGCTTGAGTGCTGCTGCTACTGTTTCTTGTCAGTTGAATTTCGTACTAATACAGTTTGAACATTGTTGTATTTTTCCTATGTTGCCTGAGTGCAAATTCGAAAACTGTTGCAAGCACTGCCGCTTCTATAGGTTGTGCTTCTCCGAAGAGCTTGAGCATAGGTTAGGTAATGCAGCTGTGCAATTGTTGTTCAGCCTTGTACTGCAGTTTCTTGAGCTGCTTCAGGTGGTATTCAGCAGTGGGTTATTTTTCTGTTTCCTTTTTTATTATCACTGTAAGCGTGGAACATTTTTCAAGGACAACATGATGCTAACACGTGCATGATCTTTGATCCTGCTGTTGCTTGTTTGGGATTTCCTTGGTCACATATCAGCTTTGTTTTGTACTCCGTATTATCTTTCAGCTATACCAATAATCATTTCGATGGGATTCATGAGTTGATGACATAACTGTTCAGCGTGAACCTATGTCATGCTGTATAATATCTCTGCCTGTTCTGTGCCATTAGTTTATGGTGTTTGGCATGCTGTTAAGAGTGTTTGGTTAAACCTTTTCTGTGTATTGTTGCTTAGACAATTTATTTTTTTATACTCCTGCTCTCCAAATTTGGACAAAGTTAAGACATGTTTCATGGGATGGAGGAGCACAAGTTATATGCTTTTCTCCACTTTTTTCTTCTATTATGCTAAAAATTGTGTATCATGTATGCATTTTGGAAATATAAATACTCCCTCCATCCTGGAAAGGATGGCGTAAAATTATTTAAATTTGGATGTACCCCTCTGTTTATAAATAGATGAGACGATGTACTTAAGCTTTCTCTTTTGCTCCTTCATAGCCTCATTTTCATGATCCTAATCATTCTGTCTCACCTTCATAATCTCCGCTTGAGTTTTCTGCACTTGCTTGAGCATATGAATCTTATCCTTCAACTGCTTCCTCTTCGTCCTCTACGTCTGCTCCAACTCCTTAACAGTTGAAGTGTTGTTCTTAGTCCGGGCCAAGTTCTCCTTCATAGCCATTTTCTCATCATCATCTAGCACTTTCTTCACTTCAACGAGAGTATTCTCAGCAGTTATCTTCATCAACTTTGTATTGTCGGCCCTCTCGTTGATCCTTCCACTGATGTAGTTATGATATATTCTCCAAAGTTTTCCGAGAGCATTGTTCGCTGTCAACGGCCTTTCTTGATCCACCCAACCCACAAATCCAACAGTTCTCAACCTTCTGCATATAACAATACAACTTGGTCACATATAGCTACAATGAACAAAGTTTGGATGTGCAGACAATGCAGAGTAAACATGGATTTGCTAATAACCGAGAAAACTAAATTCGGAGGCTTACATTTTGCATTGGACAAAGGTAGAATCTGTTGCTGAGTCTCAAGCTTGTGCCCGTGGCACACCTAGGGACAAATCATGTGCTATGCCGCAGAATGAGGGGTCTTCGATGAAGTCTAGAGCATAGTCAATGTCTGGGAGGTCCTAGTACACATGAAATTGAAACCGATTCGAGTTTAACGCAGGTCCTAGCGGAAAAACCCAAATCAGTAACGAACCGTAACCCTACAATTTTTTTTGGGGGAATTTAGAACCAACCTGTAGGAGCGACGAAGTCGAACTCTCGACGTCATTCCAGCTCGGCATGGTGACTTTGGCGTCCAGACGGACATCTCCACGACGACGAGGCAGTACTCTCGACAACGCTCAACGGGGGATGTGAGGCACTGTCTACTAAGGCTTGAAGGGGGAAAAGGTGCTTTGTGGTTCCGGCGATGAGCGTGAAGTGAAGAATAAGGTAGGTTTTGACGGGAGGTGACGGAATTTCTCCCGCCCCCTTTTTCGATGCACGACATCTTCCACATGCGCCATGGTTGGCCGCGCTGACACGGGGAGTTCTGCCTTTTTGCATCATTTGAGCACACGTAGAGGGTGGCTCGCTAGAAACTCAACGGAGCACGCGGGTAATGGAACTCCAGGTTTCGTCCGAATCAGGGCCTGGCCGGACCGTCTACGTGCTACCAAAAGCGCTTTTCGCAGTTTTCTTTTCTTTTTCGAATCGCGCTCTTCGTATTTAGACTTCATGGCCCTCATGTTTTCTGTGTAAAACTAAGAAGACTTTGGAATGGTCTTGCACTACTGTACGCTGCAGCTGCACGGCTGAATCGTCAAGCAGGATCCGGACCATGTCATGCGTGCGTGGGTCTTCGTCGTGCCTGCTCGGCAGCCGCGCCACGCACGACGCCGTGCGGCCCCGTCAAACACGCCCACGCGGGGCAGGAACGTCCCCCCACCCCAAACCGTGCAAGAGCACGCTTGAACCACCGCGCAGGTCGCACCACCCAAACGGGCCCAAGCATCTCTTTCTCGCGTCCCCACCGGGGGAAGAAGTCCAAACAAAGCTTGATCTTGGAAAAGCTAAATGAACCTCTAACTTGCAATCTCTAAACTCCCACCTCCGGTTTATCGAGTCAACCACTAAGTGCCACCACCTCCACACCCTACATCACAACACACCGCCACCCCTATCGTACTACTGTACGCCGCCCCAAAACCTCCTCCATCTCCTCGCGACCTCGTCGTGGGCAAGACGGCGTCCATACAAGCATTGGCGGAGCCAACACCGGGTCGAGCCTGGGCAGCCGACCCGGCTCAGTTTTTGTGGAAAAAAATCCCATCGCCAATTCCCATGTCCCGCACGCAACGAACGGAGACGCCCCGAGCCCCCGAGCCTGACCTAATCGCTCGCTCCTGCACGCCGCCGCCATCGCTCGCTCCCGGCTCCCTCGCTCGCTCCAGCACGCCGCACGCCGGCGCCGTCGCTCGATCCCGGCGCCGCCCTCGCTCGCTCCAGCACGCCGCACGCCGGCGCCGTCGCTCGATCCCGGCGCCGCCCTCGCTCGCTCCAGAGCACGCCGCACGCCGGCGCCGTCGCTCGTCCCCGACGGCCGCCCTCTCCGGTATCCGGGCTCCACGGCCGGGCTGTCCTCTGCTCGCCCCCGCTCCTCTCCATCTCCGGTCTCCGGGCTCCACGGCCGCTGCAGCACGGGCGCCGCCGCTTGTTCCGGCGGCCGTCTTCGATGGACTCCGGCCGACGAGGCTGACTCGGCTGCTCGGATCGAAGAAGGGGAGGCCACTGAGGCAGCAGAAGAAGAAGCACGCAAGAGGGCATGCACAGAGGTTGAATTTCCCCCATTTTTCTTGACTTTTGATACATATTTGTCTAGTTTGTTTCCTCGTAGTTTGTTTTATTTTTATTGTTGTAGGCAAATGTTCCGGAAATCTTTGATCTAGCAAATGTGGTTCCCGATCCTGGAATTCGGAGACCAATTGAGTCATATGGTACCCCTGAAATTAGAGATAAAATGCGATGGGCATATTTGTCGAGAGGTCGTAATCGTTTAGTTGATCATAGTTATCCCAAAAATCCGGATAAGCGATCATTTCTAGAAGCATGGTATAGCAAGTATGATTGGTTAGAGTATAGTATGGAGAAGAATGCTGCATTTTGTTTTTATTGTTTTCTTTTCAAATCTTCAAACAATGGTAACCACTTTGGATCGGATGTTTTCACAAAGTCGGGGTTTACAAATTGGAAGAAAGCATCGGAAAATTTCAGGGATCATGTAGGTGGACCAACGAGCTTTCACAACAATGCAAGAAATAGTTGTGAAGATTTCAGAAATAAAAAGCAAAGTGTTGCATATGCTCTTGTTTCTCATGAAGAAAAATCGCATATTGAATATGAGATTCGTTTGAGGGCTGTTGTGGGTGTTGTCAGATTTCTACTTGACCAAGGTCTAGCTTTTCGTGGGAATAACGAGTCTAGCACTTCCTTGAACAAGGGGAATTTCCGTGAGATGTTGGATTGGTATGGTGCAAGATGCAAGGATGTAGCTGATGTGATCAATGAGAATGCTCCTGGCAATTGTCAATTAACATCTCCTGATATCCAAAAAGATATAGTGCAAGCATGTGCAGAAGAGATTACACATGTCATTATGAGTGAGCTCGGAAATGCTTATTTCTCTCTACTTGTTGACGAGTCTCGTGATGTATCAGTTAAAGAGCAAATGGTTGTGATGGTGAGGTTAGTCATACTCTCACAATTCTTTCTCATACTCCCACAACTCAATTATCATACTCTCACAATTCTCATATGTTAATGCTTGTCTATTGGTTGATGAACTAAACATATATGTTGATGTCATGAAGAGAACTCCTGAGTTCAGTGCTTGTGATAATTTGAGTGATCTTTCTCTCAAGTTGGTTCAGAAAAGATATCATTTGACATTTCCATTGGTCTACCGCCTTATTACACTAGCTTTGACATTGCCTGTGGCAACAGACATCGATAGAGAGGGTTTTCTCGGCCATGAAGATTATAAAATCCGATCTTCGAAACAAGATAGGGGATGATTGGCTCAATGATTTGATGATTTGCTATGTTGAGAAAGAGATATTTGCACAAATTGATGACAAGAAGATTATGCTTCGTTTTCATGCCTACGATGAACCAGTAGAGGTCATCTTCCTCGTGGATTTCGACTTGCTAGCATGGATTCAACTTAATGGTATGGTAATATCTCCTCAAAATGTAGCACTTTTGTATATAGTTCTTGTTTTTTTAGTCAGTTTGTACTTCTACTCGGTGAAATATGATCAATGCATCAGTTTGCACCATTTTTTGTTGATTACATGTGATTTTTTGCTCCAAAGAAATTTAGTGCTTATTTGTTCGACCCGGCTCAATTCAAATCCTGGCTCCGCCACTGCGTACAAGCATCGAGCGCCGTCGGGGCGTGGCTGGAATGGAAGATCCGAGG